>NC_140931.1:10782500-11340000 GCF_014529385.1 Adiantum capillus-veneris | reverse complement strand
GGAAATGTATTCTGAAACATAGTTCTAGAATGGACCCACAGTCTATAATCCCTTGATTGGCTACATCTCTTGTCCTCATATGTATTAGCAACTTGGATGCATCTCAACTAATATATGATTTGACACTTACCTCAGACAAAAAGATGTCTATCTTACACATGCTATATTTTAATGATTGGGTCAAAGTTTTGGCTACTTTAGACAAGGACTCCAAGGAGCGTGTAAATTCGATCTCCCAATACATTGCCCAGCTTCCCATGCTCTCTTTACGATACCAACAAGAGCTTGATCTATTCTGTTCTTCTGGGGCTGATTTGTCTAACTTTTTGAAGAAACTTTGCAGCCTCAATCCATATGTTATTAGTACCTTGGCTACCCCTACTATACCTCAAACTGGTGGTATCTTTTGTAGGGATAGTACGACTCTAGAAGCTGTCAAAGAATTTCAAAGTAATCTTTGCTCCCTCAATGACTCTAACCTCTAGGAAATGGTACCAAAAATCTCTAAATTATTTCCTTTTTTACCTGTTAGGCAGATAGAAATCGAGTCTTTTGGGGTAGACCATCAGCTTTGGGTCTTACCCAACAAAGCCTTTTTAGCACCCATTTTAAGTCAAACCTGGGTATACCTTGCTAATCTCCTTGCCTCTACTGTCGAAGACTACAAACTCAAGATCTTGAAAGGCGGACAGTTCCTCGACAAAGGGGAACTCATAAAAGCCCCCTTTCAACCTAAATCTCATTGACCACTCTAAATGCCCCTCCAATACTGGCCTCTACATTTGAACAAAAGGTAACATGGAGTTTGCAAGCAACCCGAATTTCTACACAGAATCCATTTGGAATGTTTTTCGGCCATATGTAAAGTGTGCCTGCAAATTTCTTGACCCAAAAGCCTCGTGCGAATCTAGCATCATGTGGTTTGATCATGATATATGGTATATTCTCAACCATCTTGACCTACTCTTCCCTGAAAAACCTGTGGTCTTTCTCCTCTCGCTTATTTGCTCCTGGTTGGGCGGCCAAGCAAAACAGATTGTTGTTGCTCAGATTGCCTTTAACATCTTTAGGGGACTAATGCTGGATATCTTGAAGGAACTAAAATATGATGAACCAGGGATATATCTTACCACTTATGCTAATTACAAAGAAGTAAAAATCATCACTAGCTTACTCAAGCCATGTATTGATGAGGATGAATCCCCTTCTCTGAAAAGACCCAACTCTCGTACTATTCCCAACTCCTTTACTTATTTTTTGACACGTAGCTCTTCCTCTAATCGAGGAAAGTCTCGTAGCTACACTAGGGGAAGAGGCAGAAACTCCCCTATCAGGAATTTTCTTGAAATGTAATCCTTGATGAACATGCAGGTTACTACAAGCCCCTGTGGAAGATGGATTCTCAATAAAAAAGCTCCAAACGAAGGCTTCATCTACGTACACTGTCTCTTCCATCATGTACTTCTCGACTGGATACAGCCTAAGGCATTTTTTTGTGAGTGCTTTTGACCTACTTTTTGGCAATCATAAAATACTCGATAATGTACTTATTGGTTGGAGGTATCAACAACCCATTAAAAACTTGGTTTACAGTAATGATTTTCTTCGGCATGAGTCAGTTCTCGAATGTACATGCAGTCAGTTTATCTCATTTTGTAGAAACTTTGATACATATGGTATGCATGTTTGTACTTATGATCTTAGCACATTGAAAATACCAAAATACGAAAAATGTTGGCCAATGGGCTCAATCACATACCTAAATTCCCCAAAAACCCATATCTCGCTCTATCAGCTTTACTTAGCTGCCTAACTGACCTTGTCAGTTCTCTCCACCTGGAGAAGAGAGTCCTATTGGACTTAACAGAGATTGTGGAAAGTTGTTTTTCTAAGAAAGTCTCACAAATACCGAGAAAATGGTTATCAACTGATAACTCTTGGTTAACACCACAACTTGCTCATGAGTTTCACAATTTGGCTAGAAATTGGTTCATAGTCAGGCTAGATAAAAGCACTAATTGTCCCTCTCTTATATGCAAGAACCTAGCTTGGAAAGCTGCTCAGTTTCGGGTTTCTGGGAGGGAATTCACTAGAATTAACATTTCCCTACAAACGATTACCAATGACATCTCTAGACACTTAGAAAATCTAGGATATACTCTACAGGACACTAAACTACCTGTACTTTTTCCCACCTATAAAATACATAAACATAAATTCAGATGGATATCTGATGCTTCTAATGGTATCTTTACTGATATCACCAAGGATATCACTCTATGTCTTGACTTAATATTAGCTGAGTTTGAACTTATTTGTGCCTCTAAACAAAAGATCTGCCACGACTATTTACAAATACATTACAACCCCTAATGGTTAACAAAAAACTCTACTGAGGTTACTCTTAACCTCCCTAAACAAATCTTCCATATCATTTCAATAGATATTACTCAATGTTATGAAAACATTCCCTTAGAAGGGGATCTTGGCTTAATAAATGTACTAGCAAAGGTTATTAGAATGGCTTTTACCAATGCTAGAAAAGAGAGTCATTTTTACATATCCCTTTCAGAAAAACCTAGATGGATAAAGAAGACATACTCCTTACATCCCTTACACTTCAATCAAGACAAGCTATGTCTTTACATATCTTGGCTACTTAATAATTGTACTATTGTCTCTGGAGGACAATGCTTTAACCAAAGCCTGGGCATCTCCATGGGGTTCTCCTGCTCTCCACTTATGTGTAATATATACCTTGTCTTCTTTGAATACAAATGGTGTGTCAGAGCCATGGAAAGTAAAAATGACAAACTTTCACTGTTTGGACACACTTACAGATATATGGATGACTTACTAAGAATCAACAATAAAGCCTTTTTTGAAGAAATCAGTCATATATATCCTAACTGCCTAAAAATTGAATCGACTTCTTTACGAGAGTTTGTAACACCTAATGGAGTTTTCTGCACTTCTATACAATTCCTTAACTTTTCTATTTCCCTTCATATACCATGTGTAGGAGGATATGACCTAAAATTTGTATGGAAAAGAGATCTTCTTAAATTGCCACCTATTGAGTTCATTAAAAGGAATAGTAATAGGCCACACAAAGTGGCTCTTAGCACTTGTATTAGCTTACTTTTCTTGATCATCTACTCTTCCTCCACTTACCTCCTTGCTTGGGAGGGCATTAAGGTGCTAATAAAAACGTATTGCCTTAATGGCTTAAATAGAAACGAAATAATCAATAAAATTCTACAAACTCTTATCCAGCATGATTGGCCTGGGGTACCCTTCAACCATAGAATTCTCATCACTCTCATAAGGTAGTAGGACCATTCAAAATGGGCCTACTATCGACCCTTTGTGTTTGGTGCTTGGACACGGCGGGTACACACACACACACACACACACACACACACACACACACACACACACACACACACACACACACACAAACACACACACACAAACACACACACACACACACACACACACACACACACACACACACACAAACACACACACACACACACTCTGTAGTACTTGCATACAAAAATTGACTTCTTGGCTTCTACTAAAAAATGCCTCCTAGTTTTAATATATATCCCCCATGGGAGATGGCCCTTATAAATCATACGTAATACAAAAAAGCCTGCTGGAGTGGTTTACTAACTTATGAAAACTGGCCGTGAAGGCGATATAGTTGTTTTACCTTGGCATTCCGCATCAGAGGCGGCTTCGCTGTCTTGGATTCCTAGGATGGATCGTTCCACTCATCGACACTCTGCACCGCTACAGAGGGACGGGGGCCTTCATCCTCCTTCTATTTAAGAGGTGAGGGCGCATCTTTGCCCCTCACTTAACCTTGTATGTTTTTCTTGCTTGCATAAATCATAAGGGACTGTGTTTTTTCTTTACTGCACCAAAATATGGAGCTTGCAACACAAACTACGTAGGTTGGCTACTTTGCTTGATTACCATATTCTTTTGTTGCAAATCTATTGTTTTTACAGTAGAACTAGTATGGCGTTATCAGCTTGATGCTATGGCTCAGTATGGGTTTTTTTACTCAACATAGTAATGGTTGTTAGAAGTTGAGTGGTCAGTAAGTATTGTCACTTTACATTTGTTATCCACTGATAGTTGGAAAAGAAACCCGGGGTTGTTGCCGCTTGGCTTGGGTTACACTTGTTTTCACCTACTGCGCACTTATTTTGATAGTTTCTTCTTAGGACTGTAGGGGTGTTTTCCCCGGGTGCTAACCGACGTTGTACTGGTTCATTACTTGGTTGTTTTGAATGAGGTAATGCAATATTTGCATGGGCAGGTGTAGTTTGGGATTGGCTTGATATTGTCGCATAAGCATGGCTTAATGGATCACTGTCAATTAAAAGCCTGGTAAGGCCCATCGGGTGGGCTAAGTAAATATAAGGAGTGCTTTTTCAACTTACTGCGCACTTCTTTTTATGGTTTGTGGGGGTGGTTGCCCCGGTTGCATACTAACGCTGTACCAACTCATTAACTAGGTAGTTTGGATGAGATAGAGTAGTACATTTGTTGCATTCACTTGGCGGGTGTAATTTCTTAACAATAATTAAGTTTTTATGTGGATGCCCCTGTTGCTTAAACACCATATTCATGCAAATGAACCTCTACCAATAGAGGTAAGTATACACCGGGGGACTTTTTGGTTTCAGACTTAGTACTAGCTACAGCACGGTCATAAACAAGGTGGATTGTATTAAATTTTGCGCCATAATATGTGGGAATATGTTATGGTATCTGCCTCTTGGCTTGGCATAGGAGTAATATGGTGCCGGGTGTCTTCTGGTTTTAGAATCGATACTGGTTACAATGCACGCTCTGTTCTGGCTTATGGTAAAATTGGGGGGGCTTGGCCCGCCGATTGCATATGGATATTGGATTATTTTTTAGTTATTTGGTTTTGGGTTTTGGCCCAAATGCTTACAGATACTGGGCTTTTTTGTTATTGGTTGTCTTGTTAAGGTATTACAGTACTTTTGCATTCACAAGGACATGTAAAGTTGGAAACTAAAACCATAAGGGCACTTATTCCTTTAACTTCATGGTTTGACTTGAGGAGTGGCTTGATACTGCAAGGGCTCCTTGCCACTTGGTATGCTAAGAGATGTATAAGGTAAGTGGTATACAAACTAAGGGAAGATTTGGATTCCATGTACCATGATGGGCATAAACTTTATCTGACTTAAACAAAGATAAACAAGGTTGATACTTTTTGAACTATAAATGGAAGTTTTTAAAGCTTCTTTTATAGATTCATATGGTGGAGTTTGCATTAATCTAGAAAGATAATAAAAATAAAAATAAAAAAATGATAAAGATGATGATGGGGGATTAAGACACTTGGACTAGAAGGGGTGGTGGCCTTCTAATTAGAATAATATTTTTTTGCTAGAAACTTTGGGGTTTTTAAAAAAACAAGAACATTTTTTACACATAAAATACTTTGGACTAAGCTTGTAAAATTTTAAAAAAAGTTTGTAAGATGGACATGGATAACAACTGGTATAGTCCATTGATACCTGTAATACACATCCAAAGCTAACATATCTGTTGTCTTGCTTGGATGGATGCATGTAAGAACTCTATTTTATCTTGGAAGGTTTTTTTTGGCGTTTATGCAGTCGTCCAAATACAAGATTATACATACACCTACTGCAAGGGAAGTACTTCGACTAATTGTATACTGGAATGAGGTTTCATTCTTACAAACATTGTACAAAGATAATTCTAAGACTAAGTTGTTTTTGTACTTATCATTTCCTTCATTCTGGAGCCAGCTGTCTTTTGAATGTAAAAGTTTAATTATGTCATATTAATTATGGTGAAACAGCTACACACACACACACACACACACACACACACACACACACACACACACACACACAAAGTTGTACTCACCATACAACACCTTCCTTCATACCTTCCACACACAGGCATGGTCGCGTGATCAAGACATGACCATGGCTACCAAGTTCGGTGTGATAGGATCATGTTCTTCTGATGCGCACACCCACATGAACTTCCTCATGCGTGCAAGCAAGTGGAATGATATCAACCATTATGAACCTTGGTGACACCAATTGAGAATGGTACAGGTAGGTGCAGCACCTACCTACTCAGTATATCTTATTTTTTATAGATGGGAGTACTTTTGAATGTTTCTCAGTTCCTGTGGGATCTGGCTTTTCGCACACTCAAACTATGGTCTTAATTTGCTGATGTGATAATCCCCCAATGCTAGGTTGTTAATACATTACATTATCGACATGCTGTGACCTACATACAATAGGTAACCCAAGTTAGAATGAAAAAATCATGCTTGATGTTGTAAATGAATATGAGGTGTATCGCGACTTTGAGATAATTGACTCACGGATTTCAGGTAGATTCTCTTGCACCTACTTAGTACTTAAGCTTTTAATGATGGTCCAGCTAATGCTTCTTTAACTCATGCATACATGATTGCCATCTACAATTATGTACATATTAATATGTACGCATTAGATGATACACCTACTCATCAGATGATACACATCAGATTGCTATCTACAGTATTTCTCTAGTTGTCTTACCTTTTCAGCTCTTATGGGATCTCGCGGTGATTTCACCCAGTATGACAAATCAAATCCACATTGATAATATTGTAATAATAGGATATGGGGATGTGCATAGCTTATAGAGCATGAGTATGGCTATTAACTTATTACATACATAGTAGGCATACAAATTCCATTAAGTTACCCCATGGCTTGTAGCTCGACACTCATATCTGGTTTACATAGATTGGATTAATTTTAATTTTTCACTTACTAGGTTGACGTATTATTTCTCTTTCGAGCTCAATTAATTATATAGATATGCTTATGCCTCTGGTAAGGATCTTGGAAGAAGTGGTAATGATGTAATTTTTTGAAAATACAATCTGTATATAAATAGCATGCTGCCCAATTTTCTTTTTATATAGCAGTCGTACATGTAGTAACAAGTAGTATCATGACAGGGATGGCATTACTCTCTTTCTCTCACACACATCACTTATAACTTGGTTTCCATATCATCCAATATTTCTGTTAATTTTGGTTTGCTCACTTTGAGACTTACAGGAAAAAGTCTACATAAATTGACATGATCTAGTTGGGATATGGTTTTTGGGAATGATCCTCACCACCTGGGTTGCTTACAACCTCATGTGAGAGTCTCACGAGTGATGGCATTGACTAGTTTCTTTTAACATAATGAGCAGATACTAAGGAATAGCTGCTGAAATTTCTATACATTGATTTGCATACATAAACTAGTGTATATATGGCTGTTAACCATCTGATAAATAGATGAAAGCTGATACCTTGTATTCAGGGAAACTGTGCCCATCATGTGGTGTGACTTGAGGATATTGTCGCTTCATTTCAGGGCCACCATACCCAACTTTATTAGCTAGGCACTACTTCATTTGGTGTTCATGGCTACCAGGACCGAATGCATAGCCGTAACATAGTAAATAAATGCCGTAACATACTAACCATGCGATATATACCTAATGTATACTTCATACTTTTGAGATGATTCTTCAGTGTTTTTAACTGTTAAATTGTACACTTTGGCTGGATGTGGTCTCAAATTGAGATTCGGCGGTATCTCGTAGATAAAACTTCAGTGTTTTAGGGCTTTAATAGTGATATATATGGGACTCAAGTTTCATAAATCTGATTTTATTTTAATTGCTACCCTAGTGTTGACTGGAATTCCAACAACAATAAGGTCCAGGACACAAAGTTCTTTTACTTCTATCTTTTTATGCAGGAACTCACTTTTCATGAAGGTAAGTATATAGTGGTGAATTCACAATTGTAAAGTGCTTTTGGTTGCTATAATCTACTTTGAAAATTCTCCAAAGATTGTTCAAAGAGCCTTAATCCTCAAGTAGGGGTCTCAGATGAGATGGCAATAGACTGGACTTTTGAGAATTGATCCAATTTACAAAGGAGATGCTGTTCGATTTTTTCTGAAAATAAATGATGAAAACATTATCGTAAATAAATGGCTCATTCTCTAAACATAAATTTGATCTATGTTATGTTGTTAGTTTTTGTTGTAATTTTTGACACCGATAACAAGATGAGGAAGTTGTTGACACCTGTCTTCCCAAGTAATGCCAATTCTGACGGGCTTGTGCTTTTTGGATGGTTACAGGTAAGAGATTCTTTCCTTGGGATTACAATGACAACTGCAGCAATAACAGAAGATCATCCACTGTTCGGTTATTTTTTAGTGATAGAAACCCTTGTATATGATTCTTTGATAATAACATGTAATACACTATATGTCAATATCAAGTCTAAATGTCAATTGTAGTCTTAACTTTATCTACTTGTTATGTAATTTATACAAAAGGTTTGATGTTGACTGGTTTCTAGTGGCATTGTATGGTTTAATAGTTTGTGAAATCAAACTATTGTTAGATAAATCATTCTTTAAAAAAAAAAAAAAACACACACACACACACACACACACACACACTTGTTTCTAGCTAGCCTTTGGTCGGGTTAGCACCATGGGTTAGCACCATACAATGGGCCTAGACCTGCTATACTTTTTTTGACTTGACCCACCTAATCCAAAGGGATGGGTTGGGGCCACGGCTCCTAACTTGGTCAAGCACTTATATCATATAGTTCTATTACCTTAGACTGTCAGATTCTCTTTGACTCTGACAAAGTATACTTAATCAAATGGCTGTTTTAGGAATGTGATGCATATATAATTTAGCCCTATTGGCACCACTTTTAATACCAAAACGGTAACCTCTTTCCATATGATAAATGCCTCTTTGGACACGATTTTTTGGATATCTTTGTCGCTAAATTGTTCATATTTGGTTGGGGGTAGGGTTGCACATGGTGGGCCCTACCTCCCACCATGTGGATCCTCTCCTCAGGGATGGGGGTGGGCCACACACACACACATACACACACACACATTTAAACATGAAATTTTGTTTTTACCCTTAGTAGATGAGATTTTTTGTCTCATTCCAAATTCTTGTTCGGAATCCCTATCCTATATTTTCATTATGATTATCCTTGACAAGGATTGACAACCCATACCGATTTTCGTTCTTGTTCCGTGTTCAGGCTTTCCGTCGGTGGATCTTATGGCACAGGTGCCAAAGTTCTCTCTCATTATCTACTCCTCTTGCCACATGGTCCTACAGTAGGGATCACATGCATTCCGTTTGTCCCAAACAGTGCACATGTCACCTCTTAAATTGCGTATAAAGCATGATATACTTGCACAAATACACATTTTGTGAACCTACACTTAACTCATTGCACGTGCACTCCTTTCTTGCATATGAACACTAGAGGCTAATACTATGCCGATTTTACAATTTCTCTCACCCATTGTATGAACCTCCTCTGGATGCCTTCATTACTTGCACATGCACATTCGGTGTTGAGTTTCTGTGGCTACCCTATCTACACACATATGCATAAATGCATTCCTGCATGGCTCAACTGCCGTAGATACATTTCGCTCGCTCTCTTACTTAACCGGCCCCAAGAATTTCAAAGACCGCCATCTCTACTTGCCCTAACCAACTGAAAGCTGACGCGTGAGGGTAGTTTAACATGCATGTACGCGCACGCGCACGCACGCACGCACGCGCGCGCGCGCGCACACACACACACACACACACACACACACACACACACACACACACACACACACACACACACACACACACACACATTCTTGCTCAAAGAGGGCCTGGAGCAAGGATAGGACCATAACCCTGACATAGCTACAAATACTGGAGCACACCCACACAAACTTTGGATTGGTGGATAGATGTCATGTCAAAGGAGGCTTACATGTGAAGGTACTTTTTTTGGTTAGTTGCTCAACTGTAAATATTGATGATGGCTCACACGGGGCAGTATTTTGGTTATCTCCTCACCACATGTTTAAAAAAAAGTCTTGCACATAAGCCCGCTCTCAGCACACGCAAGGTCATTTCCTGTTGCTCACTTGCACAACGAGCATCCTCTGCGCTCATGACATCCACCCTCACGCCATGAGAAGTGGGTGACACACACACACACACACACACACACACACACACACACACACACACATTGCTGTACTCTCCATACAACACCTTCCTTCATACCTTCCACACACAGGCATGGTCTAGATGTTTGGCTTAGGGCGAGGCACATGCCTCCTTTAGCCCAACATAAGTAGAATTACCTTCAAGCTAGCCCCAACATTAACTATCAAATTTTTGGGTTGGGGCTTTTTGATGTCCCAACATATGCACAACTTATTTGCTACGGTGCCTACTTTTCTATTAGATGGTATGAATAGCAAGGTTCCCAAGCAGGCCACCACATCGATTAGATTACCAATGAGCTAGAGAGGAAGGTTGATGAACTCCACCCACACTGAGCATAGGTCCTTGAAAGCATCAAGGGACTCAAAGGAGGGATCCCAAGGGAGCACAAATACAAGCCAATGGTTGAAAAAGAGTGGTCTTTTGGACAAAAGCTTAGCTATTACTGTTGGGTCGTTGAATTGAACCGAGAAGAATCATTTGGAAAAGTCCATTGAGCCGCCTTGAATTAGAACATTCAAACAGTAGAGCCAATTCATTAGTTCACCCACTCTACGAACACCAGCTAACTGCTTCTTAATCACGGCTGGAGGGACAACCATGATAATAGCATCTTCTACATCCACCCTTTATAGGAGAGTCTTCTTTAGCACCTTAAGCCTTGTCGCCCTTGCTATTGTCCATGGTAGCGGTAGGTGCCATCGACTCTTTGAATGACCTCTTATTTGATAGTATACCCATAATTGCGGACAAATCCTTCTCTAATTGCAATATGTGACTATTCCAGATTGCATTGCTCTTTTGGCCCCACTATCATTGTCACCCAAAGTGCTTGATTTTTGTGCTCCACCTTCAGAGCTTTTACCCTCTCATCCAAAGGGGTTGTCCTTAGTCGGCCTGATGGTCCCAATTCGCGTCTGTGTAAGATTGTTTGGACATAGGGGCCATTGCACAATCCGCCAAATGCTTGAAACCGTCAAGAGACCCGAGTGCCAGTCCTTGGTGTCTTGGGACATGCTTCCACCTAGGGTCCCACACTTTTTCACCACAGAAAAGGGGCGCCTAAAATGGTCACGTGTGAACTTGGCTTTCTGGGCTATCTTTAGCACGCCAATTATGTCACTAGACCAAATGGCCATGGATGAACAAGGCTACCTAGGCTATCTTCCGCGCCAAATAAGTGACAAAATGGGTGTGAAGGATTGGCCCGACACTGCCTTAACAACATGGGGAAACCAATGGAGCACATGACAATTGCATGCGGACCAAAATAGGGCCTTGCAAACCTCAACCTCGCATGCACCCTGTAAGGTGCAGCGGTTGTATTTTCTCAAGATTAGTGATCTTTGTTGCTCAAGGTTCCTTTTAGTTCTTAGGGAAAGAGAGAGCTTTCCGTCTTGTAGAGTGCTGTGGTCACGAACAAAGTGAATGGATTGTGCGTGCAAATGAATGAGACTGAGAGAAGGAGAGAGAAGAGATACGACACCCGAGAGTTTGTAAAACCCTCCTCTGAAGGCCCCACTCTCGTCGGCGAGAGTGGTCTACTTGATTGCACAAAGGTGTAAAATGCGTATGCAATGGACTGATGCAATGGGACTATGCCGATGACGACGACGGTGACGACGATGACGACTTCGGCTGAAACTGTGAATCTTCTATACGCTGAATTTCTTGGACTGTTTCGGGCTGAAAATGGACTGTTTTTGGGGCTGAAAATAGACTGTTCCTTGTGATGTTTGTGGCTGCAAATACCTGCTAGAAAAACGCAGGGTTATCTGCACTTTTACGCTGCATTTTTGGGGGAGTTCTTTGGCTGGAAAAAACGCTGGACAGCAGTGAGATTAGGGCTGAAAAACGCTGCCACAGAGGTTCTTACACTGCTGGAATCGTTGGTCTTGGAAAGGGTTTAAGGGCTGAATTCCTTGTAGTGGTTTAAATGCTGAAAACGCAACTGATCTGCTGTTGAAAGCTAGCGTTAGTAAATCCCCTTTGCTGCTGCCAATGAATAGCAAAAACGCCGAGGTATGCTGAAGGAAACACTATGCTTGATATGGTTTTGTCGTGGGAAAACACCGAGGGCGGGGCTGATCTGCAAGGGACTAATGCCAGAAGGGGGAAGACTTCAGGCGATACTGATGCTCTGTGAAAACACCAAGGAAGTGGGAGGTATGGCGATGGGGGGTCATGAGGGGGGGGTACTACTGAGAAGTTGCTTGTTGAGCGGGAAGCTCCTGCTGCCTCTTCTGCCAGAAAGTGCTAACTTGTGTTTGCTTATATTAACTTAGCAAATTGCCCTACCTACTTTTGTTGGAAAGTCCCTTAAAAATAATAAGTGAAAATCCCAATAAATAGGAAAATAGGCTAAATGCACTAGAAAATTCCCCTAACTGATGCTAATGGATTCTGATGGGAATTCCGATGATCATGCTGTGTGCAACCGGAGGATATGCATCTATGCTAAGTGACTGGGCATGCACGGTCTACGAATAGACTCACAAAAGTGCCATATCACTGCTAATCTAACTTGATGAGACTGACTGAACCCTGCTGTGGTGTAGCTTGTCCACGGACACATAGGGTTGGGATGTGTCACGTGACATCCCCTCCTTTTCAAAGTGAGGTACTGGTACCGAACTGTATGGCGTCGAGGGAGATCGCCAACACCATCCGGAATCCTGGAAGGGACTCTTCGTTGGCCCACTCTGAAGTGTGGGTCGTGCGGTACTTGAACTTCATAAAGGTCTGCAATGCTTGCTTCTTTGGGCCGCGCCGAAAGCGACTCAAAGTCTTCTGTGGCTCCTTTGATGCTTCAACTTCGTCTAGAGTCGTGCTTCTTTCGTTTTCAAGAATCTCCATGGCTGAAAATTCCTGAAACCATCTCCAACACAAAACCATGAACATACCCATTCCATGTAAAGTGAAGGAAAAAAAACTTGTTTTCTATAAAGACTGTGTATGCAATGTAGACGAACATAGAGACGGAGTGACAACCCGTTCATCAAACACATATACACAATGAGGACGAATCTTTTCTGTTTGATCGAAATCAATCAACTGTGGCAAATCACCATGGAAATGCCCATGCTTGGTGCTCATACAACCATGTGCTCTTTTGATCCAATGAATCCTCAAGATGAGAATTTCGGTAGCACCTCCCTCCTTGCTTCTCCTTCAAAAACTTCAAAAACTGTGTGTGTACGGACATCACCTCCCCAAGGTGTGTGTAGGTGTGTGAGCATGTGTGTGTGTGTGTGTGTGTGTGAACACATTTAAATAGGCCTCCTCAAGCTGAAAATCGACCCTGCTTGCTATTTGCATCTGGGAGCTACTCTAGTTAAGCATGGCAAGTCCAATCTCCTACCCACCAAGTGTCCAGTTGGCTTGGTTAACTGGCTCTCACACTTCGTTGCAAGCTTGGAAACTCTCCCAAGACTCCCACAAGGAAAAAAGGCACCCCCTAGCTGCTAAAGTTGACCCGGAGTGGCCTGGAGCCTGCTCCCACACAGCCTCGAGCCCCCGGTGCCTCCCCGGGACAATTTTGGGAAAATTTGGTTTTAGGCTAAAACGGGTTGTACGAGTCGGAATTTGATACCGAAAATTGGTATACTGAGCTCTAACTAAGGCGTACTGGCCCGAGTACCTGCCATATTTAGCAGCCCCCGGGGTTCGAAAATGCATTTTTTTGAAATTCGAGGTGCGGGTGCAGTTTTTCGAGACGGTCAAAACTGGATGGATCGGGTGACCAAAAACTTACTATTTTCGGAATTTTTATACAAAAATTATTTTAATTCACATTTTGAAACTTTAAAGCATTCTAAACATCATGGCATTGATAGAATTCGGAAAATTGCTAAAAATAGTAACTTTTTTCATTATGCTCATTTCATGGTACAATGGTGCTCTTTTTGATCGGGGTCAGAAACCTTACAACCTCCCCAACGTGAAAAATTTGAGATGTCCTCATCTCAAGAATGTTTTTGGGTAATCCTTTATGAGCGTTGGTTCGTCCTCCCAAGTTGCATGTTGTTCAGGGTAATCCTTCCACTTTACTAGATGCTCCGTGATTGTTCTGTTGCGTAACTTCCTTTCCCTCATTTCAAGTACATAGTCAGGTTGGAGCTCGAGAACTCCTTGTGCTGGCATGACTATCTGATCTGAGTCCAAGAATTGATCAGGATTAGGAATATAGGGTTTGAGTAAGCTGACGTGGAATACATCATGAACCTTCAAGTTTGCAGGTAACTTTAGCTTGTAAGCCTGGTCACTTACAACTTTAACAATCTCAAATGGTCCACAATACCTTGGGATTAGCTTCTTATATCTGCTAGTGATAAGTTACTTTTCTTTGGTCGGACTCTCAGAAAAACCTTATCCCCTTCTTTGAAAGTTTTTTCCGAATGGTTCTTATCTGCATAGTGCTTTTGCCTATCCTGAGCTGCCTGAATGTCCTGGCGAATAGCTCTAGTCTGAGCTTCCATATCTTCTAACATCTTCCTAGAGGCTTCTACCCTGATGGTTGGATCCGAGAAGTTCAGTGGTGCTAAACAGTCCTATCCATAAAGAGCTTTGAAGGGTGACATTCCAATGCTTCTGTGTTTGGAAGAATTATAAGCATACTTCACCAAAGGTAGATATTGTAACCACTTCTTTGGTTCTTGCGAACAATAGGCTCTGAGAATGTCCTCGATGACTTGATTAACTCTTTCAGTTTTCCCATCTGTCTGCGGATGATACGATGTACTGAAGGCTAATTGTGACCCAATAGATTGGAAAAGAGAAGTCCAAAATTTTGATGTAAACTTGGCGTCTCTATCACTGACGATGCGCTTGGGTAGACCATGTAGCCTAAAAATCTCCTTGATGAATACCCGGCTAACATCTCAAGCAGTAAAGGTTGTTTTTACGGGTATTAGGTGAGCCACTTTTGTGAGCATATCAACAACCACGAAAACAGAATCATAACCTCCTGTAGAAGGTAATCCTGTAAAAAAATCCATACTGATGCATTCCCATTTCATCTGGGGTATGTCAAGAGGTTGAAGTTGCCTTGGTAACTTGATTCTTTCGGCCTTTATCCGCCGCTGACAAGAAAGACATTGCCTCACATAGCGAAGTATGTCTCCTTTCATTCCAGACCAAAAATAACTCCTCCTGACAGCATGAAGAGTTTTAGCATAGCCTGGATGTCCAGATGTAGGGCTATCATGTGCTTCATACAGAATAGCCTTCTTTAGAGCTGGGTCTCTGATTACACAGAGTCTATGTCTGTAGTAAAGACATCCTCTCATAAGAGAGTAATCTTTAGCTTCAGGCATCTTATTCTGCTGAACTAGTGATACTATACATTGGTACTCTGGATCTATCAAGGATGCTTCTTTGATTCTATCCCAGATAGGGTTATTTGGAATAGAGATAGCTCCGAGAAAGGATTTTCGGCTAAGACCATCTGCAACTGCATTTTCCTTCCCTAGTCTATACTTTATGTCAAGGTCATATTCCTGTAATAGCTCTATCCATCGCCGTTGTCGCATATTGAGAATAGGTTGAGTAAAAATCCATTTTAAGCTCTTGTGGTCTGTAACCAGTTGAAACTTGCGTCCGAGAAGATAATGTCTCAATAACTTCAGGGCATGCATAACCGCTAAAAGTTCCAGATCATGAGTAGGATAATTCTTCTCATGATCCCTCAGCTTTCGTGAAGTATACGCCACTGGTCTTCCTTCTTGAGTAAGAACTCCGCCTAGAGCAAATTTGCTAGCATCGGTCGCTACTTCAAATTCTTTACCGAAGTCTGGAAGCTTTAAAATAGGAGCTGAGACCAAAAATTCTTTTAGCTTAGCAAAGCTAGACTCGTGCTCGGTCTTCCATTCGATCCTCATTCATTTCTTCAGGAGTTCCGTCAAAGGTGCAGCAATACGTACATAATCCTTGACAAAAATCCTGTACCATCCCGTTATTCCAAGAAATCCTCTTACTTTGATGACGGTGGATGGTTGAGGCCAATCAACGATGTCCTTGACTTTGTCTGGGTCCACTGAAATCCCTTCAGCCGATATGACAAATCCAAGATAATTGACCTTAGGTGAGAAAAAGTGCACTTGCTCTCTTTAGCATAAAGTTGGTGTTCCGGAAGAAGATCAAGTACCTTGCGAACATGTTCTTCGTGATCTGCCTCGTTCTTAGAATAGATCAGAATGTCATCAAAGAAAACCAAGACAAAATCATCCAGGTAAGGTCTGAAAATATCCTGCATAAGTTGATTGAAGCTTGCAGGAGCATTTGTTAGACCAAAAGACATTACTGTGAATTTGTAGTGTCCATACCTAGTGTTGAAAGCTGTCTTTGGAATATCTGATTCCTTGATCTTGATTTGGTAATATCCTGACCTTAGATCTATCTTTGTAAACATTTTGGCACCGTGGAGCCTGTCCAAGAGTTCGTCAATCCTTGGGATTGGATACTTGTTCTTGACAGTTACCTAGTTCAGTCCACGGTAGTCTATGCATAGCCTTAGGGTTCCATCCTTCTTCTTCTGAAAAAGAACTGGTGCACCCCAAGGAGAAGTATTGGGTCGAATGAATCCCTGCTCAATGAGTTGCCTAAGTTGTTCCTTGAGTTTGATCGCCTCTAGAAGTGACATTTTATAAGGTCTTTTTGAGATAGGTTCACATCCAGGGATAGTCTCAATCTCATGATCTACCTCTCTATGTGGTGGAAGATTCTTAAGGTCTTCTGGGAATACATAATCATACTCCCTCAACCAGTTTGGTTGAAGTGAGGTATCTGATTGGTCCACCTTGTTGAGTTTTACCGCATAAATTTGCTGTCCCTTTCTTAGTCTCTTCAGGAGTCTGCTGGCCTTAACTAGAGTAGCCCTAGGTCTCCCATTTTCCCCCTGGATTAAGGCTTCATTACCCAAGTTATCTATAAAGGTAAAGTTTCCTTGTGCACAATGGATGTGGGCCCTATTTTGCTTTAACCAGTCCATTCCTAGTATCCCATCAAAGAATCCTAAGGGTAGGGTTCAAAATTGGGCAGAAGTTGGGTGTCCCCCTAAATCAAAGTCGATTCTTCCTGCAGAATGTTGAGATACTACTTCTTTGCCGTTTGCTAACTCTACAATTAGCTTGCTTGTTGGGTACTTATCTAGCTTAAGCTTCCTCATGCATCTGGGTGAAAGAAATGAAAGAGTACTACCACAATCTATAAGGAAGTTAACTTGTTCACCTCTGAGAGATCCTGGCGTATGAATGACTGCGTATTGCTCGCAACCATTGGGATTGTCAATTGCAGCATGTAGGGTTGCTCTCTCCACTGCTTCATCACCCATAGTTGGTTGTACCACTGCGGCATTCACTCTGGCGGTAGATCCACGCTCTCGCCCTCTGTTCATCCTTCCTCGTCCTCCTCTTCTATTAGCTTGGCCGCGCCCATGAGTTTTCAAGGGTATGGCATTGGTGTTGGTTGCCTGGGTGTTCCTGGGGCACTTGGATCTGTAATGTCCATATTCGCCGCAACCATAGCATCGAACATCTGGGAACTCCATGGTTGTGGTGGTAGCCACAATAGGGCGCTGGTCATATGCTTGGTTGGCTGGTTTGTTATTCCAGGCAGTTTTCCTTGCCCTTTTTGCCCAATGATTCCTCCTGTTCTGATTAACCTTTTGTACTTCAAGAGCTAGAGGTTTGGCCCTCAACAAGGCATCCTGTAGTGTCGTTGGCCTGAGAGCTTCCAACCGAGTATTCAAAGGATCGATTAGCCCTTGGCAGAACCTCGCCACCTGTTGTTCCAAGGTCATCTTAGGGGCATATCTCCAAAGAGTGACAAACTTTGCATAATATTTTTTGACAGATGAAGTCAGTTCTCGAAGTGAAAAGAATTAATTCATCTTCAAGGTTCTATAGACAGGTGGTAAATAACGCCCCATTATCGCAGCTTTGATGTCTTCCCAGGATTGGGAAGATCCCTTAATATCCAGGTCCGTGCAATGTTGCTTCCACCATATCTTGGCATCGCCAGTCAAGCAGAACATCACAAGCATGGTCTGATTTACGGGTTGGGTCCCCGCAGCTTCAAAGTAATCGTCCATGGCTTCCATCCACACTTCCGCATCTCTCTCCACATTTGCCCCCTTGCCCTTAAAGAGTGGAGGCTGGGTTTGCTTAAGGAGGAGCTTCTTCTCTTGCGCTGCAGAGTATAGAGCAACAGGCGGTGCCTACATGGGTTATACGAGATTCTTGATACCATTACTTGGATTTCAAAATAGACACGAGACTTTAAATAAACTTCAAGATCCCACTTTATCAAGAGACAGAGATTCAGAGACAAAAAGCACTTTATTAATGAAAATTTATTACGATCGAAACCCCTCAAGGTTTAGGATAACTGATGATCAACTTATTACATGGATTTTTGGATTGCGTATAAGATACGCCTAGGAGATGGTGTTCACATGATGCACTACTTTGTTCGTGAAGTAGTTCCTGTACTCATCCTTGAGTGGATAATAAACTAAGATATCAAGCCGGGATTCCTCTTTTGGTACTCAAAAAGTTCTGACTTTGTTCGCTGGGATCACCTCGGTGACCTTTTCCAAGAGCCAGTCGTTGATGGTTTGATTGGAGTCGCCTGAAACAGTCAGGTCCAATCGGGTAGGCAGCAAGTAGAATAACTCTACCACCCTCAACTCTTCTCCCCAACGTATCTTCTTCAAATCGGTAGCCAGGCATCCTAGCTTCTGAGCGTTGATGTAGTAAACCCCTCCTGCAAGTGTCCAATCAAGTCCCCATCCTCTATCGATGCGAGTGGAGTGTGGCGTATGAGCCTTCATCAGTATCTCCATGACATCTTGCCTGAACTGGTAAACTGGGGATCGTCGAGCTTGCTCATAAATAAGATCAAACACTTGGAACTTCCGATATTCTAGCACGGGGTCTTCCTGCAACACCAATGCAAGGAATTCGGATCAACTACCTATATACTTTCAGTTCCTTTTAAATATTCAAACAATACGACTTTATTTCTCAGCCTAACCTAGGCTTAGCTCTGATACCAGGTGTAAGGTCCCCACCCCGCCATATCAAACGGCGGATTTGATGGTGAACCTGGTGGCCACTAGATCTATAGTGGAAGAAAAAAAAGTGGTTCAGGGTTCACAACTAGCGGACGATCTCTCATCACAAAGTGAGTCGAGTTCGAGCCTACTAGCACGGAGATCTAGCTCCACCTTGCAGGGGAAGTGTACTTATCCTATCTAGCGATCCTAAGACTCATCTTCCAAGAGGAGAGAAACCTCGAGTGCCTTTTTCCCCATGTTTCAGAGGCACGTACACTTGAGACTTCGCCGCTCTAGGGGCAATGAGTATTACTAGTATCGATTTAAACACTATGGGGACAGAGAGTTCCCGACCAATCGGGACCACCCTTCTCATAGGCATTGGCACCCTGAGCCAAGCCCCCACTTTCCATCCCCACACTCACACTTACTTGTGTGTCCTAATTACTACCACAATGATTGTTCAAAATAAAGATTCCTTGATTAAATTCCGAATCACAATGTTCATCAAGACAGCCCTTCAATCAGTATTGCAAAGCGGCACCAAGACAGTATTCTAGTAACAATTGTACTCAAACTTATTCATTAAAATTCCAACGTTCTAGAGGTACAACATTCCCCCTCCAACGACAGTTTACTCCTCCCGTTGTCGCCTAGCTGCCCATACAACTAGGTATGTCCACCACATAGAAAGCACGACATGGACACTCCCACTGCATAGAAAGCAAGACGTGGGTTCCCACCGCATAGAAAGCAAGTCGTGGGTATCCATCGCATAGAAAGAAAGTCGTGGATTCAAGAGCCCTTAACGAGGAACTCTACCCCCTGTGATCACTAGGGGGGTCAGGACTAATTCAACATTGGAAATAGAATGAACATGTCAAGCTAAATTTTCCCTAGCAGACATTACTTCCTATTGCAAACAGTATATTCATCAATCATTTCTTTCCTACCTTAGACTTAAATGTATAATGAATTCAAATGCCGAGATTTTCGTCGGATTTCTCCAACATGTTTGGGGATATGTTCTTTCCTAGACAACGTGTGCAATGTTAATTAAACAACTGAATAAAATTGTGACCTAACTCTTCCATTTCTTCGTCAATGGCTTGTGAGATGGCCGGTGCCTGTTCGTCCATGGGAGCTTTTCCCTTTCCATTCACATTGCTCGTTCCCGCCTCGCGGTCGTGGACACCACCGAAGCGAGTTCTCTTAACCGGGGCCATTTTACTCACTACTTTAAATGATAAAATTCAAGAAAAGAGCTAAAATGCGAGAGCATCATAACAAACCAATTGGTAGATTAGAATCATTAATGGATCCTCCTTATGCAAGAGATTAGATTTTTCCTTCGAGACCTAGCAATTTTATGGGTAATTCTTTACTTACCCTATGGGAACTGTCTCTAAAGTTAATCACTTGGCTTAGATGATGTAATAAATTCAAAATTTTACTAATTGATTTACAAGAGAGATGGGTTAAACAAGTTCAATCACTTTACTATAGTAGGAAAGATGCAGGTTTACCGCATGCATAGGTGTTAGGACTTTTTCTCCTTAGTGGCCTAGTAAAGGATTAATTTTTCCTTAATCACATCTTAATGTGTGAGAAAAACTGAATCTAATTTAATTACAACACTATTGAGAGGTAAAAGAATGAATTTCATCAAATCTACATTATTATCGGCTGACAATTAATTAACTGTGCTGCCTTGGGAGAGAAATCTCTCCTAATCATGTATTAATCATTGATTAAGAATGATGAATGGCTGCATAAATTAACTAATTGAATGATGATTATGTAATGGAGTATAGCTCTGTAAACTTAGAGAGCAGCTATTGGGAATTATAGCTAAAAGTAGGCATAGTAGACGAAGAATTTGCAAGATTAATGATGAGAATTAAGAAGAGCCGGAATTAAACCATAATTACCGTGATTAGGGGCTGAGAATCCTCTTGATTTTCTGATCCAATGAATCCTCAAGATGAGAATTTCGGCAGAACCTCCCTCCTTGCTTCTCCTTCAAAAACTGTGTGTGTACCGGTAGCACCTCCCCAAGGTGTGTGTAGGTGTGTGTGTGTGTGTACTGGGTGTGTGTGTGTGTGTGTGTGTGTGTGTGTGTGTGTGTGTGTGTGTGAGCACACCTTTAAATAGGCCTCCTCAAGCTCAAAATTGACCCTGCTTGCTATTTACATCTGGGAGCTACTCCAGTTAAGCATGGCAAATCCAGTCTCCTACCCACCAAGTGTCCAGTTGGCTTGGTTAACTGGCTCTCACACCTCGCCACCGTCGTGCCGCCGTTGCAATGCTCGATCACACACACACACACACACTCTCTCTCTCTCTCTCTCTCTCTCTCTCTCTCTCTCTCTTACGCATACACACACACACACAAGGAGATGAAGAAGAAGAAGATGGAGATGGAGCAAAAGCACTCTTTAATTTCACAAATGAATGAAAGAATGAGTGAATTTTAGGTTTATTTGACTTTTATATGAGCTCGCCCCATTCACACTTGGACACCCATGCTTAGACAACTGATCCCTTGAATGTTCCAGTTAGAGTGCGCCTCTCATCGCGATCACTCTTACCCTATTCCTAGTGGACCGACAAGCCCGATACTTGACTCTACCAAATAAATAATAGGGCGTCCGTCTTAGGTGATAGGAATGTGCGTGAGGGTTAACATGCCCCCCTTCTTGATGTAGATTCCGTCCTCGGAAGCTATTGAGTTAAAGCTCGTTCGTCGAGGTGGAAGAGCATTTGAGGTGAATGTCCTTAGCCTTCTTCAGTCACTACAAAATCAAACAACATTGGCACAATGATTGCATTCTCATATACATTTTAAAAGCATATGAATTTGTAGGCAGACAATTTGATTGGTAAGAGAATTTTAAACCATTTGTCAGCAATAAACATTAAATTGCAATATAATCAAATACATAAACAGTTGTAAAGGTAAAAAATTAAATAAGTCCGGGGTCGCTAATTTAATGGTCAAAAGGCACTAAAGATCGACTATTAGTACCATGGACAAGCTTCTCAATTTTCTCTGGTCAATTAAGTTGTTTAATCGCGAGAGCCAAGTATTTCATGTCCGAGGGCTGACTAAAGGCTATACCTAGAAGACCTTGTAGTTAAGCTACGATAAAAGGAATTCTCATGAAATCATCGCCTGACTTATTTACTTTTCTTTGACCCCCCAAAGTCTTTTTACATTGTTTCAATTTTGATGTGTGTGCTTATTTTGTATGCCTTGGGTTTTTTGCTTTTCAAGGAAAAGCGCCCACACTGGGAACCTCTGGGGCTCTAGTACCATACGCGATACATGTGAGGGAAGTACCAAATCAAGCTGAGATTTCTCTTCTAATTTAAGATTTTACATTGTGGCACTTTGATTTTCTTCTTTGTTTGTTCGTTTCCAGCATTTTAATTTTGTGACTTTGGGGGGTCATATAACACTGTTACCCTCCCCAGGGTCATCATATCAGTAAACTCCCTTTATAATAGTTTAAGCTAAAGGTCAACAGGGACTAAGCCCACTAGAAAGCCCTAGTACATTTCACACAATGCTGCGTAAATTGGATTAAGAACCTAAGTAACCATTGATTATTAGGAAGGCATTCCCCATGGTATTAAGAGAAGATCTCTTACGCCTAGCTTGGTATAACTAGCTTAGTCGGACTGCTTGCTTTTTAAACCTAGACAAGTGATTATGACAAAAAATTACATTGAATTTAATGTTTGATACTAAGAAAATGATATGGATATTATGCTACCAATCACAATTAAATCGGACAAACATGGATGCAAAAAAGATAAGGGGCCATGCTAATGGACAAGAAACACCTGTTTGTGTTGATGATCGCGCTTGATTTGAAAAGTGGATGAGAGAAAGATTCCATGAAGGTCCAAATCCTAACCACAACAACACGTTCTTGTACACACGAGGAAACACAAAGAATACCTATAGAAGGCACATTAGTGGGAAAACTCTGAAAGAGAAACACTCCTATTGTACTAACCTACCTATTCTCCATCACTGGAGTGATGAGGATCAAAGGTGTTTGATGACATAGGTTTTTGTTTTAGTGTACCAGATGTGAATGTGTAGGTCTGGTCAATGTTTTGAATTTTATTGTGCATAATCGTTTGCTAATTGCTCTTGCTCTTTACTTTTTTCATTTTTTGTGAGTATAAGACTTTATATATACATTCCCTAGGATTGGTGATTGAGAGGTCAGGGAAAGAAGGGTAAAAGGGAAATAATTCAATAGGCTGATGTGAATGAAGACTTCCCCCCTTCCTTGGGTAGGTCATACTGTTTGAAATGTGCTCGTCACCCTTTGAAACCAATTGTTCCAATTGGTAATAGGTGAGGATTTGTGCCAATAGTTTTCTATTGCCTTAGGTGCCTCGTCGAGTTGCAAGGGTGGTAAGGTACTCTCCCAGGATCGAACTTGAAGTGGTTTATCAGGTGATTCTTGAACAGTGGGAGATGTGGATTCCTTTGTAGCTTCATGGAGGTCCACTATTGTAGGTGGAGGCTGTGGAGAAGCTTTTACCTCTATGGATGCATTACATGAGGAGCTAGAAGCTTCATGGGACTCCCCCCTTCCTGAGCTAGGTGGAACAAATCGTTCTTTCTTTGGTACCCAAACTAGCTCTGGAATGGGTGTGTAGCATTATGTGATTTTTTTCTTTCCGTGATCGTTAATTCATTTTGGAGCTACGGGATTGGGCTGACATGGGTCAGTTGACAAGTAAGAACACAATCTACGTTTTGACACCTAGATTTGATCATTTCCTTGATAGTAGCCTTGGGCTTCCAATAGTCGTTTAGGAATCCACCGCTACGTTTTCTTAATTTTTTTGGGGTGAGTGGACATTTCTTACAAGGCTTCTGTTTTGTAGCACTAGCTATGGTCGCTAAAAAAGCTTTAGGGACCCACTTGTATGTTTTCTTTGTTATATTAGGATGAGTCTTGTTAGAAGCTATATGCATTGCTTCTAGCATATTAAAGGGTACGAGTGGTGGCATTTCATCCCCCTCAGGTGTTACCCAGGTCTTCCCCTTATTTGCCCAAGTGTCTATGGTTGCTGCTAGGTGGACCCAATCCACATTGTCCGACTCAGTCATCCCAGTTAGTACATCCATCTAAGGAGAATCTTCCCCAACATCAGTGTCCACTTTACACGTGTAACAATACTGCAATGGGGCCGAGTGAATTGTGGTGTCAGATCTATGATCAATTATAAACCTGTATCCTGGAGGATGTGTTTGACTAGTTACAAGATCCACTTGAATGACAGAATCTTGGAACTGCAGGTAGACATGGCTTTTAGACCAGTCATGCACCAGTTTTGCTTCCCTCATGAAAGGATGTCCTAAGATCATCTCCGATGCCATAGTGTGCTTAGAGAAATCCATAACAATGAAGGGAACTCTTATTTTATGTCCAAAGACCTTGATCTAGAGATCTTCTAGCATCCCAATAGGTTTAACAATAGACCCATTGGCCATCTTCACTACTATGGTTGTGGTCGCAAGGTGAGGTCTTCCCATAGTTTCCCAACAATTTTTAGTCACAATGCTAACCCCAGTGCCACCATCAAGGATTCCCTTCACAGTTAGTCCCTTAGTAGTGATTGATATGGTCGCATTGGATTCATCACCATCAAAGTATTGTCCCAACTTGTTAATAGGTATTTCTATAACCAGGTTCTCATCTAGATTGGGTTGTGGATCTAAGCGTTCCTCGTTTATTGGCATCTCCCCAGCTCCATCCATCTGTGAAAATTGTGGTAGCCCAAACTTTAGTTCTCCATTGAGGAAGGCTCGAAGAGCTGGGACTAGCTCAGGGTCTTTATATAGTTTGGACATGATGGTGGTTCTAACTTCTGAAGACATGAAATCCATCAATTTGGCAATGTTTAATGACACCTTTTGGGCTTCAGCTCCTTGACGTGGAAAAGATGGGATCTCCATTTCTTTGATAGGATCAAGTAGTCCCTCTGTAAACATTCTTTCCATCAAGAAGTGAGTACGGCCACTTTTCCATGACTTTAAGTCACTTTCTTCTTGGATGACACTAGGTATGGCTAAGGGTCTATGGACTTGGTGAGGTTATTGTTGCATAGGGAATACGGTGTCTGTAATCCGAATCTGCCTAGGCGTTGGCTCTAGATACCTTTGGGTATCTTCTACCAAACTCCTTGATTGCTTGACTCGCTCGATCTCCTTTGTAGGGTTTGGATAAGTTCCTATCTTCTTCTTGGATCCTGGCCATTGTGGCTCATGAAGATCTTCCTTGTTGGTTTCTATCTTAGTGGTTGTTTTGGTCTCCATGGTTTCACCTCAATCAGAATCCTCTTCATCGTCGTTCATATATATGGGGTCATCACCAGTCCCTATATTTGTCTTTGAACTGGGGTCTGACTTCACTGCTTTTTGCGATCTCTTCCTTCGTGTTTTCTTCTTTTTATGAGATTGGGCAATTGATGCCGTGTCTCTTTCCTCAAGAATATAATTTTGTTTTTGGAGCATCGATCGTGTGAGTACATTTATCAGTACCATATGTGTATTTTGTGATGGCTGCTCAGTAACATCAATCAAGCTTAATGGCGTGATATTCGGTGCATTTGGATTATTTGGACATTGGGCAATCAAATGATCTATGCCACATCTATTACACATGAGTATCGACATTGTAGACGTGCTCGCTTGATTGGTTTTCATTAGTGTGGTGTTCTAATAGGACACTCGGCCACACGATGTGGACCTCCACACTCATAGTATTGACGAGGTGGTCTCTTGGCAGTGTAATTGATATTTTGGCCTCTTGCCGCAAGAGCAACTAATTGATAGACAGGTTTGACTTGTCCCCAATAGTCCTCCATGTAGTATTGTGGACTTTCTTCAAGCACATCCATCCCATAGAAAATATTAGGATCTATATCTTCCTCATAGTCTTCCAAACAAGCAATATATGACTCACAACCCACTTGATTCACAGAAGTGATTCTCGGATGTGGTGGTTGCGGTCCTAGCACTGCAGGTGGTAAGGGTGTTGTTTGAACAACATTTTGGGCCCTAGGGACCATGTGTTGTGCTGTTTGTTCAAGAGGTGGGGCCGGCATCAATGCAGGCACTCGAGGTGTATCTGTCCATGCTAAGGTTGGTATATTGGCCATCGTGCGCTTGAATACTATGCAATCCTTAGCTTGATGACCATACCTCCCACAGGCATTGCAGTTCCCATTGAATTTTACTCTAAACGTAGGGCATTCACTGGTACTATGCAGTCCATAGCATACTGAGCACCATTGTTGCTCCCTTCTTCGATACATATGAGTGTTTTGTGGAGCACGATTGTCTCTAAGACTCTCTTGAATAGCCTTGGTGAGATCTACTAAAGTCATCTCAGATATCTTTGGCTCCTTAGCAATAGGCTTTAGGGTCATTGATTGATGCCCCGATGCTTGCGAGCTAATAGATTTAGTCTCAACAGACACTCTTTCTCCTTGAATCATTAAATTAGCATCCAATTGGATCGCATTGGTGGTGACTGCTTCCCAAGTGGAAATACCTCTAATGACTAGGCCATTGTAGATATCCTCATGTCATAATCCCCTAATGAATCTATCATGAAATTGGTTATTGTTGAAGCGTTCATTTGAATTACAACGAGAATTTAAATGCTTTAAGCGACTGATAAAGTCTCTCACTGACTCTGCTTCCTCTCGTTGGGTTTCTGAAGCTGAGAGGCTACATGCCAAAGTACTCCCTCTCGTATGTATTCTTTGAAGAACAATCTCCTAAGAGTAGGGTAAATCGTTTTTTCTTCCACCCTTAGGGTTCTATACCAATCCCCTGCCTTCCCACTTAAGGTTAGACTTAAAGCATTACTCTTATATAGGTCATTGTGTTCTCCTAGAGAATCGCAATTTGCTCAAACACTTTGATATGCTTTCTCACATCCCCGTCTCCACTAAATTTCTGTGTGAGCTTGGCTATTTGTACTGCCTTACTTCTAGGCTCTCTATCAGGCGTGTTACGCATATTCTCAACAATAGATCGACCAATAGCTTGAGAAAATGTCGCCAAGTCACCTAAGTGAGTAGGCACCATGGGTGAAGGTGCTCCAGAGACTACAGGTGGAGTAGGTATTGGCATTGGGCTTGGCGCATAGGAAGCCCTTGGGTTCCACTTTTGTACGGTGTTGTGCCATGTGGCGGTCCAAAGTTCTTATGTGTGGCCCTAGGCATAGAAGACGTCGGATGTGACATGCTAATGCTAGCCGGTATCGTCCCATGCAAATAAGAGATTGGGTGTTGTGGTTGGGAAGCATAGGTTGTTGAAACAATGGGAGGGGTAGGGACTACATGAGTACGAGGACCTATAGGTATATATGATTGGTACACACTTGTAGGTACTGTTGCAGGTATTGAGATACCATGTAGTGGTTCTTTACTAACAAATGAGGTCCATGGCGTGTTTCTTGGCATGTCCGTCATTGGGGTAGGCATGGTAGCCGTGGTGTCATCAAGGGAAAGATGAGCTAGACTTGGAAAGATAAAGCTATCACTTGTGGGCTCAAATTGCACTGAGACCCCTGGCGAAACAACATATGGAGGATCCATCGGACTTACCGAGGGAGTCTCCATTTGCGATAAGGTTGGTTGTTTAGCCTTCCCTATATCCAAGAATCTCATGAGACCCGTTGAAGGCATGTGGATCCCCTTGTTCTGTCTCTCTAGCTCAATAACCCTATGGATGACCTCACAAAATCTTTGTTGTTGATCCTCGACGCTAGTAGCACCTGTTGTGGATTGTAGGACATCTAACCAACCCACGTGATAGGTGTGAATTGTGTATAGGTCGGTTACAGTCTCCGTTTGTAGTTCGTACTCCCAGTTCTCATTTAAGAACGCTCCATCTAGGATAGAGGTGCTAGGGGTGTCCCTTGAACTAGATGCAATGTTGCTTTCTAGGGGTTGACCCTTAGTGGTCGCTAATTCTGGAGCACTTGATTGCTCTCCTAGCAAAGATATTGACATAGGAGCTTTCACTTTTAACTCTCTTTGTTGCTCCACTTTGAATAAGCTCTCGATTTTCTTTTCCCTAGCCATGATGATATATCCTCAACCTCTTGCACTTTGGCAAGGATTCTTCCATTGGGTAATATGACCTCAGAGGGAAATATCTCTGAAGAGTCAGTGGGTGCAGTGAATGGAGTATTCACGCGTACACTGGCTAAGAGCATAGGGTCTACGTTGGTCATGAATGGCAAATTTACTTCCCCACTCACCTCATTTACATCATTAGCTCCATGTTCGGAGCGAGTGGCTCTACTAAAGGTTTCCTTCAAGCGGCTAAGCATGCTCGGCCCGGACTGTGGACCCATGGCATGCATGTCTTGGCTTGAGCTATCGGGATTACGCATTGGGAATCCCTCCATGACGTCGTAGTCAGAGAAAGAGTCACTAACCGCTATGTTTGGGTTTTGGTTTGTACTACCTTGGGTCCCCGCCGAGGATCCATAACCTAAGGTAGGTGGATAATGAGAACTCGCGTAAGTGGAAATTGTCTTTAGTTGCTCCGTCCTTAGCACACAACCAGAGCGCATATGCATGTGCCTTTGGCACCCTACAAGCGTCGGGGCGAATAACCTCGAAGATTAACTGCTTACTTTTTTAGGCGTCCGTTTTCACTCGTTTTTTTATGTTTTTTAATGATCGGTTTTTTGATTAAAGTGTGTGATAGCTCAAAATGAGCGTATCACTCAGAGGGTCGCTGTGTTCTTTACAACACAACGTTCGGTCACCTGAAGCTCTCTTGGTTCTCAAAAAGGTCAATTTTTAGCTATATGTGAGGCTAAAATACGTAATTTTAAAGGGCAATTAAGGCCTGAGTATGAGCGTGAGCTTGGGCTTGGGTTTGGGAGATATTCTCAATTGTGGTCCTACCTTTAATTTTATTTTAAATTTTTATTTTTTGTTGGGATAAGGTCACCGCGGCTGCGATGTGCGCGCGAGCACACACACACCTAACCTACCTACTTACCACTAATACAGCTACTGTTACACACTAACACACTACTATAGCAACTCACTAGCTAACAAAACTACTTACTGTACTTTACACAGAACTAACATTATGGATCTACAACCTTAATACTAACACCTTATCACAGAGAGAAAACACAATACCTTTCAAAACCTTATTAACAAAGAAAACACAGTACCTTTCAATTCCTTATTAACAAAATAATACACAGTAGTAAAACAAACTCCTTCTTCTCAACACACACACCTTCCTTCTCTACCTTTCCTACAATTGAAATTGCACCACAAAGAAGCACAGAGTGCCATTCAAGCTTAGTGTATGGTATTCCCCGATAGCGGCGCCAAAAATATGCACGTTTGTCACACGTGTCAATGCAAGGGACTTGCCGATACACTGTGTACGAGCCACAAATGGCTCCAAGCATGCAACTAGCCTAAACTAGTAAGCTTAAAGATGACGATGGTCTGTCACTCACTACTCTACGCTTGCTGTCATGGAGGATTCCTCGCCGCGAAGAAGAAAGAGCCGCCACTGCGCCACGCTCAACCGCTTCACCACCACTGTGTCATCGTCGCAATGCTCGATCACACTCTCTCTCTCTCTCATGCATACACACACACACACACACACACACACACACACACACACACACACACAAGGAGGAGGAGAAGAAGAAGATCCAGATGGAGCAAGAGCACTCTTCATTTGCACAAATGAGAGAATGAGTGAATTTTAGGTTTAGTTGACTTTTATATGAGCTCGCTCCATTCACACTTTGGCACCCATGCTTAGCCAACTAATCCCTTAAATGTTCCAGTTAGAGTGTGCCTCTCATCGGGGATCACTCTTACCCTTTTTCTATTGGACCAACAAACCCGGTACCTGACTCTACCAAATAAATAATACGGCGTCCATCTTAGGTGATAGGAATGTGCATGAGGGTTAACATATGTGGTAATATCTAAGTCTTTGTATGCCCTCATTGCTAAGTTTGAGTGGACGGAATAATGTGAGAAGGATTTTCACAAATTGAAGCAGGGCTTGATTTCTGTTCTAATTTTGTAAACCCCTGATTGGAGCAAGATCTTTCATGTTCATGTTGATGCATCAGCCTATTCCATAGGTGCATAATAGCCCAGCCAGGAGAAAAAAAAAAGGATTTTCCCATTTGCTACTCTAGTAGGCAGTTGAACAACGCGGAGAAAAATTATACCACTACACAGAGAGAAGGTCTAGGAATGATATATGCTGTCAAAAAATTTAAACATTACCTTCTTGCAAACAAGTTCATTTTCTTCGTAGATCACCAAGCACTGTTATATCTGGTAAACAAACCTTGCAACACTGGAAGGATTGTTCGCTGGTTTATCCTATTGCTTGAGTTTGATTTCACTGTATGGGTAAAAAAGAAAACTACACACACACACACACACACACACACACACACACACACACACACACACACACACACACACGAGAAGATCATCTTTCGAGACTGTTCCATGGAGAAGCACCTGAAGGAATTGATGATGACCTTCCAAATTTGTACCTGTTTAACATTGAGATGGTTACGAGGTGGAGTGAAGATGTCATCCCTCTACTTACAATCGGATCATTAAAGGTAGAAAGATAACCATCAATCATACATCGAACAAGAAATCTCCAGCTTTTAGTCAAACGGCTGTACAAGCAAGGTAAGGATGGGATTTTGAGACTATGTGTACAGCTGGATGAATACGAATACTATCTCAAACAGGCTCATATACAACATATGGGGTTTCACAATGGAGAAACACAAACATACCAAAGACTAAAGAGACTAGGGATCTACTGGCAAAACATGGAAAATAGTGTCCATACTTATGAAAAATCATGTGATATTTGTACAAAGCAACCTCCAGTGGAACATGCCACCCTATTTTGAGTAGTACAAGCACCCAAATGGAGTACTTACATGATCGAGTACTTAAAAAACAAGACCTTCCCAGAGGGATGGGGTAAAGAAAGAATGAGAACTGTAGAAGAAGAAGAAAATAATTATTTACTAATTGCAAACCAAATATACAGGGGAGGAAAGAACAAACAATTATGATTGTGTACTATTGAAAGTTAATATTTCTTTATCCTAGAACAAGCACACTCGGGCTAGCTAGGGAGACATTTTTCTGCTGATAAAACTGCAAAGCTAGTCCTTCACGTAGGAATATGGTGGCCAATGTTGTTTTTAGGGATGGGGAGTCATATGTCAAAAGATGTGATGAATGTCAACGCACAAAACCACCCCTACGGAGAGATGAAATACCATTACGGCCAATGATGGGAGTACATGCCTTTGCTGAATGGGGCATAGATTTTATTGGCCCCATCATATCTCTTGCATATAGGAAGCACTCACAATACATCATAGTAGCAACATATTATTTGACCAAATGGGAAAAATCAAAGGCAACAAAGAAAAACGATGCAGGACTATGGTTCAGTTCCTTTTTGAACATATCTTTACCAGATATGGTCTACCCATTGAAATAGTGAGTGATAGAGGAACACACTTTGTGAACAACGTCATTGAAATCTTACTTGACAAATTCATGGTGATCCATCGCAAATCAGCATCACATCACCCACAAGCTAACGGACAACAAGCTGAGAGTACCAATAAAATCTTATGTACGGTGCTCACCAAAATAGTCAGTGACTCAAGAAATGATTGGGATCAAAAGCTACACTCCGCATTATGGGCTTATAGAGTAGCATTTAAAACTTCCATTGGAACCACTCCTTTTAACCTTGTGTTCGAGATTAATGCAATTCTACCCATGAAATTCTTAATTCACACATTACGAGTCGCAACACAATTAGGATGGACGGGACACAAGCTATCGGAGAGACTACATTAGGAAAAATATGCACCCTCTAGGGGCCCTTTGGGATTAAGGTTAATTAGAGGCCAACCAATAGGAAGAGGGTGGTGGACACACTCTATACCCTCAAAAAAGTAGGGGGACAAGGTAGCCTTACACCTCTTAATGGCCTCTTACCTAGTGAGAAGGTAAGGGAGGTGGCTAGGGGAAAGGGAGGGAAGGGGGGGACCACTTTGACCTTTTTCCCCCCACTTTTTGGCCCGGATTTAAAAATACACTAAAAATTTTAAAATTTCAAAAAATTTCAAATTTCAAGTTTTCCCTCCTTAAAAGGTCCCCTAACCTATTTCATGGTCAAAAAAGTATTTTTGACCTCCAAAAGTAAAAAACGTGCATTAAAAAATTTCAAAAAATTAATTTTTTTTTCAAAAAAATTCAAAATATCATTTCCACCCTCCAAAGTCCTTCCAAACCTATTCTATAGCTAAAAAGTGATTTTCTCTCTCTACAAACCCTTTTCCAAGCTCTCCATGGCTGCAACAACCACATGCACCCCTATAGTCCAACATTATCTCTCTACTAGCTTTCTCCCATCTCCATTGTAGCACCAAGCAAGCTTCTCCCCCATCTCTTCCCCTTGCCCACCACATAGTTCCACACCAAGCTAGCTCCTCTCCCTTCTCTCACCTCCATTACATCATGAAAACAAGATTCTCCTCCTTCTACTTCCATTCACTCGCACTACATGGAAACCTCTACTCCTGAAGGTGGAAAAAGCATCAACTCACATGACTTGCATACCACAAGAACAGGAGGTGCGAATAGTGCATGGGCATTGCAAGGATTCATGTCCAACATAAAGATAGAATGGTGAGAAAACTACCCTTGTAGCTTACATTCAGAGCTTAAGATCATCTCCATCTTTAAGTTTATCATGCTGGAGGGAATTAACCTCTTTATGGCTTTCAATGTTTAGGCTTCACACCTCATAACATTGGGTGGTGCTATTTTGTTGATGGCTTTGGTGCGCCATCTATAGTTTTGTAGCATGTGATTGAGTCTCACAATGTAAGTAAGTTGTGTTATCTATGGAGAGTCATCAAAGATTTTTCTTATAATTTATTCTTTGTATAGTTGTCATTAGATTATTAGAATGATATCATTTTGTACTTTATAACTTTGTGCTCACATAATCTGTAAGATGCCTGATTTGCCTGTAAGATGCTTGAAGTTTCAAGTCTTAATCATTCCACCATGAAGAAATTCATGCAATATTTTGATTTCAGTTTAATCACTAATGGTTATTCTTATTAAGTGGATCATAACCTTTGTCAAGATGTCCTCATTTGGGGATGTTGAATATATATCAATAGCAACATTTCAAAAGTTGAGGAAGTAAAAATTGGCTCCTTGGTTGGTTGATTTCTAGTGATAAATGTTCTGAGTGCACAAAATTTGTGAGGCCTTTGACTTTGGGAGTTCACTAAAGTATATGTAACATAACACATGTGTTCAACAGAAGGGAGTTTATATTCTTGTAAAGTTACAGAAACATGTGTAGGTAAGGCCTATAAGGGCTACTTTCAATCCATTGTGGTGAACGCACATGATATAGGAAAATTTTACATAGTGAGTACTCCGGACATCAAACACTACACCTCTATCTCATGGCCATACATTAAAACAAAGCCCCTATTTGTCATTTTGAAGCCCTAGGGACCCTCAACAAGAGGGACCACAACGGCGCACAGAATGGCCATCCAGGGATAAATAGGAGCCAAGATATTTCCAGGAACAGGGGATGGACACAAGGAAGTAAAAAATGGTTGATAAGCATGATACAAGGTTTAGGTATCTGCCATTTGTGGGGGGGGGGGGGGGGGGGGGCTTGCTATGAACACATTAAATTGCCCAGTTCTATCTCATGGCCATGCATTAAAAAAAGCTTGTTTTGGATGGCCAGTTTGCGCGCCCTTGTGGCCCCTCTTGTTGAGGGTCCCTGGGCCCCTAAAATGACAAGTACAATCTTTTTGTTAATGCATGGCATGATACAATGTTTAGCTATTTGCCATTGGGGGGGGGGGGGAAGTTTGCTATGAATACATTAAATTGCCCAATTCTATCTCATGGCTATGCATTAAAAAAAGCCCGTACTTGTCATTTTAGGGCCCCAGGGACCCTCAACATGAGGGGCCACAAGGGCACGCAAATTGGCCATTTTTGAATGGCCAATTTGCGTGCCCTTGTGGCCCCTCATGTTGAGGGTCCCTGGGGCCCTAAAATGACAAGTACAAGATTTTTTGGATGGCCAGTTTGCGCGCTCTTGTGGCCCCTCATGTTGAGGGTCCGTGGGGCCCTAAAATGACAAGTACAAGCTTTTTGTTAATGCATGGCATGATACAATGTTTAGCTATTTGCCATTGGGGGGGGGGGGAGTTTGCTATGAATACATTAAATTGCCCAATTCTATCTCATGGCTATGCATTAAAAAAAGCATGTACTTGTCATTTTAGGGCCCTAGGGACCCTCAACATGAGGGGCCACAAGGGCGCGCAAATTGGCCATCCAAAATGGATGGCCAATTTGCGCGCCCTTGTGGCCCCTCATGTTGAGGGTCCCATGTTGAGGGGCCACAAGGGCGCGCAAATTGGCCATCCAAAATGGATGGCAAATTTGCGCGTCCTTGTGGCCCCTCATGTTGAGGGTCCATGGGGCCTTAAAATGACAAGTATAAGATTTTTTTTAATGCATGGCCATAATTCAGACTTTTAGGATGTTTTCAAGAGCTTCTAGTGTTCAATTGGCTCCGAATCTGTCTGGGCTTGTCTCACATAAATTTGTTTATCTCGTCGCGCTCTTCGACCATCGTGTGATGCAAAAAAATCATATTCTACTCGGATTCTCCAAAAATCAACGTGCAAGTTGGCAATTTCTTAAAAAATGATGTAAAACAGACATTTCTTACTTTTTCCTTAATCTACGGGCTCGAACGAGCATTAAAACCATGGAATCTGAAAATACTCAGAGAACCAATGTTTTTTATTGTGTTAAGGACTGCATTTCCTACATACAAAACTTTCTCAAAATCTCACCCTAACACCTTCAAAAGTGGCTTCCAAGGAGTGCCCTCGATCAAAAATTGAAACTGAAGGAAAACAATCAGAATGAACTCCTAGACTGTGTACAAACTTTAAAATAATCAAAATTTTCTTTTTTAAAAAGTTATTGCTAAAATTTGAAAATAGACCACCCTTGGACTTCCCACAATGATAGAAATCAAAGGGTTCAAGGAGAGGTCTGGTGTCACAAGTGCAAGGTAGGAATCTAATCAAGGTTTATTCTATCAAGATCTCTTATATTTTAGGGAAAATTACCAAAATACCCCTCTAATTTGAGGAAATTCCCAAAATACCCCCGATATTTTGTCATAAATTCCCAAAATGCCCTTCAAATTTTCCAAAATTCCCAAAATACCCTTGGTTGTGAGAGTAAATTTCTCAAAGAATAATTTTTTTTGTAGGTCTTCACAAGAAGAGTGATTGTCTATCGTACAAGATGCTAAAACTACAATTTGAGTTGGTTATGTAGGCTTTGGAGATGAATTGCTTCATTATTTTTAGACATAATTGCCTTTTTTGCGATTGTAACTGGTGACAAATTACATGCTGAGCACTCAAAAACGGACCTCAATTGTCAAAAACGAATGAAGATTAGAAAATCTTGAACAATCCAACCAAAATAGATACAGGGGCATTTTGGGAATTTTTGAAATTTGAGGGGTATTTTGGGAATTTCCTCAAATTAGAGGGGTATTTTGGTAATTTTCCCTATATTTTATTATGTCTTCTCATGTATAATCTTACCAAACAAAAACAAACTTACACTTTAAATGACTACAAATTTTATTTAACTTATCAAACAATCTAAAATATGGTAGACCTAGAGTGCTCTTACACATCAACAAACAAAAAAGTCCAAATTTCTTCTCATTAACTTTGATAAACATACATCTGTGAACAACTTCCAAGGAGTAGTGCGGTCATAGTTCTTACATCCATTCCATGACATGGTATGCTCCTGGGGTGACCTATCACATAAAAATATCTTTGGTAGGAGTGCCCTCATGTTAGGAAAGGGTGTGTTGCTGCTGATGAAAAGTTTTTGCATTGTCCTACTAGGGATCTCTCCATGTTAGCATAATGATTTTTGGTGTAGTGGGAGCCACATTGCCGCTGAGGAGAGCTTTGTGCCACCGTAAAAGCTTCATGTTATGCCAGTTCCTTGAGCCATTCTTGCAAAAAACGCCACTCAACTAGCATAGCAAGAGGTCACCTTGTAACAAAAACATGTATGAATTCAACATTTGCAAGCTATATAATGAAGACACTTGTTAAGTATATGTTGTACAAATTTGCAAGTATTTCTATCTAACCGGGAATAAACAATCCTAAAATATACATTAGGATGAGATTACCACCCCTAATAAGCATGGATTTGAAGCACCTACCTGCAAGATGTAACAAAGAAGACTGTTTTAGAGGAAAAGTGGTGACACTTGGCCTCTCTAACCTGCAGCCTTTCACTATTTGTGCATAAAAGCAACCTTTGTGCCAAGCACTACAAAACAAGTAGAGGTAACACCTTAGATTTCAAAGTTTATGATAAGAAGAACACAATCAAAAGTAAGAAGTATATTGTTACCTTGCATAAAGGGGTGTTTTATTCAAATATGTGATGGTATTGGCAAGATATTGAAGAGCCATCAACATTCATCTCACCAATGGTACGACGTTCCTGGGATGACCTCTGCTCACCCTCACATGCGACCTTCGGTGCAAACGTTGCGAACAAGCAAAGATGTATGCATACGCTTTGTGATGTCCTTGAGCACCATGGTAGCTGTTGCATGAGGAAGCAAAGGATGAAAAGAGAAAGGGGGGAGGGAGAGAGAGGAACATGGGAGGAGACAAGGGGGTAGTGGGGGAGAGAGAGAGAGAGTGGAGAAGGAGGAGAGAAGGGGGCAGGGAGAGAGAGGGAGGAACATGGGAGAGAAGGGGACAGTGGGGGAGAGGGAGAGAGAGGGGAGGAGGAGGAGAGAAGGGGGCAGGGAGGGAGAGGAGAGGGAGAAAGGAGAGAGGAGGAAGAGAGAAGAAAGGTTTTTTTTTTGGGGAGTTTTTTTTGAAAAATTGGACTTTAAGTGCTTGTAAGTTTAAAAAAGGTCAAAAAATAATTTTTTGATATGGATATATGTTGGGGCGGGAGTTTTAAGTCAAAAATAAGTAAAAATAACTTTTTTTTTAAAAAAAGTCAAATTTTGGCTCTTAGTGATCCACGTTTTTGATGATGTGGCCACACCTCTTTACTCCCTTCACTTTCAAAAAGCTAGAGAGAGAAGGTGACCTCCTAGGTCCACATCCTACATGTGTCTAAAAAAAAGGCTAGAAAAGCCTACTCAAAACTAGATTCTTGAATGCCCTTGTCCCCTTAACCCTACACACCATTAGCCTTAATCCCTAAAAATTAGGATTCCTTACAAGGTCCATGCAAGGTTCATATTTCTCCTAATGAGATATCCTTGAGCAATTAGATGAAACCAGAATGAGAGTGGTAGCAGGTGGGTGAAAGCATAGAATGGTGTCTAAATACTTGGTGTCCATGGACAACAAGTATGATGCTATGGATGGCACCATAGCTGGGCTTTTAAGTCAATAATTTTTAAAAGAATATTGGTAAAAGAATATAGGTAAGATAACTGACTTCACGACTCCACTACTCGGATTGAAAGACATGGAGCGGTTAGCACGCATGGACCTCTCCCTCTCTCTCTCTCTCACTCTCTCAGATGGCCTCCAATGCCCATCTCCATCTCTCTCTCTCTCCTACTCTCTTGTTCAGAATATGGATGATGGAGACTCTTTTCCTCTCGCTTTGGTTCCAGCTCATACCTCCTCACAAGCAGCAATGGAGCTTCTTGAACTCAACAATGCAACACAAATGGATTTCAGTTCACTATTACAATCAGGAAGTTTTGTACGACTTCATTCATTTCAAACTACTGCAGACTGTTCTAGGATGGTGGATGAAGGATTTTATGATGAGGCACATGGAATAGATATAGTTCATACGCAGGTGCACTCCAAGAGAAAGGCTTGTCTAAATGAGGATGAAATTATTGCAGTGAGGAAGTATGAAGCACATGCTAAACGTGAGTACGGAAAGTGATGTCGTGCAAGAAAGCAAGTACAACCAAGCGTCAACATTGGAGCGGAAGATTGTCATAGGGAGGACGTCGATGTACACACAAAGGAAGACAAGAAGCAACATACTATTCAGAATATTGTTCAACACATTGTGAGACGATAGTTACGGGAAAGAAGATAGGAATGCAATTCTTCAAGGTGTTTTCAATGATGATAGAATGTTGCCATTCTGTGAAGATTTGTATCTTCCTGCAAAGGGCCTTATTTTTGCACTCAAGGTCTCCTTACAGGAATGAAAGATTCCAAAATCAACTGACGAGATGTTTTTAAAATGAAGCACATTCAGCATGCTGGTGAATGGATTACTGCATGATAATGGGATCCAAGGTAGAGGTGTTACTCTATATAAAGTGGCAAAGCTATTAAATGTTCATCCAAGGAATTTATATTCAGCTTTGGGTAGACTTGACAACGATCCTATGTCAAGTACGCTGAGGTTCGACTTATGAAAAAGGAAGTCTAGAAATGCTGGGTCCTTATCGGAGGAATTGAAGCAGACAATTATTACATTTTGGATAGAGCACAGTACGGTGTCTCCAAACAAGAAAGATATTTGTCGAAAACAATTGGGCAGAAAACATTATCAAGAGCATCCCATACACTTGCATGATGAATCTCAGGTAAAGATGTCTCATTCTTACAACGAATAACTCTCAAGTGAAACATCTCACTCTTATGAATAGCTACCCATTGGGTGTTATGGAGTTGTGTACATGCTACTATATGTGATATGTATTCAAGTAATGTGTCAAGATAGTCCATTGTCTCTACCTAGGCTATTATGTGTGCTATATTGCACAAGTGTAGCCCAATGTCCCTGTCTATGCTATAAGTATGCCATGTAAAAGGACTCTATTGTAGTAAGATAGCAACATGTGTGCTATACCATAAAAGTGTGTGTAAGAATAGCACAATGTTCTTGTCTATGATACGATTTGTGGTATGTGAAAGAGCTATATTACATATTGAGAGCACTATGTGTGCCATATAGCGTTAGTGTGTGTAATAAGAGGCCAATGTCCCTATCTATGCTATTATGTCATAGTATTTCTTGCAGTATGTGTGCTATATAGCATAACTATGTGTAATAATAGCCCGATGGTCTTGTCTATGCTATTATGTGTGCCATGTAGTAAGACTCTATCAGAGTATGACAACATCATATCTGCTATATAGCAGACATGTGTGTATAATAGCACAATATACCTATCTATGGTATTATGTGTGCTATCAGATTATATAATATTATGAGAGCACTATGTGTGCTACATAGCAGATGTTAGTGTAATAGTAGCACGGTATCCATGTCTATGCTATTATGTGTGCTATGCCGAGTGTGATATGTGTAATAATAGCACAATATCCCTATCTATGCTCTTTTGTGTGTTATGTAGAAGAAATGTGTTATAATATGAGAGCACTATGTGTGCTATATAGCAGAAGTGTGTGATATGTGTGTAATAACAACTAAAAATACCTACCTATGTTATTATGTGTTATATAGCAAAATTGAGCATGTAATGAAAGCTGAGTTATCTATTTATGCTATTATCTATGCTATGTAGCATAGCTATATGTATTTATACCAATGCATCTATATCTATGCTATTATGTGTGATATATAGCAAAATGTGATTCTAATGCATTTTTTTTTCAAGTAGACAGAGTATTTCTTGAAGTTTAAAGATAGCCACCCACATGTGACAATTGGGCAAAGGTCCTTTGAGAAGCTGAAGCCTTGGTTCGTGCGAAAGTTGGAAGATCGAAATACTTGCTGTTGTGTTTATCATATACGACTGATGAATCTCAAAGATGCGTTTAATGTTATGCGCTCATCTGATTTTGGTTTTCATGGGAGGTCATGTACATGTAAATGCAATGTTTGCAAATCAGATGGGGTGAATGCAGAATGTCTTGCTGTTGAGCACTCATTTTTAGGGATCACGAAGTTGTGGGAATCATGCGTATGTACAAAGGCTAAGGGGGATATGTTCCATAAACACACCTGCTTGATGGGCCAATGCAAAAACTGTGGTGTGGAAAAGCTCAGCCTTTGTCCACGAGAACGTGCAGAGATGACAAAGACAGTTCAACTGCAAGTCTTCGAGGACATTAAAGTTTAAACTAAGCATGGTCTAAGTAAGAGAAAGATGTTGTCACTCAAACAGGTGGCTTTAAGTGAGTTGACAGGGAGGATAAAAGACGACATCAAAATCTTCATTGAACACAATTTCACTTACAAATGGCAGGCACATCAATACAGAGAATGTTTGAAGGTGTTTCCTTCAGATACCATTATATCTGTAGTAGACTTTGCTGAAAATTACTCGTTCAAAGAGAAAAATGAAGTACAATCCATGCATTGGCATATAGATCAATGCACCATCCTTGTTCACATAACGTACATGCGTGACAACAACGAAGATGACAGTATTATCAAGCATATGCATTTCTACATCTCCGATGATAGGCAACATGATATGCTATTTGTCCAGCATTGTTTTCTTCTTTGTGATCAATGGCTTAAAGACCAGGGGTTGAATTTCAAGAAGCACTGGGTGTGGTCAGATGGTGAGGCCTCGCAATTCAAGGCTGCAAGGCTATTTTACTTTGTTGCTAGATATTACCAACTAACAGGTACATAGATGACATGGAATTTTTTTGGCTCTGGCCATGGCAAGGGGGAGCATGATTGCGCTGGCGCTCTGATAAAGAGAGCCCTTACACATGAAAAACTCAAGACTAATGGAGTTGTTCTTAGGAAAGCTGCAAACATGGTTGCATTTTTGACGAGAACAATGTCCAATGTTGCATGTAGCTCTTATGCACAATCCATTAAAGCAGCTCCTACTATAAACATGAAATTTTGGCTAGTAAAAGAGACAGAAGTGGACAGGTCTAATCTATGGGGTTGCGAGAGAGTACCAGGATCTCGATCACTCCATTGCATTTTAGGATTTTGTCGTCATGATCCTACTCAATTAAGGACCAGGCGGCTTTCTTGTTTTTGTGATGCTTGCATGAAGGGCCATTGGAGGAGTTGTTCCAGAAAATCATATGTAGGCAAGTGGACACATAAGGCATTGAAACCACTCTTTGAGGTACCAGAAGAGACTGAGGTACTAGAAGATGAAGTTGCAATGTTTGAGGGATCCCAAGATATGCTGAGTGAGTATCTCATTGAAGGTGACTTTGCAGTCAATGCAGACGCTCGCAATGCAGAAGGTGTAGAGTTATTTCTTTTGAGATGTACAAAGCGAAAATGGAGGACAGATTGCATCTTAAGAGATAAGTGGAAAAACAAATGTGATAAAAACACTATGTTGTCATAGGGTGTTATTATCAACAGCAAGAGGGGGACCCAAATCACTACACTCTACTTGATGATAGGGGAGTTACTAACCTGTAGTATCACCTTGTTCGGGCAATCAATTTTGACATGGCTTTGGTAGATGCTACCTCAAAGACATATTATTTATCTCCGGAACTACATGAAACCATTCACAATGCCATGCCCTATGAAGCAGCATGATACCTATTTAACAGGCTTATATTATGTTCTATATAGCCTTCACCATTCAGTACCTCCTTACACATGTCCATTGTGTTATGTATCACATAACACACAACCACACAGAGCACATAGCATAGAATCACACACATTTCAGATAATGAGGTTACTATTGTGAACATGTTGCACCTTGAAAAAAGTTAGCCAAGATATTTGTCGGAAACGATTGGGAAGAAAACATTATCAAGAGCATCCCATTCACTTTCTTGATGAATCTCAGGTAAACATGTCTCATTCTTACAATGAATAACTCTCAAGTTAAACATCTCACTCTTATGAATCGCTACTCATTGGGTGTTATGGAGTTGTGTACATGCTACTATATGTGATATGTAGCCAAGTAATGTGTCAAGATAGTCCATTGTCTCTACCTAGGCTATTATGTGTGCTATATTGCACAAGTGTGTGTAATAATAGCCCAATTTCCCTGTCTATGCTATAAGTGTGCTATGTAAAAGGACTCTATTGTAGTACGATAGCAACATGTGTGCTATACAGTAAAATTGTGTGTATCACATAGCACAATGTTCCTATCTATGATATGATGTGTGGTATGTGATAGAGCTATATTACATATTGAGAGCACTATGTGTGCCATATAGCGTAAGTGTGTGTAATAAGAGGCCAATCTCCCTATCTATGCTATTATGTCATAGTATTTCTTGTAGTATGAGTGCTATATAGCATAACCATGTGTAATAATAGCCCGATGGTCCTGTCTATGCTATTATGTGTGCCATGTAGCAGAATTCTATTAGAGTATGACATCATCATATCACCAAAATAAAATTACATCATTCAATCATTAAGTTTAGAGAACTTTGAACAGGTCAGTTTTTGGTATAGTAATCACAAGTACATTCAGTGCACAAAATGCTGTATACATGATTCCATAATCACAATGAACCTTCCCTACATACTTCTTGTTGACTTCTATAGTGGCTGATGATACGAGTAGACACTATATCCGAAGGATTTTCAAATTGGTTCATCTTTGCATAAGCATTAGGGTTGGGTGAGACTGTCCACCTGACTAACCAAGGGAACAATGTGCTAACCAGGTAAATTGGGGACCGAAAAATCTCTGCTGGTTCAAATGAAGCAGGACAGACCCAAGGCCCGGGAGGAGTCAGCAGACACTTGTAGAGTGTGTCATCCACCACCAGTGTATTATCAGATTTGAACTTAGGATAGTGCTTCCAAAAGTCTTTCAAACACTTGAAAAATATGGGCTTTGCGTTATCTCTAGATGGAGGGATCCCAGGAACTTCATTTAGCTTGAATCTCACCTCTCTACACCCCTCTTGACCGATAATATCGAGGAAAAGTTGTTTGTTCAGCCTAGGAAAGCATGCACTCATAGCAAGTGCTATCCTCGGTCATGCAGCTCCATAGTGCAACTTGTGCTCTTTGGAGCACTGCATGCAAAAAGATTGATGCATTGGGCCTGACCACACATTCAAATTGCATCTTTCCTATAGCATTTGGCCCAGTGACTACCTGATACCTTGATCTTGCCCAATCAGGAGTACTGCTTCTCGCTATTCCTTTGTAGAAGGAGACCTTATACCTCCTTTGTAGAAGGGAGACATTATACCTCCTTATGAGAAGCCCATTCACATCCAGTATGATGCATAAATTGTCCCTTCTCTTCTTGTCCTCACAAGACGCAGAAGGCAGTGCAACAATCTGTACTGGCATTACCACAAGACACTCTGGCATCTCTTCCCTCTCATATTCATGTCCATTTTGGCCTCTTTATCAGCATTCTTTGTACCTGCCTGTATCTGTAGCAGCTGCTTGATCCATAGGGACCTCTGGACTTTTACCTTTGGTATTCCCAACATTGGGATCTATACAAGACTCAGTTGTATCATGTGTAACTGCCTCTTTCTTGTCCACAGCATCCATGAAATGTTCTCCCATTGCCTCTCCCGATTGAACTGCTCTATCAGTGGGCACCTCTGTGCCTTTCCCTGCCTCATTGTTTTTCTCTATACATGCCTCAGTTGTATTATGTGTATTTGCCTCTTTCATGTCCGTAGCAGCCACGAAAACTTCTCCCATTGCCTCTCCCGATTGAACTGCTTTGTCACCTGCCTCAGCTATGTCGGCAAAAGCCGCGACATCATTGTTACCCAATGCTGAGCCTATTCCAGGTACTCTCTTAGTGAGGTCCTCCTCACCCAAGACTCCCATATCTTCAACAACGGCATATGTACCCTTTGCCTCCTTTGCATCAACAATGTCATCAGCTGCATCACTTGGACAGACCACCTCAGCTTGGGTTGTGACATCACTTGCATCCACTACCTCACGTGTTCCAGCTTCTTGCTCAATGAGGACCTCCTCACCCATGCCTCTGGTATCTTCAACAGTGGCATCTGTACCCATAGCCACAACTGCATCAAGAAGGGCATCTATGACAGCATGAACAATACTTTCTGTTCCACCATCATTAACATTGCCATCAACAACAGCATCTGTGCTAGCATCAACTTCCATAGCATCCACAATGTGATTTGTACAGGCATCAACTAGCGTAGCATCAGCAATGGCATCTGTGCAGGAATCAACTACCATAGCATCATCAATGGCATCTGTGCCAGATTCAAATGTGGCATCTGTACCCATCAAATGTGATTTGTGCAGGCATCAACTAGCGTAGCATCAGCAATGGCATCTGTGTAGGAATCAACTACCATAGCATCATCAATGGCATCTGTGCCAGATTCAACTGTGGCATCTGTACCCATAGCCACAACTGCATCAAGAAGGGCATCTATGACAGCATGAACAATACTTTCTGTTCCACCATCATTAACATTTCCATCAGCAAGCAGAATCTGTGCGAGCATCAACTTCCATAGCATCCACAATGTCATTTGTGCAGGCATCAACTAGCGTAGCATCAGCAATGGCATCTGTGCAGGCATCAACTACCATAGCATCATCAATGGCATTTGTGCTAGATTCAACTGTGGTGGGGGTGGGTAATGTACCCTTTTCAAGTTTACCACGGTCAACATCTGTATGCACATCATCATGGACAACCTGCACATCAACTGCATTAGGCACATTTGGAACAAATTCAGCAGTACTAGTAGGTGTGCAGGGATCAACTGTTTCAAAAGAATTTTTTTTTTTGCCTGTAACCCCCCTGGAAGCTGTAGCACCCCCTCTTGAATTCTTCACAGGATAAGAATGAGCCACTGAACCTATAGACCCCTCAATTGTATCAAAAGACACTATTTTTTTTCCTGTAACCCCCTTGGAAGCTGTAGCACCCCTTCTTGGATTCTTCACAGGATAAGACTGAGCCAGTGAACCTATAGACCCCTCATCTAGAAACCCTGAAGAGCGAGTGCGTCTCATGCAAGTTCCTCTTTTTTCAGCTTCTTGATTATCTACGACAAGAGAAAGTAGAAACATATTACTAAAAATTTACAAAAAGTAAATCAAATAGTTTGCAACTATTCGATGCAAAGAATTAAGAGACATGTCAATAACAAATTCCAACACTTGATTCATCAATGAGCATGGATACAATAGGGGTGCAATGGATTGCACATGCCTTCTAAAAAAATCTTCTAATTGCATGAAGTTACAACAAAAACGCACTCATTGCTTTGCATTTGGTTTCTTCCTCTTCTTAAATGAATCAAGAGGTTTTATCCATTGTGGGACTTCCACCCAAGTTCTTGGGAGTCGATTTCTTGCGCTTTGGTGTTGGCTTCTTCCCTTGGAGGGGGTGTTGCTTTCACCGCATCAACTCCTACGTCATCTGATGCTTCATCTCTAGTGTCCACACTTGATTGATTCTTTGGCACTCAACGGAGAATGCAATAGCCTTCTTGGAGTTAGTTTTTGCCTAGGTGATTTGACTGCAGAAGACTTTGCCATCAAGATGTATTCAACTACTCCACGTACTGCATCCCCTACGGCAGACTCCGCTTCAAGGGCTGGCTGCATCCCTGTGGTAGACTCCGCTTCAAGGGCTGGTCTGCATCCCTAGGGTAATTAGGCCATTCTTACTTGTGGAATGCATCCTCTTGTTGGAGCAAGCATGCGATGATTTTTCTACAAAGCAAGCTATTTACAAAGTCTCACTTGGAGTATCCCAAAATACACACATAAATACTGATTTTGGTACCTACCAGTGGCCTGCGTAGAGACTCTCTCTGTTTTTGTCCTCAATGATTCTTGTAATATACAGGTCTCTACTGCGATGTCTGTACCTGCAAATGATTTCATTAAATGAAAGAGTTTAAACTCCCAATGGAAAGTGGGCCTGCAATAGTACTAGTAAATAATTGACACAGTAACTACTTGCACTTGATTCTTTCATCTCACTCTTCACCTTCGGACCAATCATATGCTTAGCTCTAGGGGGAACAGACATGTTGCAATCTAGTGCAACACAATAGCCATAGTCCCTACATACATGCGCGAAGCATAGCATATGGTACACATGGGTGCAAGGCAAGGAGAATACATCCAAGCTTCTGGCATCGAACGGGAATCGACATCCTACACAATGGTAGAACCCATTAAGTGCCACCTCGTTAATGCTCTGCTCAAGATCACAAGAGGAAAAGGATTCATCAAACTGGCCCCCACATTATGTGAAGTCCTCTCCATGGTAACACAAAATTTAAAGTGCTCTGATTCCTGTGCTAAGTTGGTCTCTACTTCTGCAAGTAGTACCTATGAAACAAAGAAGGAAACACATCTAATTTAAGTCTCAATAACCCAACAAAAGCGGATTGCTGAAAAGAATATGCAGCATGAATCTTATCCCTTATTTGCAACACCACATATAAGACAAGCACTTACTCTATATGCTATAAACACAAGCTTGATGTGGTATATGATATGCACTGTGCTATATAGCACATAGCACAGTCCAAGTATAATGTGCTATAAGTGCTACATAGAGTATGCACTATAGATCATAGTAGAGAGACTTTTTAAAATACCAGATATAGCCCAAACATTTTCTCTATATACTATATAGCACAAGCTTGTTGGGTATATGATATGTAGTGGGCTATATGAGACATAGCACATAGCATATAGCACAAATATTGTGCTATGTAGCACATAGCACAATTAGAGATGGTGCTATGTAGCACATAGCAAAAATAAAGATTGTGCTATATAGAAAAATTCACTATTCCACAAACTCTAGGGCTATATTGTGAATATATAACACACAAAATGTGATATTTAGCACATAGCACATAAAAATATTGTGCTATGTAGCACATATCAATATTTAACACACTTTTCAGGGCTATACTGTGAGCATATATCATACATGTTATGCTATATAGCACATATTACACATGTCCATTGTGCTATGTATCACATAGCACATAACCACACATGGCACATAGCATATAACCACCCACTTCATGAAGATGATGGCTATGTTGAGACCATATAGCACATATTTTGTGCTATAGAGCACATACCAGAAATAGAATATGCTCATATAGTACATAACCATACAATCCAAAACACTCTAACCACATAACCACATGGAAGTGAACCACATACTCCAAAACAAAGTGAAGCACATGTAGGAGGGTATGCACATTTGCTTTAGCCACATTGGCTTCTAATTAAGAAACGTTCTCTCTAGTAGTACTCGAGAACTGTCCAATCAAATCAATCAGGCGTTGTTGAGCTATAGGGTCTTGCACGCAATCAATCTCCATTTGCAACTTTATGGCCAAAGTGTTTGAGATTTGAGCACCCTCAGCCCTATGCAATTCTCTGACTTGACCCTCTACCTGCCTCTTTGCACCCTTTAGTCTTGACTTATAGTCTTGCGATCTGCCCTCTGCAATATTCTTCATTTCTGCAAGTGCCCTGCTATCCTCCTCTGCCAATTGTACTAGGCATCCTCCTGTAGGAACGCTTGACAATAGTACAGACGTACCTTTTGTTTTCAATGATGATCTGGTAGTGTTGGGGTATAAAGCCCAATGTGGTCGCCCAGGTAAGTGGGCGGGCCGCCAGGTATGTACACATATTATTTTGTAAAAACCTAATAAGAACTCACTATGCTCTACACATTACAATAGAGTGAGTTCACCATATCGTCGTGCTCTTCTTCTTGCACTCTCTCTCGCGTCGCACTTCCGCTCGTACTCCTTCAACTGGTATCAGAGCTCAGATCGAGGCTCGGGGCAGCATTGCAGGAGGCTAGAGTCACCAACTCAGATTGGAGTGAAATTCGACAGGTGAAGACACGGCCCCAAATCTCGTGGGAGATTCCGAAGGACTTCGTGTTGTCAGAATTTCATTTTGAGGTCATCTCGGCCACCATTCGGCTTCGACAAAGGTCTGCGTAGGCCATTTTCGACTACGTGGTCTCAGCGGGTGCAGATCCGACTCTGCAAATTTGGGGTTTTCGGCCTACGACTGCAGGTGCTAAGGATATCGACACTCCTAGAGTGTTGATTTGTGGCTGTCTACACATCGAAGGACGGCTCACAGTTCTTGGAGGCGTGTCACATACGACACGGGCGCATCGACACACAGACTGTAGGCGACATCCACTAGTTCATCAGGTAGCTTGTGTTTGCTGCTTGATATTCCAGATTTCATCCTGACATTGCAGGTGCTTCCACATGGGATGCATTGTCAGAGATGATGTATGTTTGTTGAGGGTTTGCTGGCTGTGAGTCACACAGCAAATAACCGCCGCAGCGGTTACAGCATACAGTGGGAAATTTGTGGATGTATGACTTTGTGGGAAGTCTATGTACTGTCAGATTTACTACAGCCTTTGTTGAGGGTCGAGTGAGGTTTTATTGAGCTGGGGGATTCTCGAATGTTGAGATCCTTTCGGTCATACAGGTCTTGGAGCGATCCCTCGAGCACCTTTAGATAGGCAGCTAGGATGTATTGACTGTGAGTTAGACAGTTGGGATTGCATCTTTGCTTTACTACCGTTGAGGCATTGTCACAGTCTATGCTTACAGGACAGTGACAGGACAGTGAGAGACAGTACAGGTGCAGGACAGGTTTACCCACAGCTTACAGTGTCAGAGAGACAGTGTTTTTGAGCTGTTTTTTGGTCTGTTTTTTGAGTACACCAGAGCCATTTTACAAAGGAGACTCTGCCAAAATTTATGCAGAATTTGAAGCTTTCTTGGTTCATTTGACAGGTTGATATTGGTTCAGAGGTCAATTTACAGGGGAAACTCTGCCGAATTTTTCCCAGGAAAGTAAACCACTGTGAAGCGTAGCTATGGCTGGATCACAGGACACTGCTCTTTACAATATCAAGAAGCTGGATGGAACCAATTTCCCATTGTGGAAGAAGCAGATTTGGCACGTGTTGGTACAAAAGAAGCAGATAAAACCTATAAAGCTCAAGGGGATAAAACCAGAAGATATGGACGAAGATGAATGGAGCGAAATGGATGAATTGGCACTTTCTACCATTATGCTGACTTTGGCAGAAAGCGTTTACTTCAATGTAGCAGACGAGATGTCGGCTTATCAAGCATGGCTAAAGCTGAGTGATCTTTATGAGAAGCAGAGTGCAGCTTCACAGGTATACTGGCTTAAGAAGCTTGTTGACTTGAAGATGAAAGAAGGGACACCTATGTCCAATCATCTGAATGAATTCAACACAATCTAGAGTCACTTGTCAGCTCAAGGTGTCAAGTTTGATGAACCTGTTAGAGCTATGTTCCTGTTGATCACATTGCCAGAAAGTTGGGACACTTTTCGCACAGCTTTGAGTAATTCTGCACCTCCAGATGGTTTGAACATAGCAGGTGTAGAAGGAAGTCTGCTTACTGAAGAAACCAATAGAAAGACAATGGACAAAGGCAAAGGAACAACCTTAGTTGTCAGGGGAAGGACCAAAGAAAAGTACAAAGGTGGAAAGAGGAATCAGTCTCGTAGCAAGTCCCGCAGTGCTAAAGGCAAGAGTGACATAGAATGCTACCATTGTGGCAAGAAGGGTCACATGAAAAGAGACTGCAGAGAATGGAAAGCAGAAAAAGGCAAAGAGAAAGCTGAAGACCATGGTGAGAAGAACAAGTCCTCAGTGAAGATTCAAGAAATAAATGTGACAAACACTGTTGCAAAGGATGACAGTCTAGTGTCAGGAGACATCTACTTCTTGAAGAATACAATGGACTCAGCTCTTCTTATAGCATCTGATGGAAATGCACTGAAGATCATGTTCGGCTAGGCAATGGACAGACATGTGAGATCTTAGGTGTTGGAGATGTTCAATTGAAGTTTCAGAATGGCTCTTCTTTCACGCTGAAGAATGTGAGACATGTTCCCGCAATTACAAAGAGCTTGATCAGCACAGGTTTACTTGATGATGCTGGCTACGTCACCACTTTTGGACAGAACATGTGGAAGATATCCAAGGGTTCTATGACAGTAGCACATGGAGTAAAGTCTGGAGGAATTTACATGATTTATGTATCAAATGTCTCTAAAAATGTAATCAATGTAACCGAGCAGCCGAACGTTTCTTTGTGGCATAGCCGGTTAGGACATATGTCCAAGAAGGGAATGGAAATCTTGTCTCGTTCTGGTTATTTGCCTGGCTTTTCATTTAATGATTTTGAATTCTGTGAACATTGTCTGTATGGTAAGCAAACACAGCAGCCACATAAGCATAGAAGTAGTAGAAGAGATACACAGTTGGCACTTGTTCATAGTGATTTGTGTGGACCTATGCCTAACCTATCTCTAGGGGGAGCTTCTTACTTTATGACATTTATAGATGATTACTCGAGGAAAGTATGGGTTTACTTTCTCAAGCACAAGGATGAAGCGTTTAGTGTTTTCAAAACGTTTGTGACACTTGTGGAGAATCAGAGTGGCAAGAAGCTTAAATGCTTACGCACTGACAATGGTGGAGAGTATGTTTCAAAGGCCTTTCAGGACTTTTGTGAGTCAAAAGGTATAAAACGTGAACTTACTGCTCCTTACAATCCTCCTCAAAATGGTGTTGCTGAGAGGATGAATAGGACCATACAAGAGAAGGTCAGAAGTATGTTGTCTAATGCACAGCTGCCAAATGGGTTTTGCGCTGAAGCTGTATCAACAGCTGTTCATCTTGTAAATAGATCTCCTAGCAAGGTTTTGCAGAAGGATTCAGTGCCAGAGATGGTATGGTCAGGCAAAATGCCCTCATACAAGCATCTCAGAGTCTTTGGCTGTGAGGCATATACTCACGTTCCAAAGGAATTTAGAAACAAACTTGAGCCAAAGAGTAGAAAGTGCATCTTTCTAGGCTATGGTAATTCTGGTGAGATGGGGTACAGACTTTGGAATCCCGAATCCAGAAAGGTTGTCCGCAGCAATGATGTTCACTTTAATGAATCCAAATATCATTCTAAACCAGAGAGGGTTGAGGAGATTAGAAGAGTTGTCTTCCAAGAAGATGGACCTGCATGTGCAAGACAAAATGTCAGGGCTCAAGAGGAGCAAGGACAGGATAGAGTGGAACCACAGGTTGTGGCTGAGCCTGAGCCACCTATTGTGCGTAGATCTGGACGTGTCACGCGACCTCTTGATAGGTTTGTTCCATCTATGAACTATGTCATGTTGACTGATTGCAATGAGCCTTCATGTTACAAGGAAGCAGTGCAAATGAAGGACTCTGGGAATTGGCAATTGGCCATGCAGTCAGAGATGACAGCTCTGCATAAAAACCAGACATGGAAGCTAGTTAAATTACCACGGGGCAAAAAGGCTCTACCCTGTAAATGGGTTTACAGGTATAAGATCACCGCTCATGATAGTCAGCCAAAGTACAAAGCAAAGCTTGTTGCCAAGGGCTTTAAGCAAGAACAAGGCATTGACTTTGATGAAGTCTTCTCTCCGGTGGTCAAGATGACTACATCGAGATGCTTTCTTGCATTGGTTGCCATATTAGATTTGGTGTTGCACCAAATGGATGTCAAGATAGCGTTCTTGCATGGTGATTTAGATGTGGAAATTTACATGCAGCAGCCAGAAGGGTTTGTTGAGAAAGGCAAGGAAGATTGGGTATGCAAGTTGTTAAAGAGTCTTTATGGCTTAAAACAATCACCGAGGGCATGGTACCATAAATTCCACAAGTTTATGCTTTCTCAAGGCTACAAACGTAGTGAGTTCGATCACTGTCTATATACAAAGAAGGCTAAGGATGGTAGTTGGCTGATCCTTATTTTGTATGTGGATGACATGTTGATTGCTGGCAAGCACTTGGAAGAAATTTCAGCTTTGAAGTCAAAGATGGCAAAATCGTTTGACATGAAAGACATGGGTGAGGCAAGTCATATACTTGGTATGCGCATTGAGAGAGACAGATCAAAGAAGTTGATTTGGTTATCTCAAACAGAGTATATTGACAAGGTTTTGCAACGTTTCAATATGGAGAAGGGAAAGGCACTGAGTGTTCCATTGCCACCATATGTGAAACTTAGCAAACAAGATTTTCCTGTGTCTGAGGAAGAACTGGCTGAAATGGATAAGATTCCATATGCATCTGCAGTGGGTAGTTTGATGTATGCAATGATTGCTACTCACCCAGACATTGCATTTGCAGTGGGAGTAGTAAGTCGATACATGTCAAACCCAGGCAAGAAACATTGGGAGTCAGTGAAAGGAATATTGAGATACCTGAAAGCTACAAAGAGTATGCGTATATGCTATGGGAGTCAGGAGCTAAGTGTAAAGGGTTTTACAGACTCAGATTATGCAGGTGACTTAGACAACCGAAGGTCTACGTCAGGGTATGTCTTTACATTGGCTGGTGGAGTAGTATCACGGCGTTCTAGATTACAAGATTGTGTTACTCAGTCTACTACAAAGGTTGAATATGTTGGAGCATCAGAGGCATGCAAAGAATCAATTTGGCTTAATCGAATAGTAACAGATTTGGGAATCAAAGAAGAGATGCCTGTGTTATATTGTGATAGTCAAAGTGCTATACAATTGGCTCGTAATCCAGTTTATCACTCAAAGACAAAGCATGTGGATGTGAAGTATCATTTCATCAGGGAAATGCTCGAGGATAAGCAGTGGTTTTGGAACCTCTCCCTCTACCACTCATCTGCTCTTCCCACCTCTTGATCTTGTTTTGCAAGTTGTATCTTTCTTCTGAGGCTCTCATTTCCCTCTCTGCAAAGATAGCCCAAGAAATTTGATGTTTGCCAGATTCACTGCAATTTTCCAATGCAAAGGGCTTTGAAAATTGAGTCCCTACTTCATACATGAAGGGACCCTCCTGGTAGACATCCGAGTGTCTCCACACAAGCTTTTGTAAGAACTCTCATCCGAGCATGGTATGCCTTCACTTTCTTCTGGCTACCTGGAACAGTCTTTGGGCATATAAAGACAGCTTCCCAGTCCTCCTCAGAGATTTCATTGTTTCCTGTCAAGCTACGCGGATCAACTCCCTCCAATGGCAATCCACGCTCCATATGAAATTCCTCGACAAGACGACAAAAGTTCGTATGTAGAGGTGGTTCGATGTTACTAACTAGACTGGTGCTTGCTTGAATCGGATGCTTGAGGAAGGTGCCATGATGCAGTCTCAAGTGATATACCTGCACAGCATCTAATGAACTCATGAGACGTGGTGTGCCCACGCTTATCATCCCTGCTAAAAAGAAACAAGAACTTCATGGGCCTGCTCTTGTAAGCAGAGCATTCAAGGTGATGTGCTATGGGATTTGCCCCAAGGTTGCATGCAGCTTGTGGACTAGAAAATTACCTCGGGAGTCTATGTCCTCTCATGCAGCCAGCAACAAAATTAGGTTTTGCTCGCCTCTTGTTGCAAATGAGCAAGGTGTGGCACTCATGTAGCTCCAAATGCAGCGTAATGTAGCTAAATGATCCCAGGTGGGGCGCGCGTGCTCAAGCAGTAGAGAGTGTACATGTTCAATGGGAGAGACATACCTCGAAGAGAAGAGGGAGGTTACTGCAATCGTCCTTGAAGCAACCAAGATTTCACATTAGAAGCTCTAAGAACATTAGACCTTGAGGACGCGCGTGCGCGCGCGCGTGCGCGAGAGAGAGAGAGAGAGAGAGAGAGAGAGAGAGAGAGAGAGAGAGAGAGAGAGAGAGAGAGAGAGAGAGAGAGAGAGAGAGAGAGAGAGAGAGAGAGAGAGAGAGAGAGAGAGAGAGAGAGAGAGAGAGAGGGGGGGGGGGGGGGGGGGGGGGCTGGGGTGGGCACGGTGTTTGAAACTGCCAACTACTCATGAAAGAAAGTGGGTGTGTGAAGGATGAATTTTTAAGTATAACATGTTTTAGAATATAAATTTGGACGTCCGAAATATGGCACTAGTGACCACACCCCCAATGTCATGCTATGCTATTTAATTATACCACATATATAGCTTTCCACCTATTCATGCTTTCACCCAGGTATATATGCTCAGTGACGAAAAATGAAATCTTTCCATGATCAAGATGTGATTAGCAAGGAGTTCCAAAAAGGGGATTACATTTTGGTGTATACCCTAAAACAACAATCCAAAAAACTCAAAAAGAGAGGGATGCGGCCTTTTGTAATACATGATATATCACATTGGTCGGTGAGGAGACTCCTAATTGGATGAGTGGCTGCAGGTTAAAGAAATATCTTCTTACATGCAGCAGATCAGCAAAGTTGAGCCCATGATATTCAGGAACAGGCACAGCAAGAAGCCAAGATCATAATATTAAAGCGGAAGGAGCGAGCAAACCTTCAGAGAAATGGCCAACAAAACAATTGTACCAATTCCCCTCCAATCGCATCCATACAAACGAAGTCTACATGGTTAGGTGGCATAGATCTATGAAATGTATTGCAACTTGATGGTGGTACCACCGAACGCGCATTAGTGGACATTGGGGCAAGAGAAAATGTTATCAACTACTCCACCTTTATGAAAATAACAAAAGGACCTCTGACGCCAAATGCTATTGGGTTCAAAGTGGCCAACAAAGGAACAATGAACAACCAGGGACATGTAAATTTACCAATAACTGTTGATGGAACAATTTATCCTCATTAGTTTCATGTGGTTTGAGGTTACAGATCTTAACGAAGCAGTTATTCTGGGAGTGCCGTGGATGCGCACCTATCAAGCCACACCAAATCGGCAGGATAATACCTTACAACTCATGCTACATGACAAATATTTTGCCACACCATTTGTACAATCGGACTACATATGGGAACCTATCCAATCAACACCTGCTCCCATACAACGATGTTCTCAAATGGTGGTCAGGAAAATCTGGGTAAAAATGTCCATTATGCAAAACCATCCAAAGAAATTACGGATACCCAAACAAAATGGTACTACAAGTCCACCCACGCGGCATCAACCAAACCCAACCCTCAACAAACCACCCAAGGATTTTGTCAAGCAAACCCGGTCTATCCAATCACACCATCGACAACCAAAAGACGTCATTTGGATATGGAAATAGAAACGGACTTGCTCATTGGATGACTCGAACCTGAAGTCAACATCAAAGCAATTTCAGTGGCATCCAAAACAGAGCCCTCAAGCAAAAGACAATGCAGTGTCACAACTTCTAGGTGCCATTGTCCAAGAACAAGCGCGTTTTCTACAACTACTTTTGTTCGGACCACGCAGCTTCAACCTAACCTCATCATCGAAAGCCCCTGAACTTGTTGTTCCGAACCCATATCTTGCACATCACTTTTTTACCCCATGCATATCTTCAATTCGCATCATAGTGCCACAATATACGACTACGCATAGACACTTACTTCATACCCATGCACTTTGACACATATTCGTCTGGGATGGCTCACTGTAGGAAGGGGGGAAATATGCAGCAAGATACTCATCATTTTGTATATATTATTTTCTTTTCTTTTTCTTTTCCTTTAACAATTTTTTTTGAGCCTTTTAACTCTTAGCAGGTATAATCATGAGCCATATTGACACCATCTAAATGTCGGGTTAAGAATATGTATATACAATAATTTTGGTAAGGTTTTGGCCAATTAATAATAATTGTGGGTAATTTTCCTTTAATTCTAGCACTCAAAAGCTAAAAAGGACAAATAAATCAACAAAAATTAATAAGTTGAGCCAGGAAAGTCAGAATTGACTTCTGAAAGCAAACGCCAAAATTTCAAAGCAAGGATTTCAAACCTGGCAAATATGAAAAGGTTTGGCAAAAGACGGATTTTGAGCCAATTTCTAAGGATCAAAACTACAGATTAAAGGCCATTTGTCGACCAAATATCAGAATGAAGAACTATTCGAACTGCAAGTGATATGAAAAACATGATATAATCAATGGAGGTAAGTATGAATAGGGCATTCCAGGTAGATAGGGAACATATAGTCAAATGGGGAAAAATAAGCTCATTTGCATTCACAGAGAGAGAGAGAGAGAGAGAGAGAGAGAGAGAGAGAGAGAGAGAGAGAGAGAGAGAGAGAGAGAGAGAGAGAGAGAGAGAGAGAGAGAGAGAGAGAGAGAGAGAGAGAGAGGAGAGAGAGAGAGAGAGAGAGAGAGAGAGAGAGAGAGAGAGAGAGAGAGAGAGAGAGAGAGAGAGAGAGAGAGAGAGAGAGAGAGAGAGAGAGAGAGAGCCACATAAGCATAGAGTTTATCACTTTGTCTCAGCCTGCTGCGACCACCTCGATAGCTCTTACTCCACCAGATTTGACAGGTATGATCATTAACCCTACAAGAACACTTGTTTATGCTCCACACTGCACTAGCATTAGCAAAATAGCAGATCAAAGTCAAAATTTCTGCAAGTTGCCAAAGCCAATGGGGGAGTTCAAACCTTGCCCAAAACAAAAACCTTTCCTTCAGTAGACCCCTAATAACTGGCAGCATCATTGCATGCAAAAATAGTTGCAAAAGGTGTTGGAACTGTTGAGATGTCGAGCTCTACATCTTGAGCTGGCATCCACTACGGGTCTTGGCCGCTTACGGCATTTACTCACTGACGCGTTAGGTGACCGACACAGAGGATCTCTGCCAGTGATTCTACAGGTGGACTACACTTACAGTGCCAACCTAGTACGCTTCTAGCGAGTTCACACTTAGTGACGCATGTACATATGTGCTACTTTTCAGTTTTAGCACTTAGTCATTTTGTCCTCTCTTTTCTGTGCGAAGAAGAAGAAGCTTTCCATCTGTGTGTGCTTTGTGCTTGTCTTGTAGCTCTCTTGCATCCTCTTTCTTTACAGGAACATGGATCGTGATCCATGTTTCCCAAACCCTAAAATCAGAGAAACTTGCACAACGAGTTCCCCATAAGCCCAAGAACAACTTCCACTAATTGGAACCCCATATCCTTCCCAACATGAATCGCGATCCATGTACCTTGATGACAAAATCAGGGCATAAGTTGATCACTAGGTGGAGGATGAAAAAGGATAACTGACCAAGCAAAATAGTCACAAAAAGGGGTCTTAAAATCATTAAAACCTAATGATTTGTTACCTTCAGTCTGCAAATGGTCATTTGGAAGTAATCAAGGCTAAAATGATCATTTGCCAGCAAAAACATTATGGAATAGGGTTAGGAGAAGAACATGAAGCTACCCCACTAGCCAGAGCAGCAATTGAAACATCCTAGGCCTTATTCCAAAGCAACCTAAAACAAGAGGGAGTCCAGAAGAGGATGAAACACAAGCATCAGGGAGAGGTAACACTAAAGGTCTAATTAGGGGCAAAGTAAAGCAAAACAGTACCTACAAAGTCGAGCAAATTTCCTGGATCAATGTCCCGCTCAGAGATGAGCTCAAAAACTAATGAAACTTGAAGGGGAGATAGGCAAAACCGTGGTTTTTAGGTACAAATCATCCAGAGTCAAGGCATTATCAGATGTCATTCAAAGGAAGTGCCCAAGAGTGGTTCCAAAAAACCAATATGGTCAAGATGGGGAAAACATGACCATAAATTAGGAAATTGAGTAAACACAAGAAAAAAAAGTCCAAATTTGGAAAAAATTCATAAGTGTGCTAGGAAGACCTATAAGAACATGTGTGCAAAAGGCTACCCATTTATCCTTCCCAACATGGATCGAGATCCATGTACCTTTCTGCCCAATCAGAGAAAAATTTACATCATCTGGCTCAAAACCTTTACCACCTTGATGAGCCCTACCAGCTGGTATCACTAGATATCCAAAATGTGTCCCAACATGGATCGCGATCCATGTACCTCAGTGTTAGATGTCATCTGTGACCTCATGCCCTTGTGACGATAGTAGTCCTAGATGTACTGGTGAAATCTGGTCAAATTTGGGGTAGTTTTGACAAAGTTATGCTCATTTTTCATTTTATGGTCAAGTTTTCGTTTTCTTCAACTTTCTGACAATTTTTGATCATTTTCTAAACCCTATTTTCAATCTGAAACTGGCCTCAGGATGCCCTGAAGAAAAGCACAAAGGGAGTGGGAAGTGGCTTCATACAAGATCATGAACATATCCTCAAATGAGAAAGCTCATATCACAAAACAGGTGCTAGAAACAATACCTACAAACATATTCATCGGAAAGTTTCAAGCAGCAGACGGAGAGATAGTAAAGGCCACCCTTTTTCAAGGGAATTGTGGGCATTACACTAGAGGTCCAAAGTGCTAGCAGGGGTTTGGTGTCTACAACTAGACAGTTTTCTATGACTACCTCCATGGGGAATAGACTTCAGAAGAGCACATGAACTCATCAGCTCTATTCAGTACAATGGAGAAGCCACCCTTACAGACAAAGACGGAGCTACGGTCAAGGTTAAAATCATTGCAGAGATAATCATCAAAGCTCTCCACCTATAGCAGGGAACACCCAATCTATTGCAAAAGACCAAAGCAATAGATAATGACAAAGCATTTCTAAAGCAAAGAGGACACAAATTAACCTATCAAGACTTAATCTAAAGAGAGACAAAACTGCCGTTGCGCCTCATATTGCAACCTTTCAAGGTACAAAATCCACCACAATACACTGAACCACTTTTGCACATGGTAGTGGTGATGGAAATGGGGTTAGCAAAAAGAAGAGTAGTCAGCTGCTATGATTTTGGCAACTACCTACTTGACAACATAGTGGAAGCAAATATCAAGGGTAGCCAAAAAAGCAAGACTTACATGAATGCTGGACCTATGTTGACTTGAATTTCTTACCTAGAATTAGGAATGATTGATGAACTACCACCTACGAAAGCACAACTGGATTTGATCCAGAAATCTAAAGAGCAGTAACGCCAGTAGCAGGACCATCAACAAGGCCACAACCGAAGATCAAACAAACGAGGCAGAGCTCAAGGAGACATGACGCTGACAACGAGAAGACATAATTAGGTGCACCAATCATCAAATAAGCTGGGTCAAGAGAAAGAGAAGCTCCTTCAGAATATCAGTCTTTAAATGAGGAACATGCAAGCAAATTTTTACTTAGACACATAAGATCGAAGAAGAGGTAAACTCGGGTGGTGGAGGCAATCCCCATCACCCAAGCCTGAAAGACAATGGAAGAAGCACAGGCACAAAGGGAAAGACTCCGCCAACAGAAACACGAAGAAAAGAGAAGTCAGCGAACATAAGCGAATGATGAAAGAGAAGAAGAAGAAGAAGATGTGCCTCTACGTCACAGAAAATCAAAAGATTTGGAAAGGATCAAACGACGCAAAAGAACGGAAGCAAAGAAGAATTTGAACATTGCCAACAAAATACAGCAACGGATTCAAAATGAGCTTAAGCGTAAAATGGCAAAAAGAGAAAGAGAGGACGCAAAACGGCCACGCATTGATGATCTCGAATCATCCGACGAATCTACCAAGGCAAGGGAGAAAGCAAAAAATCAAGAAGAGAAAGGTGATCAGGACACCCTTGACCAACAAGAATATAAATTTGAACCACCAATGAACAAAAAGCTACCTTCAGAGATTGAAACAGAAAGAAGAGAAGAAGCCATGGATCTTCCAGAACAAATGGCAGACAAAGTGCTATCACCAAAGTAGGCAGTTCAAGAAAAAGAGACAGCATTGCCAGAAATCACTACAACTCCGGTTGCTCGTGAAGTACAAAAAACAGAAGAAAGAACGACGGATGATGCTGGTACCTTTGATCAGGGCCAAAGAAGTCAAAAAAAACCAAGATCGCCTCGTTTGCAAGCTGTGGTAGAGAAGGGAGCACAAATGATCACGTCATTTGACATTGACACACATTTAGACCAGATCAAGCTCGAGTTTCAATGCCAAAGAGATCTCTACAACTTGCATGAACTAGAGCTGGAGGACACAAGGAAAGAGGCCACAAAAGCAGCCAAAAGCGCACTGAAGCTACAAAACAAAATCGAGGAGTTGCAAAAAGTCTAGCTGCAACTCCAATCAGAATTACAAAGGGAACATGAGAATGCTACATATTACTACAAGGAAGTCTAGCAATTTAATGAATCCAACACTACTCTCTAGGTTGAGCAACAAAGACTAGAGGAAGAGCTACTCAAGGAGAGGGAACAGAATGAGAAGCTACAAGAGTCATATGCGGTGGTCAACAAGACTTTGACCCAACTTTTAGCCTTGCAAGAGACACCGAGCTCCACAAGCATGACAGCTAAATCAACCTCGCTGACCAAAGAGGTCCAGGATCTAAAGGAGGCCCTTGCTCAAGAGAAGTATGACAGGTAAATTATGACAGTAGGGCATAGAGATTTGCAAAAAGCTAAAGATGAAGAAATTGAAAATCTGAGAAAGCAACTGGCAGAGGCAAAGGACGATTTGGAAGCTCTAAGGGCAACACAAGTGAAGCCAGTACGAACAGTCCCTGTGGCAGCTCACCACATAGATATGCTAGGTACAAGCACAGGAACGACAATGGATGAATCTGAAGATCCAACATGATGTCCATCTCGGATACTGCAAAAGAAGAAATTCAGTGGTGGATTTCAGAAGTCAAAGACCCTTCACACAAGGAGTATCTGCAATATGAGCTTAAGGTGTTGGAGTCAGCGGCCCTTCTCATGATCACTCCCGACCAAGTGGTGAAAAAACCTCGGGCATGAGATGATCGCACTACCACTGATGAGGCAGGAGGCTCTCTCATGGAAACGAAAAATGCTACCTCCCCTTGAGCCAAACCAAGGAGGAAATTACAGGGATGTGCCTATCACTGCCATACAGATTCAGACTATCATCGACAATCAACCAATCTGGTGAAGGAAATGATTTGAGCAGTGCCCAACTGATGAAACATATTATAGAAATGCTCCACAGCATCTCAGGATCGGCCTAACTTATTGTCCCATCAACGGACGGCAATCCTGGGAGAGCTTTTATTCATGCTAAGCAAAATACCAGCAATTCTGAACTACCCAGTTATAACGAAGCCAAGCAATAACATTCTCCCATCAGAAGAGTATATGGTTCAGACGCTCAAAGGAGTCATCAACATGATGAAGGAAATACCAGATCTTGCATGCCAGATGCTAATGAAGATTACAAAGATGCTAATCACGTTTATTACGGAATTCAATGATATAGAAGCAGCGAAGCATCCTTGGAAAGTTTTTGTGGAAGACACAAGAGGGCAGTGCTAGAATATGGAAACAAAAATTCCCAGCAAAAATGCCATCATGGGATTGTATGCGAGAGTCATGTTCTTGCCCTCCCACTACATGCAAACTTTTGAGGAGGCATTCATGACAGGATTCTTTGAAGTTGACTCCTCCATCTTTAATCCCCTGACCAAAGATTTACCAGCTCGACATATAGTGTATCAGAGCACTCTCAACAATAATCCTTTCAGAGTACTGGCGACATAGATGGAGATCGAGGCAAGGGCACAAAAATTTAGGCGACTCATTGAGACACTAGAAAAGAGGCTGATCAACTACTAAGGCGACAATCAAAGGCAGATTGCATGGGGACATGCAATGAATAGGAAGGGGGGGATGTTTGGTGGACACAACGAAATGTCACTTAAAAGGCGGATTTGTTGTACTCAATCATTTTTTCAAAAGAAGCGGTGTAATTTTGCTAATGATGATTCTCAAATTGTAATATAATCTACCATTCCCTCTTAGTCTCTCTGAGCCTACAAACCATGTAAGTGGCCAAATGGCTGTAGGAAAGAGTCCCAAGTTTTTAAGTGAAAACCCTTAGTTTTGTAAAGAACATTATCATTATCTTGGAAAGTAATTGGACGTCGACTGAGAGCTTCCTTGCTGCTACAAGTTGTAATCAATATTTCTCCTTATCTGGTAATCAGAATTCGATTCCGAATAGCACATTGTGTTCCTTGTCTTTGGTTCTTCAATCTAAGCGGAATCATTCTCAATCGACATCTTGTCTGTGAGTTAAATGCATTGATTTGAGGTCTTAAATGGTTGTTTTTTGATGTTTTGACCTTGGAAGAGAGTTTCTATGCTTAAGGGGAACCTTTCCGTGTAGTTCCATGTCAGTTTTCTATACATTTTTTGGGATGGATTGTGATTTATGTACCTTCCTAGATGACTGCAGAACTTGGTAGGAATATGTCCTTAGGTGCTATAATACCTCTCAAAAACACCGAAAAGCACGAAAACTAAAAATAACATAAAAGGTTAAAAAAAGGTAAAATTTTCTTAAATTGAACCACGGGTTTCCCTTGTCCACCGGAACGAGAAAGAGGGCTCGCTTTTCACTAAAAAAACTAAAAATAATGAAAAACTAAAAATAGTGTAAAAAGCGCTCGAAAAGCAAATTTTTACAAAATTAAACCATAGCTTCCGTGGGACTCGTAGATTAAGGATCCGGCCTTGCTTTTTGCAAAAAAGCACCAAAAAGCACAAAAAACATTTTTTTTTTCAAAACTGAACCAAAGATTCGTCTTACCTACCGAAACATGGAAATGACCTTGTTTTTTACTTTAGAACCTCACAACATTTCCAAACAAGCATTCTTAAACCAAAATTTGACGAATCAGATATTGAAATCTATTTTTCTTATTTTTTAAAAGAGACTCAAAATCTGGGGGTCTTACATCCTCCCACACTTAAAAAATTTGAGGTGTCCGCACCTCGATATGAATTCTAGATAATTTAGTCTCATTACATTATAGTGTTCCAAGTAGCACCATTTAATAAAGTGTTCAATAATGGTCTGATATACGGAGAGGCTTAGTTCTATTTTGAAGAATCTCTTCAAGGTACAGTTCGAAAGTTTAGATAAGAAAGAATCATCAAGAATGTAATTTGGGTCAGGTACATACCTCACTCTAAAGTTGTGAAAAAAATAATATACCTTTATGTGTGGTGGTAACAAGAGTCTCTAAACTTGATCATTGATCCTCTCTGTGATTACAAAAGGTCCATAATATATGGCACTAAACTTCTGACATTTATCCATTGATAAAGAGCTACCATATCTCCTTCTTCAAAGCGTCGAGTAGATCGTTTAGGGTTAGCATAACTCTTATGTCTATCTTGAGTAGTCTTAATATCTTGGCATATAAGGTCCATATGTAATTGCATTTCATCCAACATATCTTTGGATGCTTGAACTCGTATTAGAGGGCATGTCCATTTTAGTGGAGTGAGACACTCTTGTCCATACAATGCTTGAAAAGAAGACATTCCAATTGAGCATTGGAATGAGGAATTATACGCAAATTTGACCAAATACAAATATTTGGTCCATTTACTCTGTTCATGTAAATGATAAGATCTCAACATATCTTCAATAATTTGGTTGGTTCTCTTCGTTTTCCCATCTGTTTGAGGGTGATAAGCAGTACTAAAGGCCAATTGGGTTCCTGTACCTGAGAATAAGGATTTTCAAAAAATTGAGCTAAACTTTGCATCACGATAAAAGTTATACAGCAAGGTAATCCATAATACATAAAGACACCTTTCATGAAGACTTGAGCTATATCCTAGCCGTAAATGTTTTCTTGACTGGAAACAAATGGGTCATTTTTGTAAGCATATCAACAACCACAAAAATAGTCATATCCCAGAGATGTATAAAGTCCTATAGTAAAATCCATGGATATGCATTCCCATTTCATCTATGGTGCATCAATAGGTTGAAGCTTATCAGGGTATCGAACTCATTCAACTTTTATACGGTGACATGTTAAGCATCTTGTAACATAGTTCAACACATCATGTTTTAATCTTGGCCAAAATAAACTTTTCCTTACAATAGCGTAAGTTCTAATGTATCCTAGATGTCCTGCAATAGGTATATCGTGAGCTTCCTTTTGTATTTGAAGTTTGATCCCACCATGATTTGGGATATAAATGTGGTTGTTGAAATAAAGGTCATTGTCTTCAACATGGAAGCCTTTGATTTTTATTTCTTGCTTCTTTGTGCAATTATTCAGGTAAATATTATACAAAATCTTTGTATAATATGGATTATGTGGCATACCTTCATGAATAAGGTCAATTAAAGAAGTAGTAGAGGTTTTAATAGCTGCTACAATACTCTTTCTACTTATGACATCGACCACAAGGATTTCCTTTCTTGGGTTAAATTCAATTCCAAAATCATATTTGCATAATAACTCCATCCATCTCCATTATCTCATATTAAGATCAGGCTGAGTGTAAATCCATTTGAGGCTCTTATGATCTGTATGTAATTCAAATCTCCTTCTGAGAAGATAATGTTTTCATACTTTAAGAGTATGAATAATGGCGAACAACTCCAAATTATGCGTAGGGAAATTCAACTCATGAGTATGTAACTTACGATATCTATAAGCTACTAGCCTTCCTTCTTGAGATAGAAAGCCACCGATTGCTTGTCCACCTGCATCAGTGAGCATAATGAATGTCTTTGAGAATTACAGAAGCTATAATATTGGAGCATTCACCAAAGCTTCTTTGAGTTTCTCAAAACTAGCTTGAGCACGTTCATTCCAAGTAAACACTTTAGTCTTCTTAAGTATATTAGTGAATGGAGATGCAATCTTATCAAAGCCTTCAATAAAAGTATGATACCATCCTATTAAGCTAAGAAATCTACATACTTCTTTAACATATTTAGGTGTAGGCCAAGCTATGACAGCCTCGATCTTACTTGGATCAGTAGAAACACCATCCTTGGATACAATAAATCCCAAGTAGTCCACTTTGTCAGTAAAGAAGGTACATTTGCTATGCTTAGCATAAAGTTGATTCTGACATAGAAGTTCAAGTACTGGTCACACATGTTGTTCATGTTCTTCTCTGTTTTTTGAGTAAACCAAAATATCATCAAAGAAGACAAGAACAAAATCATCAAGATGTTCTCTAAACATGTCGTTCATGAGGCGATTAAAAGTTGTAGGAGCATTTTTAAGTCCAAAAGGCATGACTATAAACTCATAATGTCCAAATCGAGTGTTGAATCCTGTCTTTGGTATATCCTCTTGCTTGATTCAGATTTGATAATACCCTGACTTAAGATCAATTTTTGTGAAAGTAGAAGCTCTATGTAACCGATCAAGTAACTCATCAATCCTTGGTATTGCATACTTATTCTTGATTGTTACTTGATTCAATCTACAATAATCAATACAAAGATGTAGAGTACCATCCTTCTTTTGATTAAAGAGAATATGGAGTACTCCATGGAGAAACACTAGATTTAATGAAACCTTGTTCAAGAAGTTGAGTGAATTGCTCTTTGAGTTCTGCAGACTCAGGTACCAACATCTTGTAATTGGTTGAGCTCTTGGAATAATCTCTATTGCATAATCAACTTGACTCTTAAGCGATAACTGTGAAAGTTCTTCAAGAAATACATCATCAAATTCTATTAGCCACTCGAGTTCAAGTGTGTCTAGCTTCTTCTCTTTAGGGTTAAGCTTTACTACAAATCATTTCATTCTTTTTGTAGTCCTTCATTAGTTTAGTAAAGTTCACCAATTGAAGTTCAGGTCTCCCCCATTTCCCAATAACTGTAACTCTGGAGTTTTGGTCATTTACAAAAGCCAATGAAGCATCTTTACAATGTATGTGAGCATTGTTGGTCTTAAGCCAATCCATTCCTAGAATTTCATCATAGACTCCTGTGGGTAAGACTCTAAAGTGTGCTGAGGTATTGTGACCATCCAAATAAAATTCAAGTTACCCACTGAATTAGAAGACTTAACCTTCCCACCTGTAGCTAATTCCATTGTAAGGTCTGAATCAGGGCGTTTAGGCAGAATGAGATTTCTAATACATCTAGGATAGATGAAAGAATGTGTACTCCCAAAATCAAACAATAAGGTAGAATGGTTGATACTGTGCTCTAGGATTTGAGTCATTGAAAATTGTTTCACTCCTTGATGTTCAATTGCAACATGAACATATGCATTTTCTTGATTTCCTTTGTCTCTAGCACCTTGAGCTTTGTTATATTGAGTTCTTCCTTGAGGTCTTTGATTTCCTCCTCCTCCTGGACGAGATTGATGGTTGAAATTATTCCCATTTTTTTGTTGTTGGTGGTGTTGTTGGTGGGTGGTCCATTTCGAACAAAAGGTGGATTCCCTGGTCTAAAGTTCCCTTGGTTTTGAGGAGGTCTCTCATTTTTCTTGAAGTTCTGCTGAGCTACAGGCAGTCTAGGTCTAAATTTTCTAAAGTTCCAATTTGGCTTGAAGTTTCTGGGTTCATAATTGTCTACCAATCCTGTGAAGCTTGAATTTTTGAATGGGTATCTCTGGATTGATGGTCAAGATCACGACAAGTATAGCATAGATGATCTCCTCTGCCCTTTGTACGCAATAAACTCTCTCTTCTTTGATGTGAGTTCCTAGACCTTTGTTCCTCCTAAGGACGAGGTCTTTTATTTCACGAACAGGATTAAGGTCAGGGATTTCTCTTCCTACTATTTGATAACTCAATCTGGCTTTCTTGTCCCGCTCTTTGATATCTCAATCTCAATAGGTTTGATTTCACAAACAGGAGCAGGGTCTGGCTTTCTCTTCTTGCTATTTGATAACTCAATCTCAATAGGTTTTCCCACATCAAGGACATCCACAAAGTTTGTAATTTGTAAGCTCTGAAGTCTGGTCTTCATTGGATTATGTAATATTGACACGAATTGTGCTACTTTGACTTCTTGAGTCATCCCTGCTAGAGTATATTTGACAAGAGTCAAGAACGGTTGGTAATATGACTCCAGGTCTCTAGTTCCTTGAGTGCAATCAAGAAACTCATTCATGCGGTTCAAATGATATATTTTGTTCTGATAGTTCTTCTTTAGTTGAGTCTTCAGATAATCCCAAGTTGATGCATTAGGGTCAACATTATTCTCAATGCAATGGTCTCTCCACTAACGCTTGGCTATATTTTCTAATTTGAACTTAGCAATGTTAGCCTTATTTATTTGTATATGAATGAGCCAAATTGAAGTAATCATCCATATGCTCAATCCAATCTTCAAGAACTTTGCCTACATCTTTGCCTTCCCCACTAAAGTTCACAGGTTGACACTTGTGAAGCTTAGCATCGATGTCTCTATCAATGATCATTTGTTGAGGTGCAATTGACACATTGGCGTTTGCATCCACCACATTTCCTCTAGGAGGCATGGTAGCTTACTGCACTATATCAACCAAGATTATTCCTAGTACAATATTTGAGTCTGCTCGAAGTCCCTCTTAGCATAATAAAATGGATATTTGAGAATAAAACAAGCGAGTAGAACAAAGAATAAAAAATGAATTGAATCAATTCTACATCGCAAAATTTTTGAGGTTCAAAATTTTACAAAAGTCCAATATATTCTAATGGATCTAACGTAGTGTACTCTGTAATAATCATTGTGACATCCTTCAACTACTGTACATAATAGTCCCATTTTGGACGTATGTCTAACGAGCTGTCCCAATAATCTTTCATGATCTTTGGCTGAAACATTTTCTTTTGGCATGTGAGTTGTACCACTCCTATGTGAGTGAACGGTTGGTCAAAAGTATTCCCATTTCGCTCTGAATCATTGCATTTTTGTAATTAAAGTAGTTCAAAATAAGTAGAGTCCTTAGGAAACACGTCATGTGTCCCATCCATCAGATCTTCGTATGCTTACACAATCTGCAAGGTACAAGGGTCTGTTTTATACGGTGTACAAAATATTTACATTGTGTGGGTTGTGGATTTCCCAAACAAGAATAGCTTCCAGGGTACTGTGCTAAAGGAATGTTTGTCATTGGTTTGTCGATATTGATGACCCCATACATTAAACATGACAATATTGAAACATCCCATGGCCATCACTAAGGGAAGTATATTCCTTGCTATCCATGTTTTGTTCGTTGGTCTCAAGGTAAGTTCATGAACCTTTATATACAAAAATTGGTTAGTGACAATGTTTTCTTTTTCTAACTTGGATCGCACTCACTTGATACTCCCCACATGCAAAGGTTTATGCCCTGGCGGTCTAAATTTTGGATTTCCTGCAACACAATGGTACCATGCTCAAAATGTATTTGGTACAATACAATCCGTCGATAGCAACCTCTTCTTCTTTGCTCCAGCACGGGTGGTCATGATAAGAGCACTCCCGTCTGAAGATGCTCTTCCACCATAAGGCAAGAGAGTATATCCGTCCATATCCCTTGAGGTAAAATGTCATTCATCTACACACACACCCCATCGCTCAAGTTAGTTAGAATTGATAATAACATAAGTTTAAACTCAAAGATTATGACCTTAAGACAATATGAATTATATCAAGGTCAAATTTTGATTACTATAAGAGTCAAAAGGTTACATGCTACTTTGAAGAAGGTACATAAATGCGAAAAGGTCCGATGAACCAATTTCCGGTTCCTACAATCAAGGTTCTACCATTGTATTTCTTTACATCTCGAGTTTCAAAGTTTAGAACTTCTACTTGTGCAATGAGATTCACACCCTCTTTCTTATACCACTCTTTCCCTTGACATATATTCGTGGGTGGTAATGCATGAAAGCAGTTTACATGAACGTGTCGTTCATTGACATCATCTATATAGAAATACCTACTTGAGTTCACTACCGTTGGATATGTCTGAGCAAAATCCCAAATACATCTAGGCTTCTCATAGTCATCAAAAGTGATAGCGACATTGTGAGGTGGACAGGTTGATGGTAATGTTTGTGAGCATGTGTTGAATAGTTTAAGCAACCTGTCTCCCCCTCTTCATCCCAACAGTGGTATCAGAGATTCGGGTTTGAGGAAAAATCGGTACCGGATTTCAAAAACATTTAAGGAGCAAATTACATAATTGCAGCGCTGAGTTGCAATATCAAGTCTTACCTGACGATTAATTGGAAAATTGGCTAATTTTTTCCATTTATCGACGATCAAAATTCGCTATGGCAAGCTTAAAAATTCAATCTATTGCCTAACTCTTGTGGATTGTGGGAAATAAATAGCAAGAATCGAGGAATTAGCAATTATGAAGTCGGATCCACACTCCTTGATGGCAAAGCGGATTATGGCTTGCTAAAGGAAAGAGAAAGCAAGAATCAAAGAAAGCGGGGAAGTTTGAATCACGTCGGTGATTCGGCTTGACATTGGGTAGCGGCATTAGGAGGCGTAAACAAAAAACGAGGGAATTCTGTGGGAATTGCCTCTTGCTTGAAACTTGTGTGTGAACTATCTCTTGCCTGCAACCTGCCTCATGTCAACATCACCTAGAATTGGTGAGAGTTGCACCACAAGGGGGCGCCCTAGCCTGAGGACCACTTCTTTCTCCTACCCCAAGGCTTGAATCGGCTTCTGGACGGCCCTGTCAACCTCTTCCTGCTCGCGTTGTTGGCAGCTTCCCTGCATGCCACCATGCTAGAGAGTACACACCTTTTGTAAAAAGGTGTGGCTTTGGTAAAATATACAGGCCGGCTGCCCATTGCCATTTTAAAAAAAAACAACCCTTCTTTAACCTCCATTCACCCCTTCATCCTCAAAGTGCTTCCAACTTGACCACTTGAATGGTGTAAAATTATCAACTTGATCGCATGCTCAGCATTAATATATCTCATTTGCTGATTCGAGTGGAAACCTGGAAGTTTATCAACCGTAGCCGTTGGAGGTTATCTTCAATGGTATATTCATCAATTATTTTTCGGCCACCATTAAAAATTCAAAGACTACTCAAGCTATGCCATCTGCAATTACCGTCGATTCTGCCAATACGACTTTATGGTGAACGGTAACTTACAGTTTCGATTGTATTGCCATCATCTTTGGGGATACGAGAGATCAGGCACCACGAAACTTGATCGACTCGCAGACGCACCGTCGGACCGCTCACTTTTTTAGCAATTTCCTAGCACATCACCATTTCGAACTTGACGCCATCGCAATTTCTCAGCTAAGTACATTACATTTTTGTTTTTTGTTTTACTCTCTTATTCTGCATATTGCATTTGTAAATATCACCAAATAGCCCTTTTAAGCATTATTATTTAAAAACACAAAAAAAGAGAAAAATATAAAAAGCATGCAATCATGGCACACCTTCCTCAGGCACCCACGATTGCTGAACATCTTCTAAATCTGTAACAATCCCTCACATATGAACGCATGCGAAGACAAGAACTTGAAGATAAATTATTGCATTTTGCACGCACTGAATCTGCACCGTCATCCAAGCAAAACTTCGGTTTCAAGGATTTTGATGGCACTAAAGTTGCTAGCACTGTTCTAGCATGGGTTAGTTAGCTAGATGACTATTTTCATGATGAAGAATTTCTCGAACGTGAAATGGTAAAATGTGCATCAAATCATCTCACTAGTAGCGCTGCATTGTGGTGGAACACCACCAAACAACACGAGAAAAGACCACGTATTTGGCATGCATTTAAAAAACTGTTTTTACCTCAAGTTTTGCCCACACAATACAAAGCTAAAGCACGAAGTCAATGGGATTTATCCCAGTAGTAGAAAACCCTTTAAAAGGTTTAAAGCTTCTTGCAGTCAACCTATAGCCACTCCTCAAAACACTTACAAACAATCTCTTCGCATGGGGTCTCCTAGAAATTCATATGACAGTGTAGAAATTCATATGACAGTGCCCAAGAGCACACCACAGTCAGTGGATCAAAACACCTTCGCAACCTTTGGAGACTCTGCCCCTCTTGGCAATGCTCCCCAGTTTGATAGCTTAGGTGGAGGTGAAATGCTTGACCATCAAGCTGGACATCAAACTTTCCCAGAACCTAAAACCAGGACTCTACCCTCAACAGTCCCACGTCGACGCGGTATCAATTAGGGCAGTGTCCCAAAACATTCCAAGTGGAGATGAGTCCAATGCTCGAGCCCGACATGCTGAGTGTAGTAATAAAGAATGCGTTTTTTGCAGTGATCAACTTTAAAGTGCAGTGAGGCATTAATGTTAACTCAAAGCATCAATGAGGCATTAATGTTAAGGTTCGGCAAATTAGAGGGGCCCTGTTGTGAAGACATGCTTCTCTGCATAGCACTAAATCTGTTGTTTGCTGTCAAAGCACTTTCGGCACCAGCTGTGCTCTCTTTATCTGAATGTGTACCAAATTGCTGATCAGATACCAATCACAAATTGCCGAAATAAAACCTAGACTACTGACATATAACAAATTTGCCAATCACAAGCAAGCAATAATATACGTAGTATAAACATACAAGAAAAAAAGAGACCCACAGGCCAACCCTCCAGCTGCTCCTTGCTACGACGGGCCTACCTTGATGTCTTCACCATATATACCAGCTTCATGCTACACTAAAAAAGAGTGCAGTTGTGAGGCTCTCTTTTGTAGCTTTTACAGATAGACATAGCGGCAAGGGCACAGTACCGATCAGGAGTCTTAAGAGTCAAAAAAACCAGGCCGGGGTGATGCAATAGATTGGTCAAATTGATATATCGGCTACAAAATGAAATCCGTAGGTGCAGCAAGAAATTATGCATGACACAACTGCCCAGTGTTCGCGAAAATTCATTTTAACAAACATACAAAATCCCTCCAAATAACTAGGTGTCTGCAAATGTGCATGGCTCCTTCGTGGGCCATTTGGAGCAAACGAACTCCTCAGACAATAAGGATTGCGCCTTCTGATTCAATGTTTAGAACCATTTTCAAAGATCTCCCAGGTATCCGTGTTTAAGGCGCCTCAAAAGCTCAACAAGCCCTACTCCCTCGTGTTGACGACCAGCTCTCTGACAGCCTCTTTGCCATGTAACTAGCGGCCCCAATTAGCTCTCAAAGTTGCCCCCTTATTGGCTTCTGTAGCACTCTTAGATGCCGGTCCCGCCCACTCTGTATATACAGTAGGCTTGATAGAGACAATAGGCTCCCCCCCACTCTGTATATACACCCGCAGACACCCCAAAACATCACTGCCTTGCTACGACGGGCCTGCCCATTAAAAAAACGGCCTACATCCGACTTAAAAAAATGACGGGCATGCCTTGCTACGACGGCCTACAGTAAATAACAAAGTCCATTCACGTTCTTTGAAGCTCAGTGCAGCAATCAAGATCTTAGTACATAGATACACAGTCGAATCTTAAGCGCTCCCTAAACTTGAAAAAAAAACGGGACTCTACCCTAAACAGTCCCGCGCCGACGTGGTATCAGTTAGGGCAGTGTCCCAGTGCGTCTACCTTGTAGGGGGACGACGTTTGGGCGCCATCGATTTTCGTATATGGCTCTCATGGCGCAGGCTTCTCGGAGACGACGACCACGAGCAGAGCAGAGCAGAGCACAGGATTTTAGAAAATCGCAAACTAGTCCAGATTAAAACACTAAAATGCAAATTTTAAATAATATCAAGCTTATGAGATGTGGTCGGACAAAATGTGTCTCGATCGGTTGTGACTAAGAGGAAAAAGAAAAATTGCACTCCAAAATAAATTAAAATAGTGCAATAAAACAAATTCTGTATAATGAGAATATATCGAGGGACATTTACATTGCAATAAAAATACGTTAATGCTTTCAATAGATTTAAACTTCGAGACAAATCAGTACAAGTTGAGCATACAGGTGTAGGCAAATCAGTAAACGTTTAGCATAGAGTGTATGTATATAATGTTGAAACCGATATATCTTGTCGTGTAGAGTGGAATAGAAAAACAAAAAAATCCAACGTTTTTTTGCTCTAAGTTTTGGCCTTTTCACACTTAATATCAAGACATGCGTGGCACAGGTGATTTAACATAGACATTTTTTCTGCAACAAGCGCACTCTATTACTCTTCAGGTTGACTATTGTTCAATCCATGCAATGGCTCGTCATATCACTATCTTTGGTCCCAAGCATAAGCACAAGCTTGTGCTAATGTTTGAAAGTAGGTATCGCACTATCACTATTGAAGCTTTAACAGAACACTTTGAGCTAGAGAACAAAAATTTCTCTTTGCGTCCACTTACACTACAAGGTGAGCAGGTTAGAATTGAACCTACACGTAATGATTCAAATGAGTTGTTTTACCATTTGGATCATGAATATTCACAGTTTTACAAGGTACTTTGCAACGAACAGCCCCATCAACGTCAAATGCTGGCTCAAAATATTCTCCAATCAATGTTGAAGATGGCACTTCATGCATCAGAAGTGTACTTGATGTTATTCGTTCTCTTCCTCTACAAACCAATCTATATATTGCACTCTCATCTGCTACAAGTGTCACTAAGGTTTTGGAAATGCCTACTTATTATGATGGGTATGTTGCCTATGAACTTCCTCCTCAAAATGACAACTCTGCTATGTATGGGATGGAACATAGATTTGATGGGCAGGTTTGGACAGAATATGTTACCTGCAGTAATGATATATTCAATGGGACTGTTTGTTTTAGTTGGTGTGGAGGGCATTTGAGATACTCCAATATAGAATGTCCATACTATCAGGGAAGGAGATAATTTAATGAGTCTCAATGGCGAGGAAAATTAGCACGAGCTCCTAGTAAAGGCCACTTGGATGTTGGTAATGGAAATCTTATATGCTTTCATTTTGCCGTCAAATGCCAGAGTGCATCGACACTTGCCCTGCAGTTATATATTATTGTATTCCATCTGAAAAGACTGGAGTTACTAGATGTGTATTGCATTTAGGTTTTCATAAACACCCTGTTGCAGAGGGGAAGAGCAGAATTGCAGACCGGTCAATATCTGATGCCTTAATGCATCGAGCTACCTTTGATACTCTAACAGCTGCCAAACAGCTTGAAAGAAAAACTACAGAAGACCTAATTATGGACAATCTTGTTTCTCAAGTAGTTGGTGGTGACTCACCAATGACAGATGGAGAGTTCTCTTGTTTTTTCTAGATTCTGTAACCCCATTGTCAGACAAGCGGCGTGTTCAAAGAACCTTAGAGTCAGCTAAACGGGCAAAAGGAATTACACCTCTTGGCTTGGAGTCTATTTTGACTTTAAGGTCAAAATCAAGATATCCCTTCCTCCATAGTGTTCTTTTTCCAGGTCAGCTTGGACCTGGACAACAACCTCATATATTTAAAATGTCTACTATGGGACCAGGGAGTGGTGTTGATTTGGTGAACCGTATGCCACCTGGTGGAAATTTGCAAGATATGTGGGTGCATTTTGATCATGTTCATTGTGTGGATGGCTGGCCTACTATGTCGGCGCATGTTTACGACCCATATGTAAGAGAGCTATTAACATTGGCAATATGTGAATTTACTGTGGAAAACAAGCATGCACAGATAGAGTTTTGGAAAATGCTTAATAAGGTTGTAGTTGATCATGGTTTTGATAAGCCTGAATTTTGAGGATTTATGGCAGATGAGGCAATTGGATTGCAGTTCGTACTGTCTATTTTGGTGGAGCCAAAAAAAAGATGCCTGAGAAAGAGAGATCATGTGTTTTTCATTGGGAGCAAAGCATGGTTAAGCACACTGTCAAGTGTGTACGTTCTCTTATCAAGAGTAGCATAAAATATTGTGTCAAAAATGGTTACATGCACCTTCAGAACATGCAGCACAAGTATGCAAGGATGAACTCAAACAGTTTTGGAAAATGGGCCATGCTATTTTGGATGAGATTCCAACATTGGAAACGTGGTTGTCATGGTGGGATGTTAGAGTGCCACATTGGGGAGACAGATTTGTTGCTCAAGATGAGACAGGTGCTTTTGTCCCTAGAACAAATCTTTCTGAGGCAAAACATGCAAGTATGCGTGCTTCAATTGGTAATAAGAATAACATTGGTCTATATGAAGTCACTTGTGCACATATGTCACTAGCAGTTCTTCAAAGTGTGCGCTAAAATGCCTACTTGAAGGGCATGCATTCATCCACAGGACCAATGATGGCAGACTTGGTAGCCAGATATATGAGCAATCAGTCAGCGTCAACATCGAATAGAAAACTTCTTGATGTAGCTCAGTCAACAATTTTAGAAATGCAACTACCAAGTCCAGAGATGAATAGAGCTCCACTAAGGGAAAAGAGTGTGCAAAAATCATGCTCAATCTTTCTTGACGCCGATGAAACTCTTAAAGAAGACTCTCATAGGCCAGAGTTTGTTACTGTCACTACTCCAATTTACAATGTACCACATAGCTAGCAAAATGCTTCCGCTACTCCTAGTCTTTGGCCAGAGAAAAAGGTACCTTGGACTGTTTGGGCGATTAGGCGCACTGAGTCTCGCAGAAAAATGACGTGTTTTGGTGTTCTCCCTGGAGAGAAAGTACGTTGTGGTAGGTTCATAAACACCCTTTTAGATAATGTGCAAAATGGTGTTCCTGCCCTTTGCTTTTGGGGAAGGAGAAAATATCCCGCTGTGGGTGCCAAAACTAGAAGGAATTATTGAGGGTTTTGTATGGTTTTGCAATGTGAGTACCACTCATGCATGGAATATTGATGGGATGATTATTGGACCTCCTGGCCCAGCTCCAGGGATGTGGGTTGTGGAAGAGGGAACGTGTCTGCTTCCATGGGAGGTTGAGATGCTGCACAAAAATGGATTTGTGCTTCAGGGAGATAATACAATAGCACAACAGAACCTCCATCTTGGTGGGCTATGTGGAACACAGATGAGCTCTTTCCTTGCTAGATTTAGAGATGGAAAGCATGTAAGGTGGAGGACAAAATTAACCAAAGACTTCAATGACAAGATAGCATTGGGCCAAAGCATGGAAGCACATCTAGTGAGAGAGGTTATATTGGTACCAAATGCATCACATGTTTTTCATGTTAGCACTCCAGGCTCAGGTCAGAAGGGGGTTACTTATGCGGTGACCATTGCAGACTTTCCTCGATGTACTTGTGAGGATTTCCAAAAAAGAGACAGCAGGCGTCTCATGTACATGACGTGAAACACATGTACTTTGTGTATTTTCGTGTCCTTGGTTTGGATTCTGCAGCTCATGAGTTTGTGCATCAGGCAGCACTGACAAAAGTAGAGTTGTTCCACGGATTGTGTGGGGCCAGAGTGCCAGCATAGCATTGACTTCTTGAGCTAAGGTTTGCAATCCTCTATGGATTGGCCATTTTTTTGGATTCCCTACAATTGCCATTGTAGGATGAGCGCCTATTATACTTACATTGTTTTGATAGCTTGTGTTACTTAATTAATTTGGCGTTTATATTGTTGCAACGATCAACTTCTATGGATTGACCGTTTTGTTGGACTGGCTGCACTTGACATTATGGTAGAGCTTTTTTGTGCTATAATTCTCCCTACTTTCGCTCGAAAAAATGCCACGCTCGGTTTTATTCGCTCGGTGTATGGTTTTCCCCTAACAATTCTCCTACAGCTGCTCAACCTCATACAAGCAACAACAACAACATGCAACGAGGCAACCAAAATTCTTTCAACCAACGTCATGCTCCAAACTGTAATGGTAAAGGTTGTAAGGTCCCTCCCTAAACCCCATAGCCATTCGAAACTTTTTTTCAGCCTAGAAAATAATTTAGAAAAGGCAAGACCGACAAAGAAGTCATGCGGACAATGAGACTTTACTCCAGAATGAAAAGACAAGGATATTTTGGATAAGAAATTACGTCATCCCTATATTTTTCCAAAAAGATTAAGATTATTTTTATACTTCTTCGTGAAGATCCGCGTGGGAACTGATCTAGATCGGAAACTGGGAGAAAAAGGGACTAACTTGATTGAACGATAAAGTTAAGAGATAAGAACTAAGAAGAGAATTGGGGTCCAATAGGAATTAAGAAGAGAATCGGGATCCAATATCATTTGAAAAGAGAATTTGGGGTCCAATAGGAATTGAGAAGAGAATTCCACCCACCATTTCCGATATAGACACCCCCTCTCCTTTGTATTTTAAGACACATATTGCTAAGCTACTTGCATACTTGCCATGCTCAAGACTATGCTTAAGTAAATCAAGGTTTCCATTAAACCTTGCTCTTGCTCTCTCCTTCTCTTGAAGGCCAAACCCTCAACTCTCTTCCTCTCTTGAAGGCCAAACCCTTGAGGGTTTTGTGAAGAAGCTCCTCTCTCCTTCCTCTTCACCATAAAGCCCTTTCCTTCTTCCTTGAACCTCACATCTCTTCAAGAAGGACTTCAACCCCACTTTCCTCTTTTTTAGAGCAGGTAACCTTCATTTCGAGTAGGATTAATTAATCTATGTGTTTTAATATTAGGAAGGTTTATGTGCATCATTTTAGGTTTAAAATTTAATGGTAACGTTAAGTATTAATGTAGTTATGCATCATTAAATTACGCTTCAAAGGTAGATTTGCACTCGTAAGCTAAGCTTTAATGGTAACTTTGCACTTAGATGTAAGCTTTAATGATTACCTTGCATTTTTAGGTTTTAAGCTTTAATGGAAACCTTGCAATTAGGGTTAAGTGATAAGAGTATCTACGCATCATAAAGTTAAGCTTCAAAGGTAGATTTGCTCTCGTAAGCTAAGCTTTAATGGTAACTTTGCACTTAGATGTAAGATTTAGTGATTACCTTGCATTTTAATGTTTTAAGCTTTAATGGAAACCTTGCAATTAGGGTCAAGTGATAAGAGTATCTATACATCCTAAAGTTAAGCTTCAAAGGTAGATTTGCTCTCGTAAGCTAAGCTTTAATGATAACTTTGCACTTAGATGTAAGCTTTAGTGATTACCTTACATTTTTAGGTTTTAAGCTTTAATGGAAACCTTGCAATTAGGGTTAAGTGATAAGAGTATCTATGCATCATAAAGTTACGCTTCAAAGATAGATTTTCTCTCGTAAGCTAAGCTTTAATGGTAACTTTGGACTTAGATGTAAGCTTTAGTGATTATCTTGCATTTTTAGGTTTTAAGCTTTAATGGAAACCTTGCAATTAGGGTCAAGTGATAAGAGTATCTTTGCATCATAAAGTTAAGCTTCAAAGGTAGATTTACTCTCATAAGCTAAGCTTTAATGGTAACTTTGCACTTAGGTGTAAGCTTTAGTGACTACCTTGCATTTTTAGGTTTAAGCTTTAATGGAAACCTCACAATTAGGCTAAGTGCTAAGAGTATCTATACATCATTAAGTCAAGTTTCAAAGGTAGATTTACACTCTTAAGCTAAGCATTAATGGTAAATTTGTACTTAAGTGTAAGATTTAGTGACTACCTTGTATTTTAGGTTTAAGCTTTAATGGAAAGCTCGAAAACTCATAAATTATGGGATGACCTTCTAGCTTCCAAAAATGGAAATCTAGGCACCATAATAAGAGAATATTTGTCTAAGCTTGATAGAAGTAGTTCAATTTTTGGAGAGTATTTCTAAAGTTGTCAGTTTCAAGTTTGTTTGCAAATACGGGATGGGGGAGATAGGGGATAACTTCGCGGAATTGATCTCCGTGTTGTTTGAACCGAAAACTCTACAAGCTTCCATGGAGATGTCCCATGGATGACAAGGATTGCAAAAACCTGGGAATCGTACAAAACAGGGATTGAACTTAAAAAGTTGGCATTTGCCGAGAGACATTAACCATCAAATGCCTATGGCAAAAACTCGCTTGTATTTTCTAATAAACTTGGCTAGTAGATAATTAAAGAAATTAGGAATTAAGGTTGATAAATTGAATGAACCTGGAAATTGCCAACTAGGAGTTAAAAAGGAATCCCAAGAGGTGATAGGGATAGCCCATTGCAACACATAGATTTAACTAGGAGTTTTGAAGATTGTCTGGAAATGACCAGGAACCAAGATGGATCTTCTTGGGGTCAATTTGATTGAAAGGCCGGCCCATTGAGAGGATTCTCTTGGGGAACTTGTCGGAGATTGGCCCTTTTCGGCTAGGGCAGTGTAACCGGCAAGTTGTTATACCTAGGTCATTCATGCCCGAGGGATAATGGATGAATGGGTTTGTTTTATTTTTGCCTAGCCGGGTGAAGTACCCGCGGTTTCTTATTGAAAATCGGCCATAATCCGGGTATGGCCTGATGCCAATAGTTGGATGAGAAGGTTATACTTAGGGAGGATGATGTGAATTTAATTAAGGAAATTTGTTCGACTTGGTTGCTTAAAAAGGAATTGGAAAGGCTAGGAATATAGGGGCTATCCTGTGCATCTGTCACCAGATGGTTCTATACCTCTCGAAATAAAATGCTTAGGAAGGAATGATTAAATTAATTGATGAGCCTTTCCCAAACACTTAATTCTGGGAAATATTGTGAAGGTGATGCCATTTTGATGGCTTGTAACCGATTATCTTGGCCTGAATGGGGAGGTAAGATGAATTGGTTGAAACTAAATGTGTTGCATGATCAATTAGGAAACTAGTTACAAGCTAATTATAGTAGATAAAGGAAAGGAAATGAATTAAAAGTTTCTGAATAAATATCTGGTGGGAACAACCAGTTGAATTTTCCTGAACGAGGGTATGCAACAGATTGCATGCTGCTTGTTGTTTGATGATGTCTGATAGACTACTGTCTTTCTGATTTTGTAGTAGTTAAGTACTACCTCGGGAAGGGATTTTCATGAAATGGTTCGGTGGGTGGGTGGATCCGAAGGGTCAGATTGACGGATGTTGATTTAAAACTTTTATGTTAAACGCTAGGATTATGTGGGATAAAAATGGGTAATCGGGGACGAGCGAGACTAGGTAGGATTGCAAGATCCCTCTTCTTAGGGGAAAGTGATAACTGCCGTGCTTGCCTGTTAGGAAAAAGGGGTTATCTCCATGAACCAAGGGAGAATAAGAAAGCAAGAGTAGATCCTCAAGTTAAAAGATCAAGAGAATCAAGACTAAGGACCACGATTTTGGGTGCGGAAAGTTGTCAAGGACAGATTGATTATGAGAAGCGGATAGAATCATTGAATGAAGGGAAGTACCCCCTTGGATTGGCATTCGAGATAGACCGGAGTCCTATCCGAGTGTTGGTCCCAAGTGGGAGGGATACTTGCAGATAGATTTACGTCATTCCCTGGAACGGTCTGGAGGACTAAGGGAGTAGGGTCAAGTCTGGGTATGGCCCTCACATTGGGTTGGCGTTCGAGATAGGCCGGAGTCCTGTCTGAGTGTCGGTCCCAAGTGGGAGGGATACCTGCAGATAGATCTATGTCATTCCCTGGAACGGTCTGGAGGATTGAGGGAGGTGAGTAGGGTCGCGAGTCTGGGTATGGCCCTCACAAAGGTGAAGTGTTTTAAATGTTTTCAGTATGGTCACTATGCAGATAAGTGCCCAAATGGTCTTGCTAAGGGCAATTGGAAATCCAATGGCCACTCCAATGGAGTCAACAAAATTTCAAGTCAAAATTCCTTCAACAACAACCGCCCCAACGGAGCTACTCTTAACCTCATCGAAGATGCTACTCCCCACGACAATGAAGTGGAAGCTAATTATGGTGAGGGATATGATCCTGATTATGATTATGATGACAACCCATCTTCAGGTACTCTTATGTCTCCTCACACTTTGTTTAAAGTGCAAGGTACTGTTAAGGGTGAAAGTGCCACCATTCTATTAGATGATGGTAGTAGCCATAATTTTATTTCTACACGCTTGGCACAACAACTATTTGTCTCTGAAATCTCATCACCTCACAAAGTCATTTTTTTTTTTAATAATCAACGTTTTAATTGTAAAACCCAAGTCACTGTTGAAGTTTGCATTGGTGAGTTTACACAAGCACGTAATTTCTGGTAGCACCATTGCATGGTCTTGATATGAATTTGGGAATGCCATTTCATCATGAATTTGACCCATTGATTAATTATAAAACACGTATGATGTCTCTCACTCATAATAATACAAATTTCTCCATCCAACCAACACTAGCACATCAAAAATTTCCACTCCTCTCTCACACTCAAGCCAAAAGAGCAATTCGGTAAAATAGAAGAAAACATATCTAGTGTTGGTAAATCAAATTTTTGCTGAAACTGAAACTTCACGCAACTTTACACACAATGAATTTCTCTCACAATCTAAAGATTGTTTCATGCATGATATGCCACCTCGAATTCCACCTTCACACCCAGAAGATCACAAAATAGATATTGTACCGGGTAGTGAACCTCCTTGTAGAGCACCTTATCGTGTAAATCCAACCGCACACAGGGAGATACAAACTCAAATCATTGATTTACTTGACCGAGTCCTAATCCGACCTAGTAGTTCACCATACGGAGCTCCAGTACTTCTTGTCAAGAAGAAAAATGGAACCTTTCGTATGTGTATCGACTATCGGGCTTTAAACAAGATCACCATTAAGAATAGGTTTCATATTCATAGAGTGGATGATTTGTTGGGAAAACTAAAAGGGGCAAACATATTTAGCAAAATTGATCTTAAATCAGGGTATCACCAAGCCAAAATGTTTGAACATGATGTCTACAAAACTGCTTTCAGAACACAACTGGACACTATGAATTTCTTGTCATGCCATTTGGTTTGACAAATGCACCAGCCACATTCACATGCATGATGGATAGAATTTTCATTGACCATCAATATTTTGTGATTGTATTTTTTTATGACATTCTGGTATCCAGTAAATCTAAAGAAGACCATAAAGAGTACTTAACACATGTATTTGGCATGCTTGCACAAAATCACTTGTATTTGAATCCTAAAAATAGCTCATTTTTCCAATTTGAAATTGAATATTTGGGACACATTGTATCGGGTAAGGGAATACATGTAGACCCCAAGAAAATTGAAGCCATTCAGTCATGGCGTAGATCCAAAAACTTGCATGAGCCACGTTCTTTCATCGGTCTTTGTAGCTATTGCAGGAAATTCATTCATAATTTTGCTTACAAATCACATTATTTGACTCTCCTGTTGAAGAAAAACACACCTTATAAATGGACTGATTTACAAGAAAACTCCCTTAATGCACTTAAATATGCTTTGACTAATGCACCTGTATTGCAATTGCATGATTTTGAAAGACCGTTCTTTGTTGTGGTCACTGATGCTAGTGGAAAAGGTATCGGTGGAGTCCTTATGCAAGATAACCATCGACTTGCTTTTGAAAGTCATAAATTCAAACCTTCTGAAACTAAGTTGAGTACTTATGGTAAAGAACTGACTGCTGTGGTACATGCATTGAAAATTTGGAAACACTATGTAATGGGTATTGACTTGATCATTAAAATTGATCAACAAAGTATGAAATATTTACTTTCTTAGCCCTTCATAGATAATAGACATATTAAGTGGGCCGCTTTTATCCAAAGTTTTCAGTCCAACATTCAATACCAGCCTGGTAAAGAAAACGTGGTAGCTGATGCTTTGAGTAGAAGACCCTCACTTAATCATCTATCAACCATTACGGGAACTTCATTTGACACTCTGCCTGACACTTATGCACATGATGATGACTTCAAAACGACATGGTTTCATATGATTGACAATTCTATGCACACATTTTTGGAATACACTATTCAAGAAAACTTCCTTTATTTCAAACAAAAATTGTGTATGACTAAACCTTTCCGTACATTAATTATTGAAGAATTGCACAAACCACCCTATGCTAGACATAGAGGATTTGCTGCAACTTTTCAAAATTTATCTCGTGATTTCTATTGGCCTACTATGAGAATTGATGTTAAACAGTATGTTTCCACTTGTTTGATTTGTCAAAAGATCAAAGCAGCTACAGGTAAGAAATTGGGACTTTTACACCCTCTCCCCATTCCTGAAAGACCTTGGGAACACATTTCAATGGATTTTGTTACTGGTTTCCCACTCACATTGCACAAGCATGACATGGTTTGGATTGTTATTGACCTTTTTTCTAAACAAACGTATTTCATTCCTTGTAAGAAAATACTCACAGCACATCAAGCTGCACTTTTGTTTCTTAAGACTGTTTTCCCACATCATGGTTTGCCTAAAGTCATTATTTATGATTGAGATTCAAAATTTTGTAGTGCTTTTTGGACTACTGTGTTTGAAAATCTTGGCACTACACTTGACTTCACTTCTGCATTTCATCCTGAATCTAATGGTCAAACTGAAGTCACCAATCGCACTATCATTGATTTGTTAAAGGCTTATGTTTCTTCTCAACCTAAGAAATGGGATGATTACCTGCATATTCTACAATTTTCATATAACAACACCACACACACTGCCACGGGTAAATCTCCATTTGAAATTGTATACGGTCACTCTCTTCCTACTCCTGCTTCACGTCTTTCTAATGTTGTCTTTGCCACTAATGAATTCACTACCGACTTTCATAATATTTATGCAAGTGTGCATTCTGCCATTAAATACTCACAAGAACTTTACACTAAGCTTGCTAACAAGCGCCGAAAGGCACACCAATTCAAAGAAGGTGATTATGTTTTACTTCGCATTGAAAAACGAAGGATCAAAAGTGTTGATACCAATGTCTTTGTTAAACTCGCTCCTCGTTTTTATCGACCTTTTAAAATTTCAGTTGTCATTAATGATATTTCTTTTCGTTTAGACCTACCTGCACATTGGCACATTCACAATGAATTTCACATTAGTCTTTTACGCCCATTCCGAGGACCCCTACCTACACACTACATTTATGAATACCCACCTTCACTTGTAGACCAAGAAGAGCAACTCATCCTTGAAAAAACAGTTGATCATGAGACCACCATTACACGCACGGGTACGTTTGATAACCGTTACCTTTTGACTTTCAAGGGCCACCCTAGAGAGGATGCCAAATGGATGCCTGAAAAGTTCTTTCGCAACTTCCCAGACCTTCTCCACAATTTCCATCGCTCACGGTCCAGTTGATTTCTCTATTGAGAAACTAAGGACAGTTGCTATCCCTGGTGGGAGGGATGTTACGAAACTGGGCACCCTCCTCTTGTAGTGGTTAGCTCCAATTGGGATAGCTGGCGTAATGGTTAATTATGTGCTGTCTATTTATTTTTCTAATTGAGTTGATGATGATGATTTTGTAGAGTGGAATGCGGGGAGTTGACGAAGAGGCGCAAGCAATAACTCTCATCCATTTTATGCTCACACAGTATTTTAGATTTTCATTTCAATAAGCCACTATGGCTCTGTAAATAATTGTAGTGGGAACTCCCCTTATGGGTCATGCAAGAACTAATGAGCTTCACTCATTTACAAAAGTGAAGTGGTTGTAAGAGGGGCCTCAAATTTTGGCACCTTAAACTCACAAACTTATATATTAAATACCAACTCCACAAGAGAGGTGCCATGGAGTTTGGGGCTAGATTTAGGCCTTTCTCTTGAAGATTCTCTTCTCTACACTCTTATGCTATGCTTAATTTTCTGTGTACTCTCTAATCAAGTCTCTATCCTTTACAATTCTCTTACACACTCTTACAATATTGACTATGCCAATTCTATGTTCTGTGTGTATGTGTGTGTCATAGTCTAGGTGTGTGTGTGTGCGCGCGCGCTTGGAAATTGGAAAAAGAGGTGAACAGGTTGATGGTGATTTTTGTGAGAATGTGTTGAATAGTTTAAGCAACCGGTCTCCCCCTCTTCATCCCAACAATAGATTAAGATATAGAACATATCTTTGTCCTTTGATGTTGCCTTCCTCTTGACCCAAAGTTGTGGGTCAACCATGTACCTATCACGTACTTGGGTTCAATGTTTAGGTTGTGATTTGACATAGAGTTTCCATGCCACATAAGTGTTTGGAACTGGGTAATCTCTAGTCCCCTTTGAAGCTCAAACCACTTCAACACCCTAATAAACATTGAATCCAACCGCATAGTTGAAAAAGACATTTTGTACAAAATCACTTGGGAGTTCATCTAGACGGTTAAGAAGATCCATCTAAAAACAAGACAAGGAGAGAGAAGACTTAGTACACATGTATACCAAAACTGAGTCTATGCTCTTTATTCATTAAAGTTTTATTTTTATGATTTCTTACAACAGTATTGATGTTTTGGGGCTAACTCTCTAAATACTCTTTTAACTCTCATGATTGGATATTCCCTTAGACCTCCGACATGAAATCGTGGTCTGTAGCTATCTTCTCGATTTTCTTTTCCTATGATAGTTGCAAGTGCTTCAAACTTCTTGGCAACCTTGTCAACCCTTAGCATCTTTGAGCGCATTTCCAAGTAGTAGTACATATCTTCTAAACCTAGCCACATCCTAAGTCGAAGTAGTCTAAGGTTTGCAAACCAATTCCTTGGGCTATCATCCATGGAAATAAAGAACTGATGGAAGGGATCTTCCAACAAGTTGTGTCTACTGATATTGCAAAGACTTTGGTCTAGATTTCTAGGTAAAAGAGTTCTCTTGTATTCCTCAGTAACTGCGTTGCCATATGGTTGAATACTATGGCCAAAACCTTGTTCCCCTTGCTAAAGTATTCACATGTCACCTTAGGAGTCACTCGTTACTATAAAAAAAACATTTAAAGAAATTATTAATACAATTGTGGAACACTTCAATCACTTTATCATAACTCAAGACCACATAATCCCATACAAGAAGACTAGTCAAGCAGGTACCACCAATCATTGTCACTCATAGATGCATCATGAATACAATATTCTTTCTCAAACAACATGCATGAATGCGTGCATTATGCATAACTAACCTGGCTAGTATCAGGCTTCAGGCTATCGCTATAACCTTTGGCTCCGATACCAGGTGAGAGATACCCCTCCCCAGGGATCTATGCACAAAATACACAATTTACACTTTTGTATAATTTCCAATATAAAATTTCAATATATATCAGAGTTACGAAAGCATTTGCATAGGGGAGGAGTTCTCAATGTCCGACCTAGCATGGAGTTTATGCCATGAGCCGGACTACATCCAAAGGCACCTAGCGACTAGTGATACCTCTGAATGTGTGATATGAATGAAAGCGTGAGTCAAGAAATAATAAGATTGTGGAGGGTGAATATATGTGTACACCGCATTGCAGGAAGGGGAAGAGAGAGAGAGAGAGAGAGAGAGAGAGAGAGAGAGAGAGAGAGAGAGAGAGAGAGAGAGAGAGAGAGAGAGAGAGAGAGAATAGTGGAGGGTGAAATAGAGTGTGTAGAGACACAATAAATTGGAAAAAGAGAATCTTTAAATGCCCCATTTAAATGAAACAAGAAATCATGTATTAATGCAATAACAAAATTTGGATATAACATAATATCAAAAATATGTGTAGAGATTGATCGGTCCACCCATCCACTTCCGCTCTACTATGGACAGAGAGAATTTCACTTTGCCGAGAGCGAGCCAGAACACCTCCAACCTACCTAAGCTAGACATAAGTTGAGGCCGCTTTGGTTCCCTCCATGAACCTGAGCTCTGAAAGGATCCCAAATACCAGCAGGTGGTAGGGTATCAACACCAACCATACCAATCTAGGCGCCACACCTCTTCAATGCCCAACATCGAGTGTTTAGGCAAAGTCAGGGCAAGATGTGTAACGCATTATCTGTGTAGGTCATTCAACCCCCAATGCACTAATCGTATAGATGAGCACAAAAAAAGAATACCTAGGCAACACCCTTGATCTAGCAAATCCCCAGGTCATCGACCCTTTTGTCTAAGGTTAAGCAATGTAGGTGATCCTAGTCTTGTAATGACATTTCCATGAGAAACATAACACACGAGTCCAATCACAATAGCATCTTCCAAATGCACAAACAATCTTTTCCAAACAGTCAGACTGTACAAGGTATCTACCCTTACATGTCCACTATAAACAATCAAAACTGCTTTATGTTCCAATCCAAACCATAAACCATAATCCAATCACATCACATGGGTGAGCACTCCACCCAACTCAGGGTGATGCACACATCCAACCATGCAAAACCACTTTAGCATATAATATGGCTACAAAAGGTTTAGCAGCATTTTGGTTGCATAACCATATCCCAAAAAAAAGAGTAAGATCCACACTAGCTTCCACAATAAAAAATCACAAGCATAATCCATGAGGGATCTCAGCCCTTGACCATAAGCCATATTCCATGCTGAAGCAACTCCCACACTTGGAATTTGATATATCCACTCCCATCAACAAATTGAGCCCACACAGGCCCTTAAGACATGAAATTTTTATGCATAAAATAAGTCCGACCAACAACTAAACATGATATAAAAATCCAATTTTGACAATACCCAATCATGCATAGGTGATACACTATGATTTCACCTCACTCCCTTAGCTTATAGATTTAGTTTGACCTAGAAGGGTCGAAAGAAACATACACATGCAAATGAGGCATCCACATCCATTCGTGAAGTTCCATACATCATATGACATCATTCCATCAACATAAACATAACGCAAAATAGCTCCATCACCTTAATCAACCATAAACCATAACTTCACATATATGCAAAAAATACTAACACCTTATGACATCACTTTTCCCATATGAGACTCATGCAACAAACTGTAACAAGAAAAGAAAGTCACTTTATTGATATTTGCATGTACGGTTCGGGTTGACTAGGGATTTCATTGACGTAATCACGATCGTGTGATTACATTAATAACTGCAGTATTTACACAAGAAAATCACGTGATCATGTTAATTGTTAACGTGACTTTGATTATGACTTGCAAAAACCCATAGAGCTGGTTAGCCCGCCGAAGTTTTGATTTTTCCCTGCACATCCCGCCCGGCTTTTTCGTTTTCCTGGCGGGCCCGTCGGCATATGCAAATACCCGACGGGCCCGCCAGGAAATTGAAAAAGCTCGACGGGAGTAATTATATATAGTAAACAATGTGCTTACCACGGTCCTTTAGCTAGGAAAATCCTTGGGGAGTGTATCCGAGTGCTGGATATAGTCATCTCCTTATGAATTGACCTAAGGTTACAGAGTCACAAGTCCTTTTTTTGGGCCCAACATGATTCTTAATTCGGTAACCACTTCTAAAAATTTTTAATTCCTTTATTGAACATAAAGGTACGAAACCAAAACAATTGAAAATTTGGAGAGTCATGCTCATTGCAACGAAGCCATTGGTCCAAATGAGGGACGTAATTGGCTTTAGAAGATGAGCATATGTAAATGACGAGTCGATAGTCAAGGGTTGGATTTCCTGTACTAGTGTACTGGGCATATAAAGATCCTTGAAGTCTTGCATTTTTCACCATCGTAGATTTGAGTTGATATACACTCTCACTCCACAATATAAGAGCTATAATCCTTAATTGGGTGAAAATAGCTTTCATATATTGAATTGGTTGCATAAGGGGGCTACAATCCTTCACTGGGTACAAGTAGTCCTTAATTGTGTGATTATATTGAAGATTTATTTGCGTTAGTTCATGCATTGGTTTATACAGAGAGTGTATTATGTATTATGATAGATTATTAGTGCATGAAATGACCAATCATATATTTTATTGCTTTCATTTGTTTTTTGCAAACAACTGACATCGTATGGTGTAGAAGTTGATTATCCTTTGTAGCATTTGAAATATATGTGTCTTATTGTTTGTAAATCAAAGTGGACATATAAATAATCATCATAATAATAATTGCATTGAAAAGTCGTAGCATTGTTGTAGTTATTATTCCGTGCATAGAGTGTATTGCAATGTGTATGTTTGCTCACAACATAGGTGATCGATATTTGGATTGACTAGCGTGCATTAAAAATCTCATATTGTGCATTTTGGTTACTTTCATAGTGAATGGTTTTTTAATATATATTGAAAATTGAAAATAAAAAAAATGTTTTAAAAACTGAACAGCTGGTTCTTTTGTCTTTAGTTTTATTTTTAAAGCAATGGAGCAAAATGTGGGCACAAGTGGTACGAAGAAGGCAAAGAATAAAAAATCTCGTGGCAAATAGTGGGATTATGCTCACAACATATGTGGCCGATATATAGAATGGCAATGTAAATTTTATCTCACAACAAAATCACGCGGTGCACCACTTTCTAGGTAGCGTTAAAAAGAGTTGTGACTAATGTGAACATCCTCAAGCACCTGCAATTGCAAAGCGTTTGAGAGAAGAGATCGCCAAATAGGGTGGCGGACAACAGATATATAGGTCTGTGAGGACTGCAAGTCAAGAGTTTTCAGAGTCAAATATTAACTTTGCAGATCCTGTGGTGACGCCAACTAACCTTGGAGAACAACCTACACAGGGGGAGGAAATTTCAAGCAGCGTTCCTTTTAAGTGTCACATGTAGAGATTACAGACATGGAGTTTTTTGATAGGCTCATACTAGAGGCTGTTGAGTTGATGCCTTGGTTGATGCCAGGACACATAGTTCCACCTATGGATGAGAGTGATGTAGTGTAGATGATGACATATCCATATGTGATGAGTAGTCTTGATGATGTAGTGTATGCAAATAGCACTAAGGAGGCTAGCACAACCAGAGTTGTGCAAATTTTTTCAACATTTGGGTGTCTCATGTTTGACCTATTAGTGTCGATAGTAGCTGTAATGGGAGCATTTGTAGTAGGGATTTTTAGTTTGAAAATGAATGACACTAGCATGATGCTTAGTGGAGCCATGAAAAACATACGAAGATGTCTGCAAGATTTTCATACAAGATCTAGCATGGATTCGCACGCTCACAATTGGTTTCATGCTTGCCTATCACTAGAGCCAATATGGTTACATGCAGGTCGAGTGAGTGAGCTAGCCTTGCCTCTATTTCTTTTGTATATTCTAGAAGGTAGCTAATAGGACTCACTTATTAGCACATTTGCCTTTAAGCGGAAGATTGTTGGGGTATGCCTTGTCCCAATCTGGACGGTTGATGTCCGGTCGCCCACCATTGACTCACTAACCACTAACTTACCTTATTCTTTTATATACAAAGAATGAGGAGATAGATCTGGCTGTTTGATTCTCCACCAACATAGAGTTTTCCAGCTTCTTCCCCTTCCTCACATGCATGCATGCATCATGCACTCACAAAATATGACTAGTATATATTAATGATGACTCCCCTTCTTACAATCATAAGGGCTAGAGTGGATTTCTTTTTTTTGTAAATCTCACAATAGGTGAGAAGTGATAAGAATAAGCCATTACATCAGCACCATGATCAAATTGAGCCATGTACACAAAAATTCCAAAGGAGATCGATGACCAAGCTTTTCACAAGGGGCCCCAACCTCACATATATCATATCATTGAAGTCTTGATGGCAAGAGTTACCCTATTCCACTCGAAGAAATCCTTCTCCAACACTCGTCAGTTCCTTTCCTTCCAGATATGGTGGAAGAAGAAGAATCTAACAACTTGAGTACATATCAAAAGTGCTTGGCTTTCCATCCCTTTCCCTGCTAGGAGTAAATCACTCCGGAAAACCCTATCTTCCAAGTCCCTTGGATCCATTTGAAAACCTTATCTTCCAAGCCTCTAATCCCCAAGTGATCCTTAAATAGGTGAGGCAGATCCTCCCTATCTTTTTTGCAAATCGAGCAACTATCAAATCCAATACCATGTGCTAAGATCTTGTCGCCTTTTGGGAGGGCCCCACATAACACCTTTCATAGAGAAATCTTCGTTGACACTTAGGGAAAATGTGGGTTCCATATGTTCTTTGTAGATGCCACCCGCCAAGCCTTGGCCATTGCTTACCCCAATGTTAATTGAAGGGGGTGAACCAATCCGCCTTGTGCATAAGAATGATGTAAATGCCCTTGGTGTGTGGTTTGAAAAAATGAAAACTCTGTGCCATCACTAGACTTTCCACTCAGAATTGGGTTCACTCAAGGGCATTAAAAGATTGTCCAACCTTTTCGTAGCTCTATTAATCAACACTCTTACAGTGCCACTCAGGTGAAATTGGGCATCCACAAGGTTTTCCTTTTTCCATTTCAAGCTATTCACATCCCACAGGTGGGTCATATGATGATGGAGCCTTTGTTATTCACCTTTCTAGCAATCTCTCTCCAGTAAGGGTTCAAAAGTATGTCAACAACTTTAGCAAGCCACGCAGACCAGAATGTTGCGGAGTTGTGGAAGTATCTGGTTAACTCCCCCGAATCCAAATCCTCTATTTCTCTATTGCACTTGCACACCAGCTCACCCATTGTGTCACCTAGTCTCAAGCTGGTCCACTAAGGGTCTAGTAATTTTTCATGAACCTCAATCCCTTTCCACCACCCACCTTTAAAGTAGAGCTTCGCCTAGTCCATCATGTCATAGGTCGTAATAGCCCCTGCTTGTAACGCAATCAAGACCACAAACTAGGCACAATGGGACTCTGCATCAACAACGGGGTTGAGGATCCCTACACCACCTTGTTCCCATGGTCTAGCAATTGTGTCCCATTTTGCCCACTACCAAGGCATCGAGGCTTTGGTGTTATTTTTCCATAAAAACCTTTTTGATCGATCTCAAGAACTCTTTCCAGTTACATTTGGCTATTTTGAGGAGCGAGCTAGTGAAGGCAATGTAAGACATCATGAAGGATTTTATCACTTTAACCCTCTGGCTATAGGGAAGGGTAGCAACACATGTTCCCACCTTCTCATTTTTCTCCTGACCTTTTGTAAGACCCACTGGAATCTTTGGTTAAGTGTTATGTCCACCCCCAAGGGAGCTCCCAAATGCCAAAAAATCTTACCTTTCAAGACAATCTCTCCTGTCCAAAAAGATGGGTCAAATGAATCATTCTTACACGGAGAGATCAGCCTTGATTTATCAATACTTCACTTTGACTCTTAGGCAATGGAAAAAGTTTTCACAATCTCCTAGAGGCATGCCAAGAGGTTGTCAATCTCTTGTTTAAACACAATACACTTTGTGGAAACAATATTTGAACTCTCTAACTGTGAAAGACCTAAATTCTACCTCTCTGATCCAATCACATCCACATGCAAAACCAGTAGCAAATCAACTCCGATCAACACCAAACTTGCCAGGCACATTCCTTACAAGGTCAAAAACACTTATGGACCAGCCAACTTCATATCTTCACACTAGAAATTGTAATATTCTTCAATAGCAAAATTACAAGTCATCGAGTTTGATGTTGAAAACACCTACTAGGTACTCCTAAGTGTTGGTAATCTATTGCAATTGATTGAATCTTAGAATGACGCTTGGATAGTGAGGGCTCAATATGTACATGGATTTCAATGGGATGGTAAAGCCCAAGAAGTGTTTGACAAAGTGAACGTCATTCTATGTCAGCTACCTACGGTATGCCCTCCCAACCAAGAAGATGAATTCTATATTGCTATGATGGTAGGTACGGTGGCCATTGGAGCAATGTTTTTACAAAAGGTGGGAAGAAGCTACAAGCCTGTCTACTTCGAGAGAAGGGTAATAAGTCTTGGAGAGGCAACATATACAAAAGTAGAGTAGTGGGTGATGGCTTTAGTCTTTTCTTGTAGAAAGTTCAAAGTGTATCTGATTATTTGTAAGTTTTATGTATTGATGGCTAATAGTCTTTTTCTTGAGGTGGTGCTACACTTGAAGCCAGTAAAGCGCATTATGAAATGGGTGATAGAGCTACAGAAGTTTGAATTCGAGTTCAGTGTCAACCATATTAGTCGATCTCATCTAGAAGATATCCTAGTCAACAAGGAGGTTGAGTTGCCAGTTTATCCAAGGGTGGTGCGGGATGTGTTGGGGTGTAGGCCAGGTGGCCGTGGGAAACCACCCTTGTACACTTGATTTTCCCTATTCAATATAGGGAAAGAAAGAGAAAGTGTTGACTCTTCTCTTTCTTCTCCACTAACCCACACAATGGCTGGTTGCCTGTGTATCTCCCCCTTCCCCATTTCTCTTCTTCCCCTCTCTTACACACACTCTGTACACGCACACATGCACTCATCAATTGGTATCAGAGCTCAGGTGGGAACAACAATGGTGGCGGTTGCAGATCGTGGAGCTTGAAGAACGGGAGAGAGCTCAGCCATAACCGGGCTTGGAGCTCGGAGCTCGAGAGTCGAAAGAAAGCTTGAGATCGGAGCTTGCAGATCAGCCATGGAAGCCTGATCGAATGGATTAGGAGGAGTCGTGGAGCTCGGAGCCTTCGGCATGGAGATGGCCGCTTGCACACACTCATAGAGCTTTATAGCTTGGGGGCAACAAAGCAAGATCGGGCTGTCCTACTCAATTGAGGAAAAATGGGCTGCTCATGAGCATTGCAAGAACCAAAGACACACACACACACTCTGTGTATAGCGAGCAAAGTCAAAAGAAATGCCGACAGAGCCTTGCGAGGAAGAGTAGGGCATGAACTTCAATAGTAAAGATATCTGCAAGGCATCGAATTAGGCAGTGTGCAATCTCAGCAGTGGGCAGAACCGGGCAGCAGTACGTGGAATCGAGCCAACCATGGCTGTGAGTAGACTCGAGATACACACACACACACACACTCAGAGCATTCGGGAGCGTTGAAATTGCAGTAGAGTGGCTGCCTGTGCATCTCAGGTAATTGAATGCAAGACACTGGCAGCGCTCTTACTTTTCAAGAACCACACATACAGATGAATTGAAGGCCTCCAGAAGCATGAATTGAAGGCCTTGAGTAGCTTTGGGGGGAGCAGAAGCAGTCGAAGACCGGTAGAGCTTGCACACACACACACACACACACACACACTCAGTGGGGGCTCCATCGGGCAACAATTGGGCAATTGGTGAGCTTGTGTACACACACACACACACACACACACACACACACTCAATTGCAACCTCGGGTAATACCGGGCGATGAGCTTGTGATCGTGATGGTACAAACACACACACACACACACACACACACACACAACACACACACACACACACACACACACACACACACACATAGAGTGAGAGTAGCTTGGGGGGAAGCATAGCGACTTGCAGAATTGGGTCGGGCTTTGCCTTGTAGTAGCACCAACTGCAGGTCGTTCCCAGCAAGCGCAGACACTTTGATGTGTAGCAAGACATCCACACACACACTCGTTCTCCCTCGGATCTCAGAGAGTCGCCCAAAATTGATAAGAATGAGAACTCTGCATAATCGACAGAGAAGCAGAAGGATTCAATTTTTTTTTTGGTGTGACCCTTTAAAACTTCTTTGTGTGCAAGGGGCTATTCCCGCCCAAGGCCCTCGACAACCCGATCATTTCCCGACTACAGCCTTGACCCGCCTTGGACCTAGGGTTCAGCAGAGCTACGAGGCTCGGAAGAATCAAAAGAGAGAGAGAGAGAGAGAGAGAGTGAGAGAGAGAGCTTGACACCGTGCTTGCAAGCGAGCACAAGCAACCGAGTTCAACAAACTTTGAGAGCAATCTTCACAGATCAAGCAAAATCTGCGATCGATACCGATCCGACTCGGTATTGGACGCTCGAGCATTGGCGTTTTACGGCTACTCGGCTAGCCACTTCTCCCCGGCGGCGGAAGGCCACATCGACATCGACATCGACAACGCTCATATGCACCGGCTCGACACTCCTCATTGCGGCGGATTTCCGACATCCGACCCAGACACCGGGCGCTTCCCCACACGAGCGCGTTCCTGCGATCGACGACCGTGCTTGCGACATGCATGGGTGAGGTACCTCTATCATAGAGGAGTGACACCCGGCATCGACACCGAGCGCACCGATCGCCCTGTACGACACAGTTTACGGATACGACACCTTTGGCGGCTATTCGACTATCATATTTCTGCCCGGCGGCAGAAATCGGCACATAGAGACACCGACACGCAGGTTACAGGCTACAGGGGGTTTTTTCAACCCATTCACTCACAGATTCTCCGATTACCAGACACAACGCTTTCACAGGCGATTTGACAGTCATTTTGACAGCAGATTCTGTGCGGACACATGCGTTGACATATGCATTTTGTTGTGAGCACACCTAGTGCTAGTGAGCTCTTTTGAGAGCAGATATCCCCGCAAGGATCAGTTTCACTGCATGCAGCAGTTCTTGGCGCCTGTTTGAGCGCGATTTTACTCATGTACGTTGAGTTGCGGACACCATCCACTGTACTACGTGTAGAGCCATTTTTGGCTATTTTGGCAGTTTTTCCCGACCGTTTCTGAGACTTGGACCGGAAGAGCCCTTTCTGAGACTGTGGCTGGTCCTTTTGTGTCTCCATTACCTTTTTTGGAGGTTCGATAGCGTGAGGTTTTCTTTGAGCTGGGGTGTGCTTGAATGTTGAGACACCTTCGGTGATACAGGTAGCTGGAGTTCCCCTTTACGGTACCCTCGCCATAGGATATGTATCTGGACGGTTATTTATGCTTTTGACGCCGAGTTGGCACTCACATAGCGGTGGTTTTGTGCAGCAGATGCCCAGTTAGTGCAGTTGGCACATTTATATGCATTTTGAGTTGAGTTTTGACTCCTCGTACAAAGGAGACTCTGCCGGATTTACTTCCCGCGAGTCGTGACTTCCATTGTTGGCACTTTTGAGTCTATTTTGGTTGAGATTTTACTCCCAATACAAAGGTTACTTTGCCCAAATTTCTACAGCTTCTCGCCATAGTTTGGCACCTCTCAAACCCTCTTATCAGCGATGGCTTCTTCTTCAGAAAAGGAGGAGTATTTCATTCGGAAGTTCGATGGTAGCAACTTCACCGTGTGGAAAGAGCGCATGAAAGATGTTTTGATAAACAAAGGCCTCTCAGAACTGTTGAAAGAGCGCGCAGAGGATGATGATTATACACAAGCTCAATGGGATCTTTTGGATGCAAAAGCCATGGCTACGATACGTCTACATCTAGCCGAGTCAGTCTTCTTCACTATCATCGGGAAGAAAACAACCAAGGAACTTTGGGATAGCTTATGTTCAGCCTGGGAGATCAAAAGTGCATCCAACAAAGTTTTTCTCATGAAAAAGCTTATGAAGCTCAACATGAAAGAAGGTAGCACAGTTTCCAGTCATTTAAATGAGTTCAACTTCTTGTTCAGTCAGCTGACATCTCAGGGCTTTAAGGAGTTTGACGATGAACTCAAGTCTATCTTCTTATTATGCTCTCTACCCAGTTCATGGGATATCTTTTGCACATCCATTAGCAATTCGGCTTCGAATGGCAAGTTAGAATTCAATGCTGTCACAGATGCGTTGCTCATTGAAGAGATTCGTTGTAAATCTCTCGATAATGCTAGTCATGGAGATGCATATATGGCTGGCAGTTCAACAAAGGCAAGAGGCCGTGATAGGTACAAATACAAAAGAAAAAGTAGAGAGCGGAATCCTCGTAGTCCTATTAGACACAGGAACCAAAGTAGAGACCGCAATGCCAAAAATGTCGAGTCTTACTATTGCCACAAGAAGGGTCATTACAAAAAGGATTGTCGCATTTTCCTAAGAGAACAAAAAAACATGCAAAAGGATAATTCTGGCAAAGGCAAAAGTACAGTAAAGATTGAGGAGCTCAATATTGTTGAGTCTCCCATGCCTACCACTGCAGTAGAGGATGCTCCTCCTCCAGTGATGCTCATTATGCCCACAGAGATTCATCCCGAGGTGACAGCAGATGCCTTCGATGCTCTCATTTTCACTTCAGATCTCACTCCAGATGCTTTGGTTGCACAGGATGAGGGTTATTCACAGAATTGGATCCTTGATTCTGGTGCAAGTTTTCATGTCACACCACATAGAGAGTGGTTTTCCTCTTATGCATCCATGCATGGAATAGTCAAGCTTGGTGATTCCTATGAGCTTGACATTATTGGCATTGGTGATGTGAAACTTCAGATGCATAATGGCACTACTTTTGTGCTGCAGAATGTCAGACATGTGCCCAAGCTTACGAAAATCTTGCTTTCTATAGGGCAATTGGATGATCTTGGCTACACTACAATTTTTGGTAATCGTTCTTGGATGATCCGCAAGAAAAACCTTATCATGATGAAAGGCAATAAAAACAGATCCCTGTACTCTTTGTTTGTTTCGAGTGTCGATGAACACTCTATCTATGTTGCCGAGCTGCTGTCTCCTGAGTTGTGGCATAGCCGGCTAGGGCATATTAGCCAAAAGGGAATGAAAACACTTCAGCGTTTTGGCTACTTACCTGTGTTAGATTACACTGACTTTCCATTGTGTGAGCATTGTCTGTATGGCAAACAGACTAGATTGACATCTTCGCCATTGAATAAGAAACTAGGCGAACCTCTAGACTTGGTGCACAGTGATTTGTGTGGTCCAATGCCACATAAAACTCTAGGGGGGGGCGAACTACTTTCTCACGTTCATAGATGATTCTACCAGAAAGGTGTGGGTGTATCTCCTTAAGCGTAAGGAAGAAGTTTTTTCGACATTCCAAAAATTCCTCGCCATGGTTGAGAACCCATCAGGAACAAACCTCAAAGCTTTTCGCACGGACAATGGTGGAGAATACATCTCCACAAAGTTCAAGGATTTTTGCAATAGAAGAGGCATTCGGCGGCAATTTACTGCTCCATACACACCTACACAAAATGGGATAGCTGAAAGAATGAATCGTACGATTCAAGAGCGAGTTGTCTCTATGATGTCTATGGCGAACCTTACTCCCAAATTTTGGGGGGAAGCTGTTCTGACAGCAGTGCACATCATCAACAGGTCACCTAGTTCTCCTTTGAATATCAAAATTCCAGAGGAATTATGGATTGGCAAAAGGCCAAGCTATGAACATTTATGTGTATTTGGATGTGAAGCATATGCACATGTGCCCAAAGAACTTCGTCGGAAGTTAGATCCCAGATCACACAAATGCATTTTTATTGGCTATGGTGCAAATGGAGAGATGGGCTATCGTCTCTAGCACCCAGAATCAAACAAAGTCATTCGTAGCTCACGTGTGATTTTCAATGAATCAAAAATGCACAAGAAGCCCATCAAAGATGTTGAGTACAGACGTGTTCGTTTTGAGGATGTAGCCTCCGAACCAACTCAGTTCAGTAGTGTTGCACCCACTCCTCAAGTGCAAGATACTACTATTGCTCCGGAGAGCGCGGAGTCCAGCAGTCAGGCACTGAGACGCTCAAAGAGAGTATCACGTGCGCCCGAGCGGTTTTAGCCGGGTATACACCACATTTTAGTCACTGACAGTGGAGAGCCAACATGCTACAAAGAAGCTATACAAATGGAGGACAGTGTTAAGTGGGAGCAGGCTATGCAATCAGAATACAATTCGATTGTGGCTAATGAGACATGGGATTTTGTTGAATTACCAAAAGGCAAAAATGCTTTACCTTGCAAGTGGGTATACAAGAAGAAGTATACAGCGGAAGATCCCGAGCCTAGATACAAGGATCGTCTAGTTGCCAAGGGTTTCAAGCAGCAAAAAGGTGTGGATTTTGATGAGATTTTCTCTCCAGTAGTCAAGATGACTACACTTCGCACCGTGCTTGGCTTGGTTGCTATCCAGGACATGGAACTTGTCCAAATGGATGTGAACACATCATTTCTTCACGGGGATCTAGATGAAGATGTCTACATGAAACAACCAGAGGGCTTCGTACGTGAAACCCAAAAACCAACGAGGACAGAATTGGTTTGTAGACTTAAAAAGGCACTCTATGGCCTCAAGCAAGGTTCAAGGCAATGGTATCAAAAATTCGACAAATTCATGCAGTCTCAGGGTTACATTAGAAGTCAAGAGGATCACTGCTTATACACAAAAAGGTTGAACGATGGTTCTTTAATCATCTTGATCTTGTATGTAGATGATATGCTTATTGCAGGCAAATCAATTGATGAAATCAATCAGTTGAAAGAGATGCTAAGCACTCAGTTTTCCATGAAGGATTTGGGAGATGCCAATCACTTTCTTGGTATGCACATCAAGAGAGACAGGCAACGTGGAATTCTTGAATTATCTCAAGAAAAGTACATTCACAAAGTCTTGCAACGTTTTAGTATGCAGGGGGGGAAGTCATTGAGTACCCCAATGAAAGCATACTCCAAACTTAGCAAGGAAGACTCTCCCAAGACAGTGGCTGAGAAAGAGGAAATGGCGAAAGTACCATATTCTTCAGCAGTTGGCAGTTTGATGTACGCTATGGTAGCCACAAGACCAGACATTGCACATGCAATGGGAGTGGTTAGTAGGTACATGGCAAACCCTGGCAAGAATCATTGGGAAGCAGTGAAGAAAATCCTCAGATATTTGAAAGGTACAGCTAGCAAGTGTTTACGCTTCGAAAACAGTGATGCATCTATTGTAGGTTACACAGATGCGGATTATGCGGGTTGCGTGGATCGTAGAAGATCCACATCTGGCTATGTGTTCATGTTTGCTGGAGCAGCTATCTCTTGGAGATTGTGTCTCCAAGATTGCACGTCTTCATCTACCACTGAGGCAGAATATGTTGCTGCATCTGACGCCAGCAAGGAAGCCATATGGTTGGCTCGTCTAGTGGGAGATTTGGGCATTCACAAGGTTCCAGTACTACATTGTGATAGTCAGAGTGCCATTGCTTTGGGAAAGAATCCAGTGTTTCACTCAAAGTCGAAACACATAGAGGTCAAATACCATGTCATACGAGATGCATTGGCTGGCAAGCGTATCGAGCTTGTCAAGGTTCACACTGATGACAACCCCCCAGATGCTCTCACAAAGAGCCTAGCCTCGGAGCGATTTACACATTGTATAGAACTTATGGGTGTAGGATGAAGCCTCGGCAATGCTTCATCAATTTTGTATAGACTAACTATACTTATGCCACTATTGGCCACCATGACCTTCAAGTGGGAGGTTGTTGGGGTGTAGGCCACGTGGCCGTGGGAAACCACCCTTGTACACTTGATTTTCCCTATTCAATATAGGGAAAGAAAGAGAAAGTGTTGACTCTTCTCTTTCTTCTCCACTAACCCACACAGTGGCTGCCTGTGTATCTCCCCCTTCCCCATTTCTCTTCTTCCCCTCTCTTGCACACACTCCGTACACGCACACGCGCACTCGTCAGGATGAAGCTAAAGAAGAGCCAGACTTAGTAGGGGCCATTACTATGTGGTTTGATGGTGCTTACAGAAGGTAAACACAAAAATCAGGTGGAGGTATGGTGATACAAGACCCACATTGCAAAGTAATCTTTTCAAAGGTTTATGACTTGGAGGATGTTCATATCAACAATGAGGCAGAGTATCTTACTTTACATTTGGGTTTGAAGTAGTGCATAGAGTTGGCATATCAAGGTTGATAGTAAGAGGTGATGCTCTGTTGGTTATCAAGAAGCTTTTAGGCCAATGGCAGCTAAAGAGGGACTCTCTCAAGAATTGGTTTTTTTCTATAAAGAAGCTGTTAAAATTCTTTGAAGAGGTGCAGCTCAAGCATGCTAGAAGGGAATAGAATCAAGAAGATGATCCGTTGGCTAGAACTCATGTGCAGACTCAAGTGTCGAGTTTGTATGCGGTCCCGGCTACTTATGCAAGTAGAGAGACTCTAAATGAAGTTGATGATTTCTTGAGCACAGTTCAATGCTCAGAGGGACTATCAAAGTTTCAAAAGAGGAGGATTGTTCAGAAAGCTCAAAAGTTCACTCTGGTGGGAGAAGAGATGATGACGTACGGTCGAGATGGAGTGCTAGGGAGAGTTCTTTACAAAGAGGACATTGGTATGGTGTTAGAGCAGTTCCATGAGGAGAGTGGAAATCAAGGCAAGGATCAAGTACTATTCCGTATTTTGAAGGGTTGTTTTTGGTGGCCTTCTGTTGTGTGAGATGTGCACTATTGGTGCAAAACATGCCATCAATGCCAGACAATGGGTGAGAGACGGCTGGTAGCCAAACCACAAGGGCTTATCATAGCTCAAGGTGCCTTTGAGAAGTGGGGATTGGATGTTATTGGTCGTTGGCCAAGTCAACAAGCAGTAAAAAGTACATTGTGTGGCTATCCAATTATCTCACTAGGTGGATTGAGGCTAAAGCAATGAAAGAGGTAAATGCTTATACAATTGCTCAATGTGTTTTTGATTGCATATGTTGTCATTTTGGAGTACCTTGGGTACTCATTTCCAATCGAGGGCAAGGATTCAGAGGCAAGTTGGCGCGTGCACTAGTGGAAAAGCTGGGCATTCAACACACGTTTTCATCTCTGTACCATCCACAATGCAATGGTCTGGTTGAGAGTGTCAATGGGCAGATAGTTAGAATGCTTACCAAGTATATAAACAAGTAGGTTGAAGAGTGGGAAGCTAACCTTGACAAATGTTTGTGGGCATACAAGACTTCTTACAAAGTGGCTACCAACTTTACTCCTTATGAGTTGGTTTATGGCAAAGAGGCAGTGTTGCCTGTGCACATGCAGTTAGGGGTGTTGAAAGGAATGTGGCAGGTTGATAAGACTAATCAAGATGTTTTGCAAGATAAGATTACGAGTCTTGAGGATTTAAAGATGGATCGTGAAGCAACAACGGATTTCTAAGTTAAACAGCGGGAAAAGAGAGTGGCGAAGTTCAACCAACATTTGCCCAGAGAAGCTGATTGAGAAGAGTGATTTGCTGATGAAGTACAAGAGCTATCTGGATTTTACCTTTCGGAGTAAGTTCAAAAAGAAGTGGACATGGCATTATAAGGTCCATTAGGTTTTTCCCAATGGTACTTATGTGTTGATGAGGATGAATAGTCACGTTCTCAAGAACAGGGTGAATGGTGTGCGTCTCAAGCTTTATTTCAAAAGGGAGTTGGTGCCAATTGTGCATCAAGTTTTGGTAGTGGGGGTTGGGCAACCAACCTAAGCAAGCTTCTTATATGCTAAGAATAATACTTTGTACATACATTTGGTTTTTTTTGTTTGTTCATAGTATGCTCAATTTTTGCAGTCTCTAGATAAATAAAGCTTTTTTTTTGTTGAGCATGAATGCTCAATTGGGGGGTGGGCAATGATGGTGCAGCGAAATTTGGTCAACCATAGAAGATGGCATGAGAAGCTATGTGTAGGCTAGCAGATGCATGGAAAAGGGCTAAAGTAGATACAAAGATCCTGGGCATGCAGGTAGCAGCGGATGTGTATATCGGATGAGGTTTTATAGGCCAAAAGGGCCAAATGGGATAGGAAGTGATGGAGGGTCACAAGGCTGGTTTTTGGTTTGGATGTGTAGAGATTGAACTCCTAAGGAAGCTGCAGCGTCTAGGCGGCTCATCAAACAAAGCTATGGATTGCAAGATATTTGAGTTTGAAGTTAAGGTGTTTTGCATATCTGAGACGGATAGGGCAGGTTGTGCCATGTAGTTTGAGCCAATTTCAGCAGAAATATATGTAGTGCTTGATTTATGGAGCTTGTTGATCTTTTCAGATCGGCAATCAGAGTCTTGGATGTCGAGTTACGAAGCTTTGAAGTTTTGTCGGGGCCAGGTTGGTGCCAATTTGACTGCCTTGGAAACCATGTCATCGTGTGTTTTTTGGAGCTTGATGAAATTTACAGGTGTGGTGGGTGCTATATGAAGTTAACAGGAAGTGACGGCTCTCCATTTTGAGTCCCGAGCGAATAGTTATGGCTTATCAAAGTTTGGGGCAGTCTCTCGAGGGAAGGTTGCAGACGGTTTTTCCAATTTTTGGTCGGTTTGATTGAGCAGCCCGGCAATGTCAAAAGGCAAAGGAGATTTGGAGTTTCAAATCCGGTCAGGTGAGCTCTCAAGAGGATTTTTTGGCTCAGTAATAGGAGCTTTGGGCACTAAATGGCAGCAAAGGAAAGTTCAGAGAAAAAATGTTTTTTCTGAATATTTTTTAGGTGAAGCTGGGGGGCTCTTGAGGGCTAATGCATGAGACAGTGCCGCATGACACCCGCAAGGTCCCACATGTGCAAGCTAAGGCAAGAAGCAAAGGGTATAAGAGCTTGAGAGAGAACCCTCCATAAAAATCTGAAGGTGTGAGGCTCTTGGTGAGCTTGGAGCTATGGAGTTGGCCATGCATGCGGGCATTTTTTGGTGTTGTGAAGCGCTGTTGGCACATGCACTGATGGCTGTATGCTAGTAATAATCTTCTATTGCTATCAATGGCATGTCCGTTCGGTGATGATGTGATGTGCTCAACTCGGGGTACTGCCCGTGGTGCCCTACGGGTCCATATTTTTGAAGCTAATGGGGAGCCCCCACTAGCGCTAGCGCTAGTGGGGGCATCCCGCGGTAGAGAGAGAGAGAGAGAGAGAGAGAGAGAGAGAGAGAGAGAGAGAGAGAGAGAGAGAGAGAGAGAGAGAGAGAGAGAGAGAGAGAGAGAGAGAATTCAAGCTCGGGTGGAGGGTGTCTTCCCATGGTGGCTTAGAGGCCATGAGGGAGAGAGAAAAGTCAACACGCCCCAACTAAGAGGTTTTTCTCCATGCACGCAACTCCCAGTTAACTTGGACAAGTGTCCGGTGCTTAGGCACTTTCTCAAAATAGCCAGTAGGGCTCTATAAAGAAACATTTTTTGCCCATTTGAGGGGCTTTTTGGCATTGTAGAGGCTAGTAGAAGTGAATTGTGGAGTTTTTCCTAGTTGAAGCTCGCCATTTTGGTTGTACTCTCTCTATGTTAAGCAATACCAAGCGGTTCCCCCATTTTTTGGTGTCATTGGTTCCCTTTCCCTTCCTTTCCTCTCACTCTTTGAAGTTTGCATGGTTGTTGGTGCCTGCGGACCGTTGTGTGGTGCAAAGAGCTCAGAATTGGAGTTTGGTGTGAGTTGGGGGTGTTGAGTTGATGTGGTGCATTATTCGGGTTGAGTGGTGGTTTTGCTGAGTGGGTGAGTATTGTTTTGTGTGCAAGTGTTGCTCCATTAGTGCATTGATCAATTTGAAGGAGTATTCTGAGAGGTGAATAAGCCACCAAATGTGCTTGCATGTTTGAAAGCTCCACTACCCTTTCTAGCTCTACAAAAGAGCTTATGCTATACATATTTTGATGTATGATAATCAAGTTTATTTGCAATCGTATTTACTTTGTGCATTCGGTTTTAACTAATTCATAACTAGCTCTAAGCCCTTATGATTAAGTTAAGTGATCTATCCACCCTAATCCATATTCCACCTAGCTTTGAGGCTTCACGTGGTGCAAATCATATTGTTATAGGGAAGGATCTAGGTGCATAAGAGATGAGGAACTGGCACATGTACTTCTCACCCAACCTTCCTATATATAAGCCATTAGCTTGCTATATAGACCCCTTAAGTACATGTGAGTCGTGGTCCTTGGCCTAGTCCTTGGCCTAACATTACTCCCCCCCCTGGAGAAGCGTTTTTGTCCTCAAAAACACAAGAGATGATATCTTTGTAAGAACACTTACGTTTTCCATAGTGGCATCCAATCTAGCTGTCTATTCAATCAATACATGGTTCACTAGGAGGTTCAATGAAACCAAAACATCTTGATTTTTTACATTGTTGTCCTTTTGAAACCATTTGTGTAACTAGTTTATATACAAGATAGTGGGTAGACTCAATTTATAACTCACTTGAGTATTTTAAGTGAGTTACCACAATTAAGAGGTGTTTAAATGAATGACCAAGTTTTAGACTTTTTGAAGGTAGTGGAACATGCAAGAATACATCTTCTCAACTTTACATGAAAGTGACATGCTATCAAATTGCATCAGAAAATCTGAAGTCCTTGACTTGATTTTTTTATCAGTAGGTAACCCCACCATAGTTGGTGATCGATGTTCAAAACCTGTCATAAACATGAAGGGACTAAGCCTAGTTGCAACATGCTTTGCATCATGATAAGCAACTCCAAATTAGAGAGATCTTCTTTCCAATTGGATTGCTTCTCCCTAATGTATGCTCATTGTATATCCTCTAGCACTTGATTAATACTTGCAAGCTACCCATCCGTCGTTGGATGAGTGACAATAATGATATTGAGTTGTTTCTCCCCAATCGTGTACAAACAATCTTCCAAAAATGATTGGGAAACGTGGGTCACAATTACTCCCAATATTGCTGGGTAATCTATATAATTCATATAGATTATGAATTACCAACTTGTTTAACTTTAGAGATTGAATAGGAATTGAATGAACTTTAAAATGTTTTGTCAAATTATCTACAAGTACTTGAAAGCCTTGCTAAAGTGTTTATACCATAACAGAATGTGAAAAATAAATCATATCTAGGTAGAAACAACAAAACATTTTCAGTAATGGAACATAGCCAAGTTTCTATATGCATAAACAGTCATCTGTTAAAGTTGTTTAACAATACTTATAACTTGAACAAGCCTTACTTGATATCCGATAATTTCTGGCCACTAAAATTTTTCATGATATTATGTGCTCAAAATGGTCTAAAAACGGATTTGACCAGCACATAGGGACTTTGTCACGACACATAATTAGAGAAACAGGCACCAGTATTAGTCCCATAGACTCATATTTGACGAGCACCTAGGGGGTTTGTCACAACACATAATTAGAGAAACAAGCACCAGTATTAGTTCCATAGACTCATATTCTCCACATGTAGAATATGTATCATATAATGATTTCAAGAAATAGGACATCCATCACGTAAGATATGTACTTGAGTTTGGAGATAATTGAATACACTTAGTGACATGAGTGAGAGGGACCCTCATAAACCTTGCTCCACACTAGCTAAATTGAACTCCATGAGTTCGTAGATCATGTTGCACACCTCATGACTAAGATGTGCCAAACAAAATCCTACCATTTGGGCCTATAGCTATAGGTTGTAGAAATGTACTTGGTACACTACTATCCCAAAATTCTTTTCTCCTACATGACCTTGTCATGGTTTGAAGAGAAAAATGGATGAAAGAATTCTAGCATAGACATCCTACTCGGAAAACTCAATCAAAGCATATGCAAAAATGCAATTAAACCAAATCATATGCTTACTAGGAAGCGGAAAATATCTTACACTTACCCGGAGGTCAAGTGCGTTTTTCAAACCTGAAAGGTATATTACCAATATTCCAGCCGTAAAAGGTCCATTATTTCATTGATCGGTTAAACACTCAATGGGAGATTAGTGAAAATAAACCAATATTTAATTGATATCCCTAGGTGTTGCCTTGGAAATCCAAACCCCTTGGTTAGATTCTACAAATTCAAACCCCTTGGTTAGATTCTGCATGAAAATCGATTAAAATATCCGGTAGTTGTGACTAGCATAGTCTATCGTCACCAATAGTGATTTGTAAACAACTTGGTAAGTTGAGCTTATCCACTAGCCCTTGGCAGATTGAAGACTTCTTTCCTTAAAAGTAAAAATGTGAAGAGGCCAATATGTGATCCTCAATCGTATGGAGTTATTTTGCATTAGTTGGGTCATACCCTTGAAAATACCACTCCTGTAGACACAATTTGTTGTAAACTAAGCAGCGGATCCTCTCAAGTTGGAATCTTAGTAACAACTGGATCAAACTAAGAAGAAAAACATCTCAAGGTGGAGTTGTATTCACAATTGGATGTTGAAACAATCATATCTCCCCATGAAAAGAAGAAAAAAATTCCCAACACAAAAAGAAGTTAGTCATACTAGATTTCCTTTGGGTATTAAAATAGGAGATGACCTGCCTTGAGGCTCTCTTAGTCAATTCATGTTATCACATGAATGATTTTCTTGATATCAAGGCCATTGCTTAATTGCTACAGATAGAAAATATCATTTGTAGTGCATGCACCTTGTGCATATAACCAATGGTATACAATGCCACCACTGCAATGATGTGCAACAAACACAAGCAAATACACCAGCCTCAACTATTATTGCATAGAAGGTTATAGCTATGGGTAACCCCTATAGTAATTTCAATAGGAGAAGCATCAAGAAACATACTAGAGCCAAACAAGATCTTACCTCATCCTTGACAGAGTAGCTAGTGTTATAGCAGAAACGTAAACAATGATTTGGTGGAATTTTTCCCACCTTACTAGAATTCCATGCATGCAAATCAAAAAAATAAAATGATAAGCTCTTGATAATAAGGATGGCTTTAACAGTTTGAGCGGATACTATACGTGCCTTACACAATCTGTACTCGCATGGATACATCACAATTCGACATCAAATGTAAAATGTGAGCTTATATCCTCTTATTTCCAGTGCCCCAAACTTGTCTACCATTTCTCTTCTTCCCAAGTCAACGAGCAGTACCATGGCATGGGGTAGAAGCCTAGCTTTGCATAATGACCTTCAAAGCACCTTGCTTTTCAAAGGAAGAGATATTGTCCAAAGTAAACATTAAAGCGTAGACAAATAAGAATAACTTGAAATTGTATAGCGTGGTTTCCCCTCTGTCTCCATTTGTCTTTGTTTGAATCTAGCTCATATCCATGTATGCTGAGAAATGTAAAGCTATCGTATGTACCCTGTAACCACTCTTGGCTTTGCTCATTGCCAACCCCCAATGAAGGACTAGCTAGACATGTTGCAAAGTCCCCCAAGTTTGTATGATGGTATCATATTCCAAACTTGGATGCTTCTATGCAATATGTCTAAGGTTGAAGCCTTGATTCACATAGGTACATTGGAATAATAAACATGATCGAGCTTCACTGCTCATAAATAAATTATTTCAGTCGAGATGTACATGCCATGGCAAAGGAAAATCGACCTTGTTGAGCTTTCATAGAGAATCAACCTTGTCAAATCGTGCGTCTTATTGAGAATCATAAAAGTGCCTTAAATTACCAAATATTCAAAAGAGACAGCTTCACTATCAAACTTCATGTAACTACAAAACCCTTCTTGACCAAAGCAACCTTTGCTTGCCAAGCTGAATTTTTAGAAGATACCTTGGATTATGCACTCTTTTATGAGGTTTCCATGCAAGTGTATATGGTGACATAAATGTAGATTGAGCTAATAGTTTATCTGATCGTTCTAGCAAGTTCATGTTCTCATTTAGGAGTGTTGTTATCACATAGATCATCAAGAAGCAACCCAAGATTTCATTATCAATTGAAGAGGCTGAGAATAGGGATGTTTTAGTGATAGCATGTGAGGTGGAGATGCTACTAGGAGAGTTGGCCATACAGGTCTAGAGGAAATTTTTTAGCTACAACACAAGTTTAGTAGAATATAGTTGGCATGGAATCAAGTGTTCCTGCAAGGACAAAGGAAATTGCATGCAATACCACTTCATCAAAGAAATTTTCTTGGATAGTGACATTAAATGTGAATGGATGAGCAAGTGCAAAGATCTTCACAAAGGCCTTGGTGGAAGCAAAGATGTTGAGGCGATTTTGAGCTATGTTTGGAGTACGAGAGATGGCATTGAGCTTAAGGAATAGTGTTGAGATATCAACCTCAACACAAGATACACTTGGATGACTTCTTATCTACATTTTTTATTGGAAACAAGGTAGTAGATGCAAGGATCATTGCCAGTGGTACTACATTTGGACCTCACCAACATGGTCTACCTACAAAGCATGGTGGACACTTATCTTGCCAGCTTAGTCACTAGCAATTTCACATTGAATGTTGTACGGAGTACTTATTTTGTTGTATTTTCCACTTATGTTGTGGGACCTTATCCTCATTTTGAGTATTGAAGAAGAAAAAGCATCTATCAGCCTCCACCATTGTGTGCTCTCTTGGTTGTGTGTGTATCCATGCGTGCACACATAGGTGTGGCATGCGTACACATGCTTGCAAGAGATCAAGATCTCTCTTTCTCTATCTCTTTATAGTAGCATCGAGCTAAGTCTACTTGGAAAGAGTTTGAGATTGTCCAAAAGTGCTTTCTTACAAACATTCTCAAAGTCATGACACAAATAGCATACATGCTCTTTCTTCTTGAGATGGGATAACTTCCTAATGAGGAATGGGTAGATTTGTGGAATACACGGTTAAGATGCAGCAAAACCCTTCACATTGATACTCTCTCTCTCTCTCTCTCTCTCTCTCTCTCTCTCTCTCTCTCTCTCTCTCTCTCTCCCCCCTTGCCTCCAAAATTTTTAGATTGTTGGATTAAAGGACACTACTACTATGATGTGGCAAATGAAATGAGTCATTTTAAAATTCTATCCACCCATTTATTAATGGTAGGATTAAACATTGCCTCCATGAGGGATTCTCTCTCGAGGGGCGTCACTATATGTAAGACCTATATATCATGTGCGTTCAAGGACTATTTACAAAACCCCTTAACTGTAACTTTTTCACCGATAAAAGGGACCCATTTTTTATTCAGTCTGTAACTTTTTTTCAAGGTCATTTTTTTCATACGAAAGTGTGAGAAATTATAGAATAAAATAATACCCACTATTGAACCGCATTTTTTATTGTAGTCATCCCTCCGCCCCCAAGGATTGTCTACAGTAAGGAACTCGTTATGAGTTCATTTGCATGTAGCTTGGACATTCTCTACACATTCTAATCTATCCCAATTTGTGTGCTCACCTTGTCAAGCCAAGAGCTAGGCTAAGGGCTAGGAATCACATGCAGTTAAGGGGCCTATATATAGTAGGCCAAGGGCTTATATATAGGAAGGTTGGGTGGATAAGTGCATGTGTGTGCCAATTCCTCGTCTCTTACACTGGTATCAGAGCTCGGGGGGAGGGGAGGCAGAAAGCATGGAGGAGCTCCAAGGTGGATGATGTTCACTCTCTCCTTCTTGATCTCTCCCTCTTGCATACACGCAAGTCTATGGCTATGCCTCGGAAGGAGGTTTGTGGAGGTCAGTCGTCGGATAGGTGCATGGGTATGCAAGAGGACAAGGTCAAGAAGCCTAGCCATGGGAAGCGACCCCTGCAGGCTTGATGGAAAAAACCTTGTGGGGTGGGAAGTGTCACTTATAGGTAGAGGTAGAAGGATGAAAGCCAACAAAATACGGCATATTTTGGCTCATCCAAACCGTGATGAAAATGAACACACATCTCATCAAAACCATGGTGCCTCTCATGGCTTCTACGCAGCATGCTATTGCTCTATTTCTCGTCCTTGTTGCATGTAGCATCCCGCCATACCCTATTCCCTTTTTTTTTCATGAGCCTTCACATGGGGCACCCAAGGGTGCTCTATGGCCACCCTAAGGGCCACCCTTATGCAAGAACACAAACCCATGTACTTAGTAGGCACACATCTCAGAAGCGACCCTCAGATCACCCTTCTAAAAGAAAAATTTCATGGCGAAGGGAAAATACAAAGTTGTGAAAAAAAAAATTCATGGCATGGGCAAGTGGCTTGCATGGACAAACAAGATGGTGGCATGGGGATTTTCCATGGGAAAGATTTCCCAAAAAACCCCTCAATCTCTGAAAGTCTACCAAGCTTGCATGCATGATGCATGTATAATCATGCATGCTTGCTTGCATGCATCCATCTTACACCCAGAGTCTTTTACAGAGGGTGTACCAAACTCCTCTTCAAGAATTTTTTTAAAGCCACTTGAATCACCATCATGGAATGACTAGCACTTAAATTTGGCATCCTTAGGAACTCATCAACCTTTTCTTTCCCTTTCCTTACTAAATTTGATGAATTTGTAGAACTTACTCTATCATGCTACCTACCACTCCATGGATCCTCAGCATGGCTTGAACTAGGTGACACTTGCAGTTCATTTAGAGCCTATGATTAATCACACACATCCATGTTTTTGCAGCCACGTTTTCCTTTACATCACCCCCAAAATCATCTTTTAATTGTATACTAGCTCTTTCACTCATCAAAAACCACATTCCTCCTCACCCTTACTTGATGCATGATAGGATTGTAATAGTTGTACCCTTTTAGCTCAAGGGAATCGCCAATGAATACACATTTTTCAACTTTTGGTCTAACTTTATGACAACCCATGCACCAAATGCACATAAGCAATACATCCAAACACTTTAATGTATATCCTCAAGTGTCATGCTATGTACAATAGTAGTGGGAAACATATTCATGATGTAGATAGCTATAGATATTTCCTGAGGCCAATAATAATGAGGAATATTTTTCTCAATTACCATTTCCCTTTAAATTTTGCAATAGGCCCATGTTTTTGCTCGTTAACACCAGTTTGCTATAGAGTACACGGCATTGAAGATTTCATCTAAATTCTATGCTTTCTCAAAAAAATGTTAAAGACCATTGGAGAAGTCATCTCACCCTTCTTCTGACCTCGGGCACTGTACATACATATAGACCTATCTATTTTTTCAGTCATAACCTTGAAGTTTGAAAAGTGAATAAACACCTCACTATTGTCTTCTATGAAGTACACCAATATCTTCCTTGTATGTTTATCAATGAGAGTAACATGTAATGTGCATGCACCCATAGATGTAGTCTTTGCCATCGAGCCCCACACATTCATCCAAATGGTGTATGTCTATTATAGGATTTCCCGACAAATGAGTCCAAGCCAGTATTAATCGGCACCCTTGCATCATTATTTCCATTGAAGCAAAGATGCACTATATGGACAACAAAAGTTCCCTACCCCACCACTATCTCTGTAGCATTGAAAGTAGTAGAAACATTTTAGTCTGTTAATTGCGTTTAAGTCATCGAAGAGACTTATTGGCAAGTTGTTGGTCAATCTTTGGTGTTGATGTTGTTGTTGTTGCTTGAACTAAGATCATATGCAAAGACTCTATTTGATTTGGCACTAGTCCCACTGATGGCTCTTTGAATGAGTCCATTTGTAGCCTAAAGAAGGATCAATACACCATATCGAGGAAGGTTAGAGCAATTAAGTTCTATATAAGGTGAGGTGTGATAAGCCATGAAGATGGGTATGTGACATATGTGGCTACTGTGGTAATTTGGCAATAGCTACCACGATGATAATACGATCACTAACCTACATTGCACAATAGCTACTAGTGAGTCCAGAGGAAACTAGTGACAAAAGAGTCTGCCTTCGGTTTCTCGGGGCATAGTCCTGGTCGTTCTTCTTGTTCACTTTTATGGTGGATAAGGGGAGCAGCCGAGCTTGCCCCGCCCGACTCCAAAAACAAAACAATTGCCTCCCGAGTCCAGAGGAAACTAGTGACAAAAGCGTCTGCCTTCGGTTTCTCGGGGCATAGTCCTGATCGTTCTTCTTGTTCACTTTTATGGTGGATAAGGGGAGCGGCCGGGCTTGCCCCGCCCGACTCCGAAAACAAAACAAAAATAGCTACTCTCTTATATGGAATCTGGAGGGATGGCTTTGAGACTGAAACAAAATACCCATTACACTCTCATGGACGGTTGGACCCCCTTTGTATATCGAGGTTCCATCGTTTTTTCCATCTTTCTTTATTCGCTGGTAGAAAGAAATTGACTAGTGCTACCCACATATATAGACTCGTGGCAGATGACTGCCATACGCAAACTATAGAATGGGTCTTAGCCTACGTGACTCGCTCTGACTCTCTGTCTCTCTCTCTCTCTCTCTCTCTCTCTCTCTTATTCACTGGAATACTGTGGTGGGTTTGGAAGTGGAGATCAATTGCGACACGCGAGGTGGAGTGCGGACTCTGCGGATGCGTACTTTGAAAGGGAGTCAATTAGTAAGGGAAGATGTTTTCAACACTCGGGACTGCCAGCGAGGCCCATGGGATCCCGGTCCCCAAAGCCTGCTTGCTTTTGGAAATTCTCGGCACTTTATAAATGGTCAAACCAAGGCCCCCATTCATAATTTGATGGGATGCACCTTGGAAGGGTTCTTTTCTTGGTTTGTTGGACTCATTTTTGGCTTTCCAAAGAGGGCCCCCACACCAGAGGGGGTCACTTGTAATAGAGAAAACCTGAATTACTCCCTGCAGTCACTAAGGTACTTGACTTACCCCTCCCTTTAAAAAGTGAACACAACCACACTTTGGATTGTTTTCACAATAAAAATTTTTGAGAGGGAGAAAGTGTGTGTGTGTGTAGAGTTTTTCACTCAAACAACAAGGTGAGGAGACACGAAGGCCTGGTAAGTTAAGGGCGGCATGAGATTTATGGAGAGTAAGTTTTAATGAGTGTCTAAAATCACATGGAATTTTTGTTGTGTTTTAATATAAAACTAGTGTGTGACCCGCGCGTTGCCGCGGTTACATGTGCGTCAATTGAAGCAACTATTGTTCTCCTTCCCTTTGTAGGGAGAGCAAATGCAGGCAAATGCTTATGATTCTCATGTGAGCTTTTATAGCTCTTAATACACTTCTGCATAAACCACCACTATAACTACTTTTTAAATGACAATGTATGACAACACACAAGGTCTAAGTGCCCTCCACATTCACATCAACCAAGCACAAATCTATCTTTTGGATCAACACTATGTCTACCTTTTCGAGTGTAAGTTCGAACAACTAATGAAGTGTAGTTACTCTCCAAATTCTTGTGGATTGACCAAGGACAAATCTCCTTCTAGTTGGTCAAGCCAAGCTCCAAAATACTCATTCTAATCATGGCAAGTTTGTCCCTACCCCCCCCCCCCCCCCTTCTTCTCTCTATGTGTGTGTGTGTGTGTTGAGTTCAAGAATTATCATGTCAATTTGAGGTCTCTTGAGAATGAATTAAGTAATGGGCTTGTCTTAACATCCTATGTTTCTCTCTAAGGAGGCAACGAATTTGCGATTAGGCTAGAGACGTCCCCCTCACACAATTGATATGGGACCCTGGTGAGTGGTAGTGGCCCTCTAAATAGACTAATAGAGAGCTGGTATCCTTCTTTGGATATAGTGTTTGCATTGAATGGCGAGATCTTTAGATGCGTTAGCATCCCCTCTCACCATTCTTACCAATCAAGGCATTGGTCATGATAGCAACTCTCCCATGCTTCTCTCGTGTAGTTTTGGTCTTGCATTTGGGGCATCACAATCAACTAAGTCATCAGCTGCTATTAGAATAAACTTTGCCATTGGTATGCACAACTAATTTGGTGAGCAGTGTGTCGTTTGCTTCTCAAAGACAATATTCATGATGTGTGTGTGACCTGGGGGTGATTGCATGGCTATAGCAACTTTGTCTCTATATGTGGGTAAATTTCAAAATTTATAGGTTGGATTGCACTCAATCTAGCTAGCATGTACACTTGCATTTACCAAGACTCGCCGCATGGATGTTGAGGTCTCTTGCAATTGACGATAAGCAGGTTACTAATATAAGGCGCATATTGTTCGTTTGTGTACATTTGGGCACCAATGGAACCTTAAAATGTGAGGGCAATGAAAGCAGAAAAGTTCACTCAAACGTTTCTCTTTGCAAGAGTTTTGGGCATCATGCTAAAAAGAAAGGGCGTGCTGCAAAATACACACACACAAAGACACATGCATGTTCTTAGAGAGAAGGCTGTATTCAACCATTCAGATGCTTGCCCTTCCCCACTTTTTATACCATAGCAGCTATTTGGCTTAGCTCCCACTCCTTTAAATGTGAGACAGAGCATCGAGGCACTACATGGAGGAGAGTCTCTTTTTGTACGGGAATTATATCCCTTAACAATTTGAGAGTGCGATCATTATATCCTACATGAGTGCTTGGCTTTTGATCACATCAAACTTGCTTTACACACATTTTAGCCCTTACCATGGCCTACATACCTTTCTCTCCTAGCTACCTCATGGATTCAACTTCTCAGTGGCCACCCTTATATCCATAGTCTTCAAGCATGTTACATGTTGTACTCGGTCCATAGGTCAATCTGACCTTCAAGGATGACCCCTCTCTCTCTCTCTCTCTCTCTCTCTCTCTCTCTCTCTCTCTCTCTCTCTCTCTCTCTCAACCTTTGAGGTCATTGTGATTGTTTCTATTATGTTAAAAGTTATGCCCCTCTCTCCTTGTATAAGTATGTGAGCATGCAAAACCTTGAGTTCAAGAATCAACGTTCATCGGCTAAAATTTTTAGGTCTCTTGTGATCTTCTTCTTCTTCGTCTTCTCTCGCTCTCTCTCTCTCTCTCTCTCTCTCTCTTCCTTCTAACTTGCTATGCAACATGACGACTTGTTGCCAACAATTTTTGGATTGGATAAGGTTCCCCTAAACTTAATAGTTGTGAGTCGAGATTAACGGGTCGCAAACCACGTCAAAATCTCTCTCTCTCTCTCTCTCTCTCTCTCTCTCTCTCTCTCTCTCTCTCTCTCTCTCTCTCTCTCTCTCTCTCTTTCTGTGTAATGAAAGGCTTTGCTGTAACAGCATCTCAGAACTGAAAAAACTGTCAAAACTTTGCGTTTTTGTTGCCGACTTGAAGGCAATGTTAGACAAAACTCGCAAGGGTGGAAAAGCCACACTCGCCATGGAGAATGATGCAAAATCTCCAAGGAATTTGGATGCTAATCCAACCACATCGTCTACAACAACGGAATCAATGATCATGGCTTACTTGATCTCGTTACAAGAAACCGTCAACAAGCAAGGTGAAGAGTTGCGCGCACTTGCAATGGAGAATGGTACTTTAAGAGTTCTCGTTGTGGAGAATGAGCACCTCAAGAAGGTTCTTGAAATGCAAACAACACGCTTAAAGCATCTTGAGAATGAAGTTCAAGAATGTAAACGCTCTCTTGTGGACATGAATGTAGTGAAAGAGCGCTTGAGCAAAGTTGAGAGTGATCATGTATTGAAAGAGGAAACGATAGATACAATACGACATGATGTATGTGAGATGAGAAATGCATCCAAATCATGGGCTGATATATGTAAGGATAATGTGGTTTCTACATCTCCTATCACGCAAGCCGTTGTCCAAGCAAAGAATGTAGAGAATGTGGACACTCAAGAATTGCAAGAACGACAAAAACGCTCAAAGAACATCGTCATTCGTGGAATCAAGGGGGAAAGCATGGAAACACCCCAATCTCTTGCGGTTGCTATTGAAGAGTTTTTTGCTACACACTTTGGCATGTCAGGAATCATGGCTTATGGTGCACATCGAGTTGGAAAACAAGGAGTCCCTCGCTCGGGAGAAAGACCTATTGTATGTACAATGGCTGATGAGGTAAAGAGAAAGATCATCCTTGACAATGGTTGGATCTACCTCAAAGGAACGGGTTGTAATGTATATGAGGATCGCACTCTTATGCAACAAAATGTACGTCGCAAAGCATACGAGGAAAGAAGCAAGAAGGTTAAGGTATCATCTCAAGAAGAAAAGTCACTTGAGGAGGATGCAAGTCCACCCAACAAATAGGGACACATGATCTATGAGACCAACTCACGCTTGCGAATAAGCTTTTGGAATTGTAACGGGTATCCATGGAATGCGGGAATTGGCATTGATGAGCTTACCAATGACTCCGATGTGATACTTCTTGTCGAAACATGGGAGCATGATGCGCAACGAATTCTTGGATTTGACAAATACGATGTACATTCTTTGATGTGGGCCAAAAATGCAAAGCAACGAAGAGGCCAAGGAGGCGTAGCATGTATGACCAAAAAGGGTTTGAAAGATGTTTCCATTGTCAAAGAAGATAAGTATAAACGCTACTTATGGCTGAAAATCAGCCCACCAAATGGTCAAGTCATGTTTGTGGCCGGCTGCTACATTCCTCACTATGACTCCAACTTTTATGCTCGCTTGAATATGGATAGAGATCAGTCCTTTGTTGAACTAGAGGAAGACATTGCTCATTACAAGGATCAAGGTGAAGTCATTGTTTTTGGAGACATGAATGCTCGCACAAATATGTTACAACACGACACACAACAAGTCGACATGCCGCATGTATCAAGAAGAGTGGATGACTCATACATGTATAATCGAAGTTCTAATGATGCAAAAGAAGTGGATCACTATGGAAAGTCACTTCTACATATGTGCAATAGTACCGGAATGCTCATTGCAAATGGTGTATCTCTATGGCAACGCACCAATGACTTTACATGTAGAAAGCACAATGGTGCTAGCGTGATTGACTATATGTTGTTCTCAGAAGCCACTCTAGAATGCATACAAAGCTTTACACTTGGTGAATGGAATCCGGAATCGGATCATAGGATGTTATGTATTGACCTCAAGTGTGGTAAACGGCCCGAGCATGTAGCCTCCAATCATGATGTGAATCATTTGTACCTACGTCTAGACTTCAAACGAGCACTTATATATGCTGATATGGTGGACCAAATGTTAAGCATGATAGAGCATCAAGGGAGCCCAACATTAGAATGCAAGTGGAAAGTTTTCAAAGAAGTAATTTTCTCTTGTGCGAAGGAATGCTTTTCGGTGAAACACATGTCTTGCAAAAGGTCTAAGAAGGGTAGCACCAAGAAGAAATGGTTTGACATGGGATGTAGTCAAGCCCGAAAACACTTGCTAAGATTGGATGCAATCAAAGACAAGGAAGTTTACTTGGAATGTTCACACACATACAAAGCACTTGTTCAAAAGAAGAGGAGAAGGTGGGAAGTCGAAAAACAAAGGAAGAAAAACAACTTCTTTTAGCACAAGAGAAAGCACATGCATGTGGCAAGTTTTGGCAAAATCTAAAAGGCAAGCGCGTTGAGAGCTTTGGTGACTTGACTCTTGAGGATATGTATATGCATTGTAAGAACCTCTATGAGCAACCCAATGTTGATAAGATGGAGGGTTGTAGCTCCCTTCCATTTATGTCTCCCTTCTTTACCATTGAAGATGTATGCCGCGCGCTTGAGAAACTTGCTACTCGCAAGGCAGGTGACCTTCAAGGTGTCAAGGCTGAAATGATTAAATGGACAAGCAAGAAAACACGATATTGGATATGCGATATGTTTAACCTTGCACTTCAGTATGGCATGCCTCATGATTGGAGTGCAAATTGGATCAAACCTTTGCACAAAGGAGGAGATGTAAACAATGTGAACAACTATCGCACTATAATGGTTGGTTCTTTGATGGCAAAGTTATTTGGATGTATCATGGAGATGAAGATAAGTGAATGGGCTGAAAAGAATGGCAAACGTGCGCTTGGCCAAGCAGGTTTTCGAAAGCATCATAGCACTATTGATCACCTTGTCACTCTTCGAGTTCTTATGGAAGCGTCTCGATTGAAAGGAAAAAGTTGTATTGTTGCTTTGTGGATTTCAAGAAAGCTTTTGACATGGTACCGCGAGGAAATCTTTGGAGACGTATGCAAAGCCTTCAAGTGCCGAGAGAATTTATGCATGCAGTCTTTCGCATCTACCAAAAAGTGATATGTCGATTACGTATGGGAGATGGAATTTCAGAATTTTTTGCAAGCACTATTGGTGTCAAACAAGGATGTCCACTTTCCCCAACCCTCTTTGGGCTACTCATTGATGAATTGGAATACATGGTTCTTGATTTTATGCAGCAAGAAGGCATAGAAGAGGTTAAGATTGGAAATGCGGTGATCATGCTTTTGCTTTATGCCGATGATGTAGTGCTCTTGGCACATACCTTAGAAGATGCACAAAAGCTTATGAGTGTCTTGGAACGCTTTTGCCTACATAGCGGGCTGATCGTGAATGGATCCAAAACCAAGGTTATGCTTGTAAAGACCCTCAATGACGAAAATCCATGCATTGTATACAACAATGAGAAACTTGAAGTGGTAGATCACTTCAAGTACCTTGGCCTTGAGGTTCCATCCAATCATAAATGAAAGGATTGTGCAATGCGTCGCTTGGAAGCCGGAAAGAGGGCTTATTATGCATTTGAGAACATGTGCAATGCAGGAGACATCAAGTGTTGGGCTCTCAAAAAGTACCTCTTTGACACATTGGTGACACCGGTGCTTCTTTATGGAGTGGAGGTGTGGGGTGGAAGCATCGGGAAGTCTACTTGGAAAGAGTTTGAGAATGTCCAAAAGCGTTTTCTCACCAATTTCTCCAAGTCAAGACACAAACACCCTACATGCTCTTACTTCTTGAGTCCGGATCGCTTCCCATTGAGGTCTTGGGCATGGAAAGGGTTGTGGAGTACATGCGTAAGACACAACGTAGCCCTTTGCATCGACTTCTTAGAATCGCATATGAAGCAAGTCAAAAGGTTCAAAAGACATGCAAGAGCAAAATACTAAGTTCGGGGTGGATGCTTGATATCAAGAAATGGTTTGGAAGATGGGATGCATGTCACTTGGTCAAGGATGCGTCGATCGACTCCCAAGTTAATGAGGCCTTCTTACAACGCCAATGTATCATGGCTTGGGAGAAATCCGGAGGTTCTCGCTTCAGCCATTACACCACACACGTTGCCCCAAACTACAAATCTCTCTTCTTCTCGGAACGAGGTAACCGAACCCATTCCTACATCCTTGAGCCCATCCCGTTGAGTGCGATCCGCACCATTGCCTCCATTCGTCTTAGCTCCCATTCTCTACGCTGCGAGACAGGACATTGGGGCACTGGCGAGGAGTGTCATCGACTTTGCACCTTATGCCCTCGTCAAGTGCGAGAGAGTGAGTACCACACACTACTTGAGTGCTCAGCTTTTGACCACATTAGGTCCTCTTTTCCCCATATATTCAGCCATGAGCTCTCCCTACATACCTTCCTCTCCCAACCACGATGTGGACTCTCTATTGCGACGCTCATTTCAGCCATTTTTGAGCATCGAGAGTCACTTATGAACTCCACTCACACCACGTGACATGTTCATTTGGTCCCATAGGTCATATTTGACCTCCCAGGACGATAATAGAACTATCTATCTATCTATCTATCTCTCTCTCTCTCTCTCTCTCTCTCTCTCTCTCTCTTTGGCTGCATGTCTAGTTTGTAGTATTAAAATGAAGCATGTGAGAGGCTAAGAGCCTGGTCGCGTGTACCAGCGAGCCTGCTTTCTACCTGGTCACGAGTCAACTCTTCTATCTCTACCTATCTAATCGTGGTAGTTAAGAGCCTCAAATTAACAGACATAGCCTTTCAAATGGTTGACTTTTGAGGCCTTGTCGGTTAGCAGCAACCTGCTCAAGATCTGTCTCATCACTCAGTCAAATCAAGCATTTATCTTCAAAGCCACCGGTTTTCTTGACTTGCAAACAAAGCTGGAAGGCTATTTAGCCGTTCCAAAGTGACCAGGATCTCAATGTAAGCAAAATGACATGGAGGCAGTCCTACAATGGAGGCACATGCATGGAGGTAGCCCTACAATAAGAGACCGGAGTCATCATTTCTAGGAGGAGGCAAAGGGTCCACATTAGGTATGCAATACCAAGGAGGATCCAAATGAGCAAAGGATTGCTAACTCCAAGACCAAGGCCAATACCCTCGACTGGAAATTGTCATCATCCAATGCAATCATATCAGTGTTTTGGAAAAATCATTTTTTCAAATATACAAAATTGCTTTCCTTTAATTTTTCAAGAGGAAATCTAGTAAATTAGGTTTATTCTAGTAGGTTTTTACACTATTTTTCTCTATTTTGGGGCGGAATTTTTCCTTTACCCCTTTGCCTCAACCGACATTTTTGAAATTGAAAACGGCATGATATTAAGCTAAGACACATTTTTCCCAACATTGAATCAAACACCCGCCTTGCACGACTGTTGTCGTAAGAACTGTAGCAATAGGCAAAGCCATCTGTCCCCTTGTAGAACCCCTTTTTTCTTGCCTATGTCTGGAGTTCGAGATGTGAAAACTTGAGAAAGCTAAAAAGCCTGGATGGTCATGTTGGAGCTGTCAACATTGTAGCATCCGCTAATTGGACGAAAAAAGACAAGAAAGTGTGTAGATGGATGTGGGTCTCTCTCTCTCTCTCTCTCTCTCTCTCTCTCTCTCTCTCTCTCTCTCTCTCTCTCTCTCTCTCTCTCTCTCTCTCTCGTGGTGTGGAGGGCCGTAGCTAGGAAAAAATGGAGCTCGTCGGGATCAAGGGTGGCAGACAGGCAGCGGTAGAAAGTAGGTGTCTTAGAAAGCGCTTGTGGCGAGTGGGACATGTATTCGATCCAGAGTCTTGGCATCCTAACCAACAAAGGATTGAGGTTGTATAAGGGTGTGGGGCTCGTGGCGGATCAACTATTGGCAGCCAGGGGTGTTGATAGAGGAGACTATATGAGGCCTGTTGCGGCAACATTTGAGAAGTTGTCCATGAAGTAAGTGGTGGGTTGTGTTCATGATTGAGTTTGGAGGGGGACGAGGGAAGGGGGGTGGGCATTCTATGTCAAGCGCCAAGGCCAATCAATGGCACTCTCTCTCTCTCTCTCTCTCTCTCTCAAACAGAAATAGACACACACACTCCTCAGTAGGACTGAATGGGATTGCCCCCCCCCCCCCCCCCCCCCCCCTCTCTCTCTCTCTCTCTCTCTCTCTCTCTCTCTCTCTCACACACACACACACACACACACACACACACACACATACAATTGCAACAAATAACGAAGACATCTCTCTCTCTCTCTCTCTCTCTCTCTCTCTCTCTCTCCTTCGACACACACGATAGTGTCGTAGAAAATGAAACTTGATCTCTCTCTTTCAAACCTATGATGTGCCGTATCTGCATCTCTCTCTCTCTCTCTCTCTCTCTCTCTCTCTCTCTCATACACACACATGCACGTTCGAAGCAACCAACTTATCGACCCATGACACATCTCGTTGCTCGTTAATTTTCCAAGCTTCGAAGTAGAGCCACCCTTTACAAAAACAAAAGTAATCACCCTTCAAAATTCGAGGGTGGAGTGAAACTCCATGGCCTTGCTAAAGAGTTTAAATAATATAAAAATATATATAATAGTAAGTATTGTGACTTTTTGACAGAACTTATAAGTCAAAACTAAGTCTTTTCTTTTTTTTACCATAAGAGTACTTGCTACTTACCCTTCACTTTTACATTTCAAATGACTTTGACTTACCCTTCACTTTTACATTTCAAACCAAATGTTTAAAATGGTTCTTGAAATGAAGGAAAGAGTGACACATGGATGCCCCTTCCTTGAACATTTTAAGTTCAATCATATATAGTATAGATTATATTATCCATAAGGAAATGGTTATATATAATCACAAATGGTTAATATATAAGGAAAGGTCCCACTTAAATAATAAGGTGAAAGGTGTACACTATCATTTGATATATATATATAATCACAAATGGTTATATATAATCACAAATAGTTAATATATAAGGAAAGGTCCCACTTAAATAATAAGGTGAAAGGTGCACACTATCATTTGAAAAAAAATTAAAAGGAAAAGGAAATAAAATAAAAATATACATTGTATTATCCATTATACATACATAATCGCAAATGATTTACCAAAATATCCCTCTAATTTGTGAATTTTTTGAAATATCTCTAAAATTTTAAAATTCCCAAAATATTCCCCAATATTTATCATACATTTCCAAAATGCCCTTCAAATTTTTCAAAATTTGAGATTAAATATCTCCAAAGATTAAAAAAATTATAGCCTTTTATAAAAAGACTGATTGTTTATCAATATAAGATGCTAAAACTAGAATTTGAGTTGGTTAGGTAGGCTTTGGAGATGAATAGCTTCATTATTTTTATACATAATTGTCCTTTTTTTAAAGGTAATTTGTGACAAATTACATGCTAAATTGTAAAAAAGGAACAAAGATTAAAAAATCTTGGACAATCCAACCAAAATGGATACAAGGGTAGTTCAGAATTTTTGGAAATTTGAGAAGTATTTTGGATATTTCTACAAATTAGAGGGATATTTTGGTAATTTTTCCATAATAATAAGGTAAAAGATGCACATTGTTATTTGAAACCAAAATAAAAAACAATAAAATAAAAACACGTTAAAAAACTAAAACAAAATAATATTTTAATGCCTTCAGATAAATTCAACAAGCATAAAAACACATTGAAAAACTAAAACAAAATAATAAAACAAAAAATAGATTCAATAATAAAACAGTTTAATAAAATGAATCTTTGTGAAGTCCTTAAATGAAAGGACTCTTTTCAAATCAAAATATTAAAAATAAGGTGACCAAACACAAAGACCTGCTTAGTTAATGGGAGAATGAGAATTATGGAGAGTAAATTAAAATGAATGTTTACTCACATGGTATTTTTTTGTGTTTTAATATAAAATTGTATTATCCAATATACATTTCTTGTGTGTTTTAATATAGAATTGTATTATCCAATATACATACATAATCACAAATGGATTATATATTACGAAGGGCCCCACTTGAACAATAAGGTGGAATGTGTACGTTGCACATTAGCATATTGAGAGAGTCTCCTGAACCAGTCAACCTTGGCAATAAATAACTGAATGTGTAAACAATGGAGGCAAGGGGAATGGTTGGTGCTCGAACTCTTCTAACGTTTGGGGCATTTTGGAATGGTATTTAGCAAAAGGAATCAAAACCACACAAACCATCTCATCAGTTTCACAAATGCTACGCTCTGATCGTTACAAGACTGACTGACTCCAATGAGTAATCGCTGCTTATGAGTCACACATATGAATTTGCATTTAGCAGCACAAAAAACTAAAAACAAAAGCATGTGGGACAGACAATGAGCAAAATACATTGCTTTTTTCTGAGCATCTACAATTTCGAGCTTCAACACTACCAAGGCAGGCACCTGATAAAATCAGAGAAGCATCACCTAGCTGATGTAAAACAACTCTAAATCAAAACTTTGTCTTCGTTTGAGATCCAATAGGGAACCTTCAGGGCTGCACCTCAGAAAATCATTATTTCTATTGTCCTAAACACCGGGGCTTCAGGGATTGAAGCAAGTCTCCTAATAGGAAAGGATGCATGTGCCAAACTCTGCATTAATGCTTTACTAATCATCCAACCCAAGTTTTCACCATATTTGACATCTCTGAGACAATCGCTTAAACAACCTTAGCCACTATCATGATGTACAATATTGTCAAGCCTGCACTTGTACCATACAAAAGCCATTGACAAGCAATTATACAGAGAATCTTCATGGTAATCAAGGCCGCAACCTCTTCAAGCCTGCCCATGCCTCTTGTGACTTGAAATCCAATGTCAACACACGCTCATATATCCTTTCAGCATCAACAAAAAGGCTTATTCCTTTCATAGCAAAGACCCAGCTTGTAGAGAACCTTCGGGTTATCTGTGGTGATTTGGAGGCATTTCTGCAAATCAGGAATGGCAGCATCCACATTCCGCTGGCCTTTGGAGGAGGAGAGAAGGAGGCTGGCACGCCATGGGAGAGCATCACACATCTCAGAAGGAATCATGACATTTTCCATATCATCTGAAAGGGCTATGTTCAAAGAATCAATGGCACCAGGCAAAAGCCCTTGCTGCTCAAGAGCATAGGACTTCAACACGTGGAAGAAATGTCTTTTGGATCAAACGTTATGGCCTTATCAATCTCTGTGTTCGCTTCCCTGGCAAGGGAGAGGGCTTCGGGTGTACCTGCGAAGGAATGTGATTTCTCTAGTAGCTGCATGGCCTTGCTGAAATGCTATCGAGCTAGAGCTTTCCTTTTGACGGGATCCTTGGGGGGCCCTAGAAACTTTCTGCCCATGCTTTGGGCGATCCATACCACGCGTAGCCCTGCCACACGGACTCGATCAACTGCAAAAGGAAGCTCTCCATGGCTCTCTCTTGCCATCCACCGTCTACCAGAGAACCATTTCGCTTATTGTGTCTAGCTATCTCGCTCAGCCCGCCCGACTTTCGAACATGAACGTGATGACCCCTCGTCTTCTCTTCTCTTCTCTCTACCTACATCCTCGATACACCTACATCCTCGATACACCGGCTGGATTGGATTTATAATAAGTCACTACACAGTCTCTCTCTGTCTCTCTCTCTCTCTCTCTCTCTCACACACACACACACACACACACACACACACACACACACATACACACAAGCAATCAAGGGTCCGGACTCTGCGCGAGTATGGTTGCATTTATTGAAGCGCAGCAGCCTCAAGATGACGTATTGACATCTGGATAGGTGAATGCAGAAAACCAAGGTGCTCAAACTCCTGAGCACACGTCAAGCTCGCAAGGAGTATGGCTGCATTTAGTGGAGCACACCAGCCTCAAGACGATGGGTCGACATCTGGATACGTTGCACAAAACCGAGGTTTTGAAACTCCTGAGCACACTGAAGCTCGCACGTGCTAATGCAGCATGTTTGACTTCCTTACACGTGGAGAACAAGGCGAGCGATGGAGCGCATACTCATGCTGAGCTCTGACAAGCCCCAGGGCGTCCTCTGCGTTCCACCTCGGGCCCTCGCGACTCCAGAGTCTAAACTCCAACCTCCCATCGTCAGGAAACGTGGCGTGCTTATCTCTGCAACTGCTACTGCAGGCGGCTCCAAGCAGGTTTTCACATGCCCTTCTCACCTCAAAAATAGCTAGCTGTCCACGTGGAGGACATCCGTGAAAGGACGCCCAAGGTAGCCCAACACTAAGGCCTTTCCTTAGCAGGCCAAAAAGAAGGAAAGAGAAGGAAAGACAAGGACGTTCAAAAAACTGCAAGTCAAATCTTCTTGTTAAAGATTTAAAATTGGAAAGAAAAGACAAGGCGGTTTTAGAATGCTAAAGTGAAGCTTCACCTTGCATAATTTTAGTAATTTTACACACACACATTTATGTTTTTGGTCTGGAGAGGCCATAGGGGCCTGGTGGAGAAAACGGCCATTTTGTTGGCAGTCCGTTTTTTAGGGTGGAGATGCATGGCACGTGGCCAGGTGCCTTTAATGCAGCGTCTTTTTGGCCTTCCTGAGCGGAGCTCTGCACGCGTGGAAAAGCACACTGTAGCGCATGCGCCTGGTGTTCTCTGGACTTACGTAAGCGCGTTTCCTTGCAGATTGGCGCACACAAAATCGTCAGCCCTCTCCTTCACAGCCTTCATCAGCGTACTACTCTCTCCTCCAAACAAGCTTTGCAGCCATCCATAATATATCTTCAGTAATGAACGTCTGTTCACGTTTACTTAGCGAAAATTGCCACATGCACCTTGTGATATTCCCCACACTAGCTTGCAGTGCAGCGTTTACTACCCACGTTGTACTGTAGTGATGGGAGTTCAATTTTTCACAAATTAAGACAGTTATATCTAAAATAATGAAGCATTTCATCTCCAAAGCCTATGTAACGAAGTCAAATTCTAGTTTTAGCATCTTGTATTCATACACAATAAGTCTTGGCCAGTGTTCGTGAAAAATCATTTTATCAAACATACAAAATGCCTTTCCTTGTTTATTTCAAGAGGAAACTTCAAAAAATTAGGGTATTTTTAAAAGATTTTTACACTATTTTTGTCTATTCTAGGGCGGAATTTCTCCTTTTTCCCGTGCCCTCAACCGGCATTTTTGAAATTGAAAACGGCATGATACTAAGCTGAGACACATTTTTCCCGAACACTGGTCTTGGCATGTGAGAGCCGTCCCACAGGTCGAGGGCTTGCAATGCAATCTTTATTCCTTTTTGACAATTGACATCCGTTTGTTAGTGGTTAACATGTAATTTTTCACAAATTGCCTGCAAGATATTAATGATTAGGGAAAATTACCAAAATACCCTGCTAATTTGTGGAAATTCCCAAAATACCCCGCAAATTTCAAAAATTCCCAAAATACCCTTGTTTCTATTTTGGTTGAATAGTTCAAAATTTTCTAATCTTTATACCTTTTTGACAATTGACATCCGTTTGTTAGTGCTTAACATGTAATTTTTCACAAATTACCTTGCAAAAAAAGACAATTATATCTAAAAATAATGAAGCATTTCATCTCCAAAGCCTACGTAACGAAGTCAAATTCTGGTTTTAGCATCTTGTATTGATACACAATAAGTCTTTTTATAAAAAGCTAGAAATGTTTTTATCTTTGGAGAAATTTAATCTCACAACCCAGGGGTATTTTGGGAATTTTAGAAAATTTGAAGGGAATTTTGGGAATTTATAACTAAATATTGGAGGTATTTTGGGAATTTTTGAAATTTGAAGGGTATTTTGGGAATTTCCACAAACTGAGGGGTATTCTGGTAATTTTGCCTAATAATTAGCTTATGAGAGTCAAGGTTTAATTTTTTCGAAGGCCAAGACAATTGGACCAATGCCCACGTTGTTAGGCGCATTTCTAACACTTCGTTTTCTATAAATTTGTACATACGGACATGATGCCCGATGTCAAAAGTGTGTATGGGCTTTCTTTTTGTGGGGTTTTTAGCTTGCTTTAGCAAGCACATGTACATGCACTACAAGTCGCTACTCTAGTGACAGCTGTCGGGCTACTATAAGTGCCCGTGAGTGAGTTTTTTGAAGTGAGCCTTGTATATAACTTAAACTCATGTACAAACTTAAAAAAATTCAGCCAAACATCACAAATTTGCAGGTTTTGGGTCGTTGTGGCTTCTTGATGCTTTTGGATGCAGTTTTTTGCCCCGACTAGCCTTCTCTACGTGTAGTCGTACTGGGACAGCTTTCTGTTCGCGTCAATTTTTCTCATGGAGGAGTATGGAATAAAATTTGGTCATCTTCATCTTTTTCGCCAGTCAGTTTTCAAGCTTTCTCTCAAGCTTTAAAGTGCCCCAATTGGAGTTGTGCTCATCAGGTTACGACTAGTTCTCTGCAGGGTTATGGCTATGGCAGCCTAGTGGCAAATTGTGTGTAGACAGATTCGGAGGTCATGTATCTATGAATTGTGGAATTCATGTTGAAGTTGTGGGTTTGTGATGTTCAATTATGAAAGGGGAGGGAATTGTCTTCATATGCATTGGTCGGCGTGTGCTGTAAATCCGTGCTTTGACAGGGTTTTGTTCCTAAGTGACATAGTCTCTTGGGTGGGCGACGGCTAGTAAATTCCCAAGGGTCTACTCCTATTGGGCTTGTGGTGTTTCAAAGGGATTTTGCAAAGCTTTTGGTGTCTTGTAGTTCTCTTTCAACGCTCTTGGGTGACATCGCTATAGAGGTGTTTCAGTTTGCTTGTTTCCCAACAGTGTTTTGGTGCCTGCCACCGAGGATCTTCTTCAAGTGACCTTCAATTGATAGCTTTGATGGCTATGGTGACAGAGTTTCCAAGGTTCTATGGTCATGTAGGTGAGGATGCTGATGCATTCATTGAAAATATAGAGTTTGCGTGTTTAATTTCCAATAAGGAAGATCCAATGATTATGCTCAAGATTTTGTTCTTTTGCTTGAAAGAAGATGCAAGGATATGGTATGATGAGTATGAGTCTTGGTGGAAATCATCTCAACCTCCACAAGTGATGACTTATGATGCATTAAAGAAGGCTTTTCTTGAGAGGTTCAAGAAGGTAGAGGACTCAACGGATGTATGGCACTTCATTGAAGGACTTGTACAATGTGATGGTCAAAGTGTAGATGCCTTTGTCAAGGAGTTCAATGCTTTGTGGAGAAGATGGTGTGTTTCTTTGGGAAGTGATGCTCCTCCTCTTATGCTTAAAAAGTGTATGTTTATGCAAAGTTTGAGAGCTGATTTGAAGTTAAAGGTTGAGCTTAACAGGCCACTTACATTTGATGATGTAGTAAAGGTTGCAAAGCATAAGGAATGGAAGCTAGAGAGAGTGAGGCAGCTTGAATTGCAAGAAGATGTGCAGCGTAATGTATCTTATGTTTTAGACATAAATATGGACAGCGTATGCAATGAAGACTTCCATGTTTCTCATTCTCTTGAGCATGTGAAAGAAGAATGTTATATGCATAATGAGATCAAGAAGAATACTCAATGTATGCCATCTTTGTTATTTAAGAGATTTGATGTCAACCTTCATGTCAAAGATGATGATGCTAGTAAGATGGCTGTAGACAAGAAGGCTACCATGGTCATGAAAGAGTCTCAAATGCAAGGAGATGATCATTTTGAATGTCCAAGTCACATGGATAATGCTTCTCATATAGTTTACAATGAGGATGTGTATGCTTCTGATGCGAATGTTGTTGCTATGAGTTCTTCTCTTGTAGATGAGGTAGTCAAAGATCACAGGATGGAGGTAAAGGAAGATAAAAATGACAAAGAGGGTGATGTGTATGATGAGGACTCTCGAGTATCTGCTTTGGGTGATTGTATGCAAAAGGGTGATGCAACAATTAAGTATACTACTTGTGTTGTTGATGAGGACCCTATCAATGAGAAGCTTCATGGTGTGCATGATGGTGTGGATGATCCTGCCTTAATTGATGAAGAGAATATTGAGGTTTTAAAAGATATGGAAAATGATGGAGGCTCTCTTGTTATGCCTCATGTGAATATGGTTGATGCTACCTTGTTTGATCCTCTTGTTAAGGAGCCTAAGGCATATATGGAAGATGGCTTACCTATCAAGCATGATATGGTTGAATTGGATAGAGGCTTAATGAAGAGTGGGGAGAATGAAATGGATATGCATGAGGATACAAAAATGGCTAAGATAAAAGTTGAAGACTTTTTGGATGAGATGTTAAAGGATTCTTTGCATGCTATAATGATGAAAGGGTGATTCTTTGTTGTATTTGTTGAGAGTACTTTATGCCTAAACAGGATTTGGATTCTACATATGCTTTATGCTTTGATATTGGGTGTGACGCAAATGATATGGTTGGTGTTTCTTCATGCAATTTTTGCTTATGTTGTATGGCCCTTTGATCCGGGTGGACAATATGCTTATGCTACTACTGGGCATGAATGCTCTAGCAGACTGGGGGTTTGGCAAACTATGTTGGGCGCATTTCTGACACCCCGTTTTCTATAAATTTGTACATACGGACATGATGCCCGATGTCAAAAGTGTGTGTGGGCTTTCTTTTTGTGGGGTTTTTAGCTTGCTTTAGCAAGCACATGTACATGCACTACAAGTCGCTACTCTAGTGACAGCTGTCGGGCTACTGTAAGTGCCCGTGAGTGAGTTTTTTGAAGTGAGCCTTGTATATAACTTAAACTCATGTACAAACTTAAAAAAGTTCAGCCAAACATCACAAATTTGCAGGTTTTGGGTCGTTGTGGCTTCTTGATGCTTTTGGATGTAGTTTTTTGCCCCGACTAGCCTTCTCTACGTGTAGTCGTACTGGGACAGCTTTCTGTTCGCGTCAATTTTTCTCATGGAGGAGTATGGAATAAAATTTGGTCATCTTCATCTTTCTCGCCAGTCATTTTTCAAGATTTCTCTCAAGCTTTAAAGTGCCCCAATTGGAGTTGTGCTCATCAGGTTACGACTAGTTCTCTGCAGGGTTATGGCTATGGCAGCCTAGTGGCAAATTGTGTGTAGACAGATTTGGAGGGCATGTATCTATGAATTGTGGAATTCATGTTGAAGTTGTGGGTTTGTGATGTTCAATTATGAAAGGGGAGGGCATTGTCTTCATATGCATTGGTCGACGTGTGCTGTAAATCCGTGCTTTGACAGGGTTTTGTTCCTAAGTGACATAGTCTCTTGGGTGGGCGACGGCTAGTAAATTCCCAAGGGTCTACTCCTATTGGCCTTGTGGTGTTTCAAAGGGATTTTGCAAAGCTTTTGGTGTCTTGTAGTTCTCTTTCAACGCTCTTGAGTGACATCGCTATAGAGGTGTTTCAGTTTGCTTGTTTCCCAACAACGTATACATTTGAATATGTCTTACAGCTTAATTTTATTTAAAAAAAAAACACAGAATCATAGGGGATGCCTTGAGGGAAAAGGGAGGGAATCCCCCCCCTCCCCCTCCCCACACACACGCAAGAGTACGCACAAGCCCTCTCAATCTTTCTCTTTTTGCCCACGCTATTCATGCTTTCTCTCTATCTGTCCATGCCAAAATTTGAAAAAATTGCTTCATTGTATAGTGCATGGAGAGATTTGTGCTATTTTTGACGAAAAGTGGTAGGTCCCTGCATTCTTTCATTGAGATGCTTTCATGAGAGGGCATGTGAGAGCCGTCCCACAGGTCGGGGGCTTGCAGCGCATAGTGATCTACCTCCTATGCATTGCATGCGCCCAGTGGGACACAACTCTTACATCTTGGCCAATCAAAAATTTGCCATGCCGTTAGGAATGCCATGAATGTGATATGATTGTCCATAGAAATACAAGGTGGTTGTCCAATCCTATCAGTGGTGGAGAGGACGCATAGCCTTACAAGGCATTAAATGCCATGACCTTTCTTTCCACATGCCATGACCTTGACTTTGCCAAGAGGAAATTCCTTTGATTCAATTTGCCAAGAGGAAATTTGAAAAACCTGCTCTTTCAGCCTATTCCTTTCCTTGACTTTGCCAAGAGGAAATACCTTTGCTTCAATTTGCCAAGAGAAAATTTTAAAAGCGTGCTCTTTCAGCCTACAATAAACAAATGTGCCATGGCAAACATGCTCTTTCAGCCTACAATAAACAAATGCCTTTGTTGAAGTTGAACTGAATGTCACTTTTGAAGAACTCTTGTGAAAGTCTATAAAAGCAGGCATTGTTGTGCCTTTGTGTATGTGAATTACTGTGTGAAAATACTTTGTGCTAAAATTACTTTGCTCGGCAATGGCTTCCAAACAAAACAGTGGGAGTTCTTTTGCTCCTGAAGGCCGACAATGGTACGTAAGTAGTGGAGATTCTGATGGTGCTGACAGCATGGATTTTGAAGGCGGTGAGACCTATTGAAGATTTTTGTCTTGTTCTACTTACTGTTTTTTTCTTGGCCAAACTCTTTAAGAATTTGTATCATTGAATCTATTGTTGATCGGCATTATGAATGTGTTACTCATTGCGATATTGTTCGATATTATTGTCTAATCATGCTTACTTTGATTATTGTTATGGAAATGTGATGGTTGCTTCGCGGATTCTCTTCTTGTCATCTTGTCTTGTTCTTGAGTGCTTGTGTAGTCTTGGCTTTTTGCTCACGTTCCACCAAGCCGTTCTTGGTTTTTTTAAATCTAGCTTTCATAACCCTCGACATGTTTAAGCAATGAGCATACACAACTAGGCTTTCATTTGCATTCCCACATTGTGCCTTCTCTCCATGAACATAGACTTACACGGCTACAATCCTTTTACTAAATGCTTCAAAGGTTGAAATGGCTTGATCATTTCATATGCATGTGCTGTGCGACACACCTAAGATTTCTTTCGCGTCCCCTCATTGTGGCTTCTCTCCATCAACATAGTCTTGCACGACTACAATCCTTCTAATATGTAGTTCAAAGATCAATGTTCTAGGTCCATGCCCTCTTCTCCATATTTGCGAATACATACAAGCATTTCTTAAGTTTGCTAGCTTTTAAGAAACCAATTGGTAGGCCACTCTTGAGTAATCATACTTGGTCAACATGCTCTCCTTTCAATAGGCCATCTATGGTGCATACAACCATTTCTTAAGTTTGCTAGCTTTTAAGAAGCCAATTGGTAGGCCACTCTTGAGTAATCATACTTGTTCAACATGCTCTCCTTTCAATAGGCCATCTATGGACTTGTGGTCATCATATTTTGTGTCGAACTTCCTTTCATCATAACTAAGCTACCTATGTAACATATGAGGATAAGAATTATTATCTTGTCTTGTGTCATGTCATCTACGGTGCTTAATATCTTGTCATTCTTGCCGCATAATCATTGACTCTATCTCTCTCTCTCTCTCTCTCTCTCTCTCTCTCTCTCTCTCTCTCTCTCTCTCTCTCTCTCTCTCTCTCTCTCTCTCTCTCTCTCTCTCTCTCTAGCACACACAGACATACATACACTTGTATCACAACAACATTTTCCACTCTCATATGATTACCAACTTTCTATAATTGAAAGCGCATCTTTGTCTTCTAGGTGGTTTGATATACAAAGAGTAGTTATACGGCAAGGTTGTCGCCTTGAACTGTTCATGCAACAAATGACTGCTTGTGTTTCTACCTATCGTTATTAAACTTTTCATAATATATGGAAGGAGTTAGGTGCTCATAATTAATTTTCTACAGAGCTTCGAAGGTTGGTAGAAGGTACTCCTATCTCAAGCGGTAAACGTTCCGACGCACCCCCAATTGCTTGCACATCAGCATCACCTCACAAAAGATCGAAGCAGGACCTTCATAGGCCTCACAAGCCTACTGCACGCGCATTGTTTCATTTGGACGACCTGGTGAACTCTGCATGTGAGCATTTATTATTGGAAAAGCATGTCTTTCTGAGAGCGATTTCATCAACTCATAGAGTTGTTTCTTTTTGTTGCTATCTTTTGGATTATGTAGATAAGCAACCCGTGGTGGAGCACATTAATATCAAGAAGGAACCATATATTGAATCAGTTGTTCCATCCCATGCGCTAAACAAGCCAAGACCTCTTGATATTGAGCCTTTGTCTATTGAGCCTCCCTTGCCACTCCAAGCAACAATTGTCCCAAACCCTATTGAGGGCATACCTCTTAACAATGCCAACGAGGAAATCCATATACCGAGCAAAAAAAACCGAGCGTTCCATTTTTCCGGGCAAAAGTGAAGAGAATTGTAACACAAATTGCTTTTTTGATTAAGCCCTACCATAATGTCAAATGCAAGAAGTAAAAAAAAAAAGGTCAATCCATAGAGGAAAGAAAACTCTGGCACATGAAGGTGATCGCTGCTAAAGTTGTATTTGATTAAGTAACATAAGTTATCAAAACTCCAAGCACTGGAAATTGCAGGGAATCCAAATTGCAAGAAATCTCGCTAGGTTGTGCTCCACGTTGCCGAGTAGTGTAGTTGTTCGGTTGTGCTACCAAAATATTGCCTTGCAACACAAATCCTTTTTTTTGTAGCATCTCAACCTCCCATGAAATCAGACACACTATGTCAAACCCTATTACACAGCCCTACCACATGCGCTCGTTGACCTGATGCTCATGTGGGGAGAGAGAGAGAGAGAGAGAGAGAGAGAGAGAGAGAGAGAGAGAGAGAGAGAGAGAGAGAGAGAGAGAGAGAGAGAGAGAGAGAGAGAGAGAGAGAGAGTCTTTCCTCGCGACAGACAAAGAAAGAGAAAGAGGTCTCCTATCTTGCCTCCACTCCACACCCTAATACCACACACACACACACACACACACACACACACAGAGAACTTTTCCCGAGAGACTCTGACTAAAAATATTTCGCTTGAGAGATATGGCATGCAAAACCATGTGGCCTGCTCCCCCCCCTTCCACTAATGTTTTATTTTTCCCACACTTCTCTTTTTCACTTGGAACTAATGCACGATTTTTTCAATTTCTTCCAACCGGTCCCACCTAGTTGTATGACAGAGCCTGCTACTGCTATTGAAGCACAAGTACTCTCGAGGCGGAAATCAAGGACTCGTTCCTGAGCAAGCGAGCATCAGTCACATAGCTAGAGTCTCCGCTGATTGAGGCTATGGTCATGTGAGGCTTAGTTATCAATTATTTGAACTGATAACTAAGGGCGTTTACAGACTGCCAAAGCCTCTGCCCATCCCCTTAGGGGATGGCGGGGAGGCTTTACACACTAATATGCCCAAGTCGCAATAGATTAATAAAAGCGACTGCCACGTGCACGAAAGACAACATGGTCCATTGGTTGCGCCCTTTGTCTTTTCTGGTGGGGCCTGAGAGGTTCAACCCCTGCCCATGTATGGGTGGGGGAGTTTGCGTACGTTCTAGATTACAAGATTGTGTTACTCAGTCTACTACAAAGGCTCAGTATGTTGCAGCATCAGAGGCATGCAAAGAATAAATTTGGCTTAATCGACTAGTAACAGATTTGGGAACAAAGAAGAGATTCCTGTGTTATATTGTGATAGTCAGAGTGCTATACAATTGGCTCGCAATCCAGTTTATCACTCAAAGGCAAAGCATATGGATGTGAAGTATCATTTCATCAGGGAAATGCTCGAGGATAAGAAAATTCAGCTTGCCAAAGTTCACACCACAGAAAATTCTGCTGATCTACTTACAAAAGGACTTCCCTCAGAGAGCTTTGCGCATTTTCGCAAGCAGTTAGGTGTAGGGTAGTACATCACTTCTCTACATCTCTTGTATATTAGCTTGTGTAGTAGCTTCTCTCACACTTAAAGTACCACATTGGACTTTAAGTGGGAGGTTGTTGGGGTATAAAGCCCAATGTGGTCGCCCAGGGAAGTGGGCGGGCTGCCAGGTATGTACACATATTCTTTTGTAAAAACCTAATAAGAACTCACTATGCTCTACACATTACAACAGAGCGAGTTCACCATATCGTTGTGCTCTTCTTCTCGCACTCTCTCTCACGTCGCACTTCCGCTCGTACTCCTTCAGATTGTTATGCATCTGCATGTGATTGGCCAGGCTTGTAGGGGTCCAATGTGCTTCAAGCATGAGCTACAAGGGGGGGTCAACCAAAGCAAGAAGGGGGGCTGCTTAGGGGGTATACTCTTCCACACACACTCACACACACTCTCATTGTGTGAAGTGCAAAGTGCAAGAGCTCCATCTCCTTCTCCAAGCTAGTAGAGAAGTTGAGAGCCCACACCAACACTCTTAGCTATGGAATGCAAATCAAACCAAGAGCCATGCTTCAATGCTGAAGCTTTCCATCTTCTCCATCTTCATTACTATGATATTGTATGCTAGCAAGAAGAGTGATGATAAGTGAGGAACTATTTCTTTCTCCTATGGAATGTTTCTTCTTCCTCTTCCCTACCCTCATTCCCTACTAGCTCTCTCCACCTTGGAAGGTGTTTGAGGCCTTGGGACTGAGGCTTGGGATAGTTAATGTTTTTTTCGAAGTTTATGTTATGCTTGTGATGTATGAATCTTTCCATCTTCATTGCATCACCTAGGTCAGAAGGAACACAAAGATTGTATTGTACCAAAGTCTCTCTTGATGGGAGAATCTATAATACAAATGCCTATTGGAGGGGGGATCGGCTCCACATAAATCTGGTCCTCAACTGTTGTCATGTTCTCTAAACTCTCTCTCTTGCAAAAGTATTTTTCATGCAAAGTTAACTAAGTACTATATTTATGTTGCTACCATCAATTAAGTTCACCCTCTATGCTCACAAAGTAATCTCACAAAAGTGCTTTATGTAATTTAATTTTGCTACTCTCAAAGTTCATAGGACATTTACATTACATTGGTATCAGAGCGTTTGGTTTCCCTTTTCTTGCTTAAGAAGAGAGGTCCTTAAGTAGCTTATTAATGGTTGAATTTGTTAATTATAATAGGGTAAGTGGGACTGGCATCTATTATTGATTTTGTTGAGCCCACTATGTGGGATATGGTGCACACCTCGGGAGCTCTGGTCTCAAGAATGGGGTCTTTCTAGACTTGCCTACGGCTTTACTATTATTGAGCCATAAGAAGTTTGGAAGGAGCTATCCCTGGACAACTTTGCAATATTAGACCCACTCCACTACTCTCTATAATTAACCAATTCGAGTTGTGGGTGTAGATACTTAAGTGATGATTTTCAAAGGCTAAGAGGAGTAGCAACTAAGGTTTTGAATTGCCAAAGCATACACTAAGTAAGTACACAATTTTTGTTAACATGGTTGACAATAACCAGAGAGTAAAATGAACATTGATAACTTTGATTTTGCACATGAAGGTGCTAATGATGATGCCCCCATGTTTATCAATTATCTTGTTACTAGGTTGCATCAAGCTATGGGCAACCCTACTTTGCAAGCCAAAGTTACTCAACAACTTCGTGCTTATGGGATTTTCCTTCCTCTCCAAGAGGAGCGAGAGCTTAGGAGGCCTCTTGAAGAGACCCTCAAAAGAAGACTCTCTCCCATACAAGAGGAGGAATCCAAAGAGCAAGAAAGTAATGAATCTTTAAGTTCCTCTAAAGATGTGGCTCCACGAAGACGACGGTCTAGACGATCGCCAACTTCTCCCAAGAGGAAACGAGCAACCCACAGTCCTTCTCCTCGTCACTCCGAAAGGGAATAGAGGAAACAAAGGAAGAAAAGGGCAAGAAAGAGGTCACCCTCTTCTCCTTCTTCTTCACCTTCCTCCGCTTCTGATGAAAGCTATGGCTATTCTCTAAGAGAATACAAGAGGGGAGGACATTGCAAATCTTACCCTGCATGGCGAAGGTCACAAAAGCTCAAGAAGTTCAAAGAGGGAGGAAAGAGTATCTCTTTTCTCACCTATGATGGCACCTTTGGTGCCACCAACAAAGTATTGGCCTTCATCTAGCAATTTGATTCCGCCTTTGGAGACGAGGGCCTCACGGAGTCCTCTAAGCTATGCCATGTAGCTATGCACTTCCAAAAATCGGCTCGTCAATGGTGGGATAGCCTTTGTGACAATGGTGAAGCCCCAAAGACATGGAGAACTCTACGAGTTTTCCATCATGAAGCAATTGCTTGCAAGCGATGCAAAGGAAAAAGTGCCTACCGAATGGTGCAGTTTGAAGCTTCTCTCTCATGAGTCTATCCACAAATATGTAGACAAGTTTTGGGATTTACATCTCAAGGCTACTGTCTTCCAAAAGATAGACTTCGTCGAGCACAAGCAACAATTCTATGCGGGATTACCTGAAGAGATGGCCGAGTACGTCAACTCTCAATGGTCTGGTTCTATCACCGAAGTAATCCACCACACCATGGTTGCTTCATGCATCAATTTCCAACAAGGGGCTAGACGAAATGTCAAGCCATGGAAAACAAAGACAAAAGTGATGCAAAAGGGAAAACCAATGCCCGAAATTCTTCCCCCAAGTCAAATCCAATAAAAACAACAACAACAATCGGTCCAAGGAGAAGGGAGTTTACAAAGGTAAAAACAAACTCTCTCTAGAAGAGCTTGAAGCTTTTCGCAAGGACCATAAGTGCTTTAAGTGTGGGGAGCAAGGAAATGGCTATCGTTATTGCCCTAAGAGAAATGCTCGCAATGAGACTCTTAGAGCTTCCACAATCGAAGCTCCAAAAGAGGATGCTCATTGCAAAGGATCACCTCTCTCCTATGCTTGGGGAAAGGTAAGGGAGCATGATGCCTTCATCTTGTTTGACCCTAGCTGTACTCACAACTTTATATCAACGGAGTTGGCCACCAAGTTGGGCAGTCAAGATTTCGAGATAGGAGATATTGTAGCAACCAACACCGCTTTCAAGGGACAACAAGCCTCCATTACTCCCTTGATTGGGAAGTTGAGGCTTAACATCCAAAAATCTATGTCGACAAAGAAGATATTTTCATTCTCCTCTCCAACATAAGGATGCTATTCTAGGGGCACCATAGTTCAACCGCATGGTTGCCAACATGAAGCTCCCTGGGGTCTTACCGACTAGGGAGCTTGTGGGAACACTACCCAAGCTTGAGGTGCTTTGTCATGCTTGCTGACTAAGGTGGTGGAGGGTAAGGTGTTCCACAAAATAAAAAAGATCCCTACAAGGAAGGGAAAATTCCTACAAGAAGGGGCTAGAGAGAGAACACACACTCCCTCACACAAGGCAAGCTTGGTACAAAGAAAGCAAATAAGACACTTGTCAAGCTCCTCCTCATGTTGCCCTCATGGTGTGCCTAAAGCCTATTGGTTGGCCTCCCAAGGGGTCCAATGATAAATTAGTTAATTTGATTAATTGTTTTTGCATTTATCAAGTCCTCTCTCTCAAAGGGGAAAGGGGGACACTTGTCCCAAGTCTACCCTTGTTGCTTGTTATGCATCTGCATGTGATTGGCCAAGCTTGCAGGGGTCCAATGCTCTTGAAGCATGAGCTACAAAGGGGTGTTGAACAAATCAAGAAGAGGGGCTTCTTGGGGGGTATACTCTCCCACACACACTCACACACACTCTCATTGTGTGAAGTGCAAAGTGCAAGAGCTTCATCTCCTTCTCCAAGCTATGTTTATGTTGATACCATCAATTAAGTTCACCCTCTATACTCACAAAGTAATGTCACAAAAGTGCTTTATCTAATTTCCTAATTCCACTACTCTCAAAGTTCATAGGACATTTACATTACAATGGTATCAGAGCATTTGGTTTCCCTTTTCTTGCTTAAGAACAGAGGTCCTTAAGTAGCCTATTAATGGTTGATTTTGTTAATTATAATAGGGTAAGTGGGACTTGCATCTATTATTGATTTTGTTCGTTAGGGTAAGTGGGACTGGGATCTATTATCGGTTTTGTTGAGCCCACTACGTGGGATATGGTGCACACCTTGGGAGCTTTGGTCTTAATAATGGGGTCTTTTTAGACTTGCCTACGGCTTTACCATTATTGATCCATAAGAAGTCTGAAAGGAGCTATCCCTTGGCAACTCTGCAACATTAGACCCACTCTACTACTCTCTATAATCAACCAAGATACTTAAGTGTGATTTTCAAAGGCTAAGAGGAGTAGCAACTAAGGTTTTGAATTGCCAAAGCATACACTAAGTAAGTACACAAATTTTGTTAATATGGCTGACAATAACCAAGAGAGTAGAATGAACATTGATAACTTTGATTTTGCACATGAAGGTGCTAATGATGATGCCTCCATGTTTGTCAATTATCTTGTTACTAGGTTGCAGCAAGTTATGGGCAACCCTTATTTGCAAGCCAAAGTTACTCAACAACTTCGTGCTTATGGGATTTCCCTTCCTCTCCAAGAGGAGACAGAGCTTAGGAGGCCTCTTGAAGAGACCCCCAAAATAAGACTCTCTCCCATACAAGAGGAGGAGTCCAAAGAGCAAGTAAGTGATGAATCTTTAAGCTCCTCTAAAGATGTGGCTCCATGAGGATGGCGGTCTAGATGATCGCCAACTCCTCCCAAGAGGAAACGAGCAACCCACAGTCCTTCTCCTTGTGACTCCGAAAGGGAAGAGAGGAAACAAAGGAAGAAAAGGGCAAGAAAGAGGTTTTCTCCTTCTTCTTCACCACCTCCTCTTTCGACAAAAGCTATGGCTATTCTCCTACATAATACAATAGGGGAGGACATCGCAAATCTTACCCTACATGGCGAAGGTCACAAAAGCTCAAGAAGTTCAAAGAGGGAGGAAAGAGTCTCTCTTTTCTCACCTATAATGGCATCTTTGGTGCCACCAACAAACTATTGGCCTTCATCCAGCAATTTGATGCCGCCTTTGGAGATGAGGGCTTCACGGAGTCCTCTAAGCTATGCCATGTAGCTATGCACTTGCAGAAATTGGCTCATCATGGTGGGCTAGCATTTGTGGTAACGGTGAAGCCCCAGAGACATGGAAAACTCTACAAGTTTCCCATCATGAAGCAATTGCTTGCAAGCGATGCAAAGGACAAAGTGCTTACCGAATGGCGCAGTTTGAAACTTCTCTCTCATGAGTCTATCCACAAATATGTAGACAAGTTTTGGGATTTACATCTCAAGGCTACTGTCTTCCAAAAGATAAACTTCGTCGAGCAAAAGCAACAATTCTATGCGGGATTACCTGAAGAGATGGCCGAGTACGTCAACTCTCAATGGCCTGGTTCTATCACCGAAGTAATCCACCAAGGGGCTAGACGGAATTTCAAGCCCATGGAAAACAAAGACAAAAGTGAAGCAAAGGCGAAAACCAATGCCCGAAATTCTTCCCAAGGAAATTCCAATAACAACAACAACAACAATTGGTCCAAGGAGAAGGGAGTTTACAAAGGTAAAAACAAACAGTTCTTATAGTTTTCCTTGCGATGGCCCCGGCCGACTCCAGAAGAGCTTGAAGATTTTCGCAAGGACCATAAGTTCTTTAAGTGTGGGGAGCAAGGACATGGCTATCGTTCTTTCCCCAAGGGAAATGCTCGTAATGAGACTCCTAGAGCTTCCACCATCGAAGCTCCAAAAGAGGATGCTCATTGCAAAGTATCACCTCTCTCCTATGCTTGGGGAAAGGTAAGGGAGCATGATGCCTTCATCTTGTTTGACCATAGCTCTACTCACAACTTCATATCAACACTAGGTAGCTCCCGCAAGAAAGGAAGTCGTTGATCTCTCTCTCTCTCTCTCTCTCTCTCTCTCTCTCTCTCTCTCTCTCTCTCTCTCTCTCTCTCTCTCTCTCTCTCTCTCTCTCTCTCTGTCCTCTCGACGTACCTACAAAGATGGTCGTCTGTGCATGTGTGTGGCTTAACAAAAAACACCCAGCGGGCCTGATTAGGACCCTCTATATATTAAGCTGCAGACGACCGGGCTTTAGCATTTTCCCGACGGGTTCGTAGGGAAAATGCAAAAGCTCGGCGAGATTTTTGTGGGTTTCTAGGTCCTATGAACCGGCTTGTTTGTGATCATGTTAACTGTGATTATGAAATATGTCAACAAGACCTTGTGATCACACAATTATTTTGGTAATTATGTAAATATTAAACCCCGTTCTTGATCCAAGGTACATAATGTGTATCAACAAGTGTAAAAGAACTGCCATTTGCAATAGTAAGCAAAATCTTTCCAACTCCCTGAACCAGATAAAAGACATTGTTGGCACAAGTAACTGAATTTCCATGAGGGACAGACTCAAGAGAGGTGACCAAATCACGATGTGAGGTAATGTGCTTTGTAGCAACACTGTCAAAATACCACACATGTGAATCTGCAGCAACTGACATGCATGCATCATGGACAGCAAGATTATAGGTACACTTTGCACTAAAAGCCCATTCTGCATCAACATCAGCATCACAGTCTCCTTTCAAAGAAGACTCAACAATAACTGCATTTGTAGTGGAACCACCCTTTTTCTTCTTAGCCTCTTTGGCCTTCAACTTAGGACACTGCTTGATCAAGTGATCATTAGATTTACAATAATGACAACGTACCTTCTTTTTACCCTTATCACCAGAATTTCCAGACGAAATGCTACCAGCAAAAGCATTAGGAACAAGTGATTTTCCACTCACAAAAGAACCATAAGAAGTGGCTGCATCGCTGTTACCACCTTTTCTTTGAGCAGCAATAAAGGCCTGTTCAACTTCACGCTGTCTAGTCCTATTTTTTCTAGAAAGAAACTCTTGCAACAGTAATGTGCATAATGCATCAAACTTGAAAACTTTAGGATTTTCTTGGGTCATAAGTCTCCAAGTACTAGCAAGCGTCTGGTAAGAATCTGGCAAGGCATCAAGAACAATCTATATAAGGGAATTGTCTAAAATGACTTCACTTGCAAGAATAAGTTGCTCATTGATATCCTTGACACCATCAAGGAAAGTGTCCATGTCATCTTTCTCATGCATAATCTTTGATTCTAGCTCTTTACGCAGCAATGCAATTTTAGTCTCATTGCGACTTGCATAAAGACCAGCCAGAATATCCCAAGCATGTTTTGCAGATTTTGCTAATGTGAGGGGTAATAGTGCGCTTCACAAACAACACAATCAATGCATGAGCCTGCTCATCTTTTACATCCCAACGAGCTTGTTTTGCCATAGGCAAAATAACTCTAACAACAGCAATCCTTGCAGCAAGACCTGCAACATCTTCAACATTGCCTACATCCTTAGAACCAGGACGTACATCAATGGCCTGCACAATATTCCAAATGCCCTTCGACACAAGAACATGTTGCATCATATAAGCCCACTTATGGTAACTGTCCCCATCCAATCTGTCCTCAGCAGCAAACATCTTGAACACATCTGTGTTGTTGTCAGCCATGGTAAATGTTGCATTTGATGTGAAAACTGCCTGAAAAGAGGAGAAACAGAGTAGGAACAACATGGACTATATAGCATAAACCGTAGAAGACTCTAAGGGACCTATTATGTAGAAAAATGCACTGACAAAAATTCTACACAAAATGACGAAATAGCCTACGTAGTACTGTCTGTATTGGAAACGGAGGCCGAAATGAGCCCAAATAAAAAATTTGAGCAGACTGAGCTCTTTGAGCAAACCCACAAATTTCGTCGACATGTGAACGCTCGCCAAAGCTCACTGAAATTGAAGAAAGTGAGCATGCGTGTGCTCGAGCTGTTGGCGACTAAGCCTGGGAGGACACAACCTACTCTGATACCAATTGTTGGAATTAGGGTTGCAAGAAAACACACATAGCTTGGAGAAGACGAAGGAAGCTCAAGGCACACAACAGAGAGTGTTTTACTTAGTGTGCAATGGAAAGATAGATACCCTAGAGTGATGGGCGTATATACAATCCACGGGGCAAAAACCTCCTAATGAGGGAAAAAATACCCCGACGGTCCTTAGTGTGTTCACACACATCACTACCACATGTATATGGTAACAAGAAGCATTGTGATAAGATGCCTTGGCTAATACGTAATAAGCATGTTTTCTTCAAGAACATGAGTATGTTTTGGAGGGGCTTAACGCATTTCAAACCCAAAAACACTGATCATTGATGACAGTAAGTACAAAGTGTGCCAGAACCCTAAAAGAATGTTCGCTTATTACTCCCAAGTTAGAGGACCAAACTGTTGAACAGTGGCAACAATTTTTGGTAGACACTTTGGCTCCCTGGTTGTTTCTGTTGCTGCAATGAGAGGACCGTGCAGCATATAGAGCCGCCAACGGGTTTGATACTGGCCTACACATGTTTTTTGATGTAGTCCTCAGCAAGCTATAAGCAGATCCATGAGAAAGCGATGAGACCGAGTGGAGGGCAGCGAGTGAAGGGTAGAGAACCGTCAAAGACAAAGGGAGGATGAAGAAGAAGCTGAATGGCATGAGAGGCAAAAGCTGGAGGGGGAAAGATTAGAGAAGCAATAGAAATTTGAAGTAGAAAGGCCAATGCAAGAAACAAATGCTCATCAAAGCCAAGAGCACAAGTACATTGGGTACTACAAGTACAAGCGCCCTAAGCTGCACAAGCATTTTGAAGAGTAGTCCAGACTCTTTGCATACTTATTAAATTATGTACTATAATGAGAAGTTGTAGTATTATGATGAGATCACCTTTTCAATGTTTATACCGATTCTGACTTTCATTCCAGATAGTATGTTTACAAATTTTGTACCATTGTATTTTTTGGGGCCATACGTTGTGCTATGTTGGCATACTTTTTGGTCTTGTTAACAATATATGCATGCAATGGTAGCATATTAACGGCTTCTTTTGTACACTCAGTAAGCTAGTAACCCTAAGCAATAAGCCAATTGACTTACCCAAGTTGCTGATAATGCAGATAGTTGTAACCAACATGAATGGTACTTTCTATGCTAGCTCACATACCCGGTTATGCTAGTCAGTAGACATGCTTCTGTGTATGCTAGTCAGCATACATGCTAATTAGGCTATGTATGCTAGTTAGAAGAGTTCGTATGCAAGTTAGGAGAGTTTGTATGCTAGCTAGCATTAGGGGTATGGTGACTAGCATACTATCTTTAGTTAGAATACCCACTTATGCTATTTAGCATACCTACTTATGTTGGTTAGCATAAATGCTACTATGTATGCTAGTTAGAATACATGCTATTTATGCTATGTATGCTAGCGAGCATAGTGGCTACGGTGGCCAGCATACCCAATTACCTAGTTACTATACCCAGTTATGCTAGTTAGCATATATGTTAGTTATTCTATGTATGCTTGTTAGCATAGTCTGTATGCTAGTTAGCATATCAGTTATGTTAGATAGAATACCCAGTTAACTGGTTATAAACACCAAAGCCATGTATAGATAGTGCACACAAGAGACACATGACCAACTTTATGATAGAACTGCATTATTTGCAGCAAGAATTATATTGAGAATCTAGTGGTTACAACTCAAAAGAAGCTGAAGGGCATGCTATTACAAATTTCTTCATAGGTTTCTGGGGTGATTTTTCACTCCTTCCTTATCCTTGGGATGTGCTCCATAGGTATTTTGAAACATCGCACTAGATGTGGAAGTAGGTGGACGATGGGTTGCTTATGGTATGGCTTGAAGGTGTATGCATCCAATTGCTTGTAATACAGTCCTTGCACAACATATGAGCCTCTGTCAATTACATTTCTCCATTCATTGATGTACCCATTCTCCGCCTTCTCCTTTGCTACAACACACTTGACAAGGTAGGAATCCACATCCTCGGCATTGGTTGAAGTATCTAGATTTACAGCAAAAGTGTCACCAACACATAGAGTGCTACTCAACACATCATGACGACCTTCGTATGTAAACCCACCATAGCTAAAAGGTTCCTCTGTCAAAGGAACTTCATCTATTGTCTCAAAATTCACCAAAACCTCATCAGGTAAAGGAAATAGAATATGATAATCCCAAGCTTACACGTGAGATTTAATGATGAAATGATTCCACCTTTCGTGCATGCATGCATCACAGAAGCATGCCAACTTTCTTGTTGCAAGGGCAGTTGGATCATGCATGACCACAAAAAGCATGCAAAGAGCAAGATTTTGCCACAGTGGCACAATTCCAATTGACTTCCCTGTTCACATCCCCCTCTTTAACCTCCCAGAACACACAGGCACATTCAATTTCTTTTGAAGGATATGGTGTAGGGGCTCCCTATGACAGGTTGGCTTGGAAATAAGCTTAAAGCAATCACATCTGCTGCACACCACAAAATATCTCCATGTGATTTTTGTTGCTCATGGGTCAAGGTTTTTTTCACAAACGGCTCCTGCACCATCATGCTTGCGCTTGCCATGCCCTAATCCAAAGAAGAACCAGACACTACAAGAGGTTGTGTGCTCTTGTGACGCTGTTAGCGACGGAAATACACTGGGTTTTTATAACCCCCGGCGTCGCTAAAACCGTCGCTAACAGCGTCGCTACGAGAGCGTCGCTATAGGCGTCGCTATATAGCGACGCTTATAGCGACGCCTATAGCGACGCTCTCACAGAAGAGTATAGCGACGCATATAGCGACGCTACAGAGCCATAAATAGCGACGCTTATAGCGACGCCTGAGAGAATGTTTTTTTGGTGGCAGGGCATTGAATGCCCTGCCACCCATCAACCATATTGTACTTGATTCACTTTTTTAAAAAAGTGCAAAGGTAGATAATAGACCCAAAATAGTCACCCACAAGACGCATTGTTTGCAAAATTGACAATTGTACACATCATAGGCAAACTGAATTGATTGGCAAATGTAATAATGACAATTGTACAACATCATAGGCATAAAGAATTGATTGGCAAAAGGAATTGCGGTGACAAATGTAATAATATACATGGTTCAAAAAGACGTATAAAATCCGTCTCATGATACATAAGCTATGAGAAACCCTAAACTAATGCTATCTAGCTACGGCTAAACTGACGTCGTCTAATCAGACGTCTCATCGCGTCCAAGCGGCGTATCTGTCGGATTCTGCAAAAAAAGACAATAAGACAGTTTTCAGTAAATATAAACATATAACGACATTTATAAAACAATACAAAAAATAAAAAAGAGTAAACCCTAATACTAACCATGCCGCCGCGAGAAGTGAGAATGTCCATCAGGGCGTTTAAGCCCTTCCTGCCTGCGTACTCGCGCTCGTACGGTGTGGGATCACGTCCTGTCATCGACCACTGTCAAAACATACAAAGATTTCATTATGTTAGAACTAAAAAACTCATAAACCCTAAACTATCGAACATGCATAAAGAGCAATGTGAAAAGACTTACAAAATCGGCCTCAAATGATGCCCATCCACCGCTCCCCAAGTGGTGCGAGCTCGCTCCCTCTACTCGCGCTCTGGCTGCATCCTTTTGTTGCTTCCACTTGTCGGGATTCTCGCACGCTGCTTTCTTCGTATTCTTCCAATCTTCTTTGGCCAGCCAATCTGGCCTATTCCACCCATTCTTGATTGCTTTTTGCACTTCAGAACGCTTGTGTTTGCAGTATTCGCGCATTCGAATCTTCATCAGGTCTTCATTGAAGCGCTGATCCCGTGTTGGAACGGGAAACTCATCATGAAGTATGCTGATGACTCTGTTTTTTAAATCACTTGGTACTTCACTCCATTTGTTTAGTATATAGTGTCTAAACAGCTGAGAGCAAAGACCACGCATGCGCGAGATCACCTTCTTGCCGTCATCATCCATGATGATGCCGCCGCTGATGTCGACAGAGTAAGGCAAGCCCTCTGGCCGGTGACGCGTGAACCTGGGTGTCCCGGCAGGGGTCTCTAGCGGCGTGTCGATGGGGGTACGGACGTCAGGTGTCTCCACCGGCGTCTGGGCGCCGAAGCGAGGAGTGTCGAGTGGGGTGGCTCCTGGCGGAGTAGGTAGAGGTGTGTAGCTTCTAGGAACAGTCAACCGTGCAAAACCTAGCGTAGATGGCGATGCTGTGGCTGGTGTGGGGGCGGGCAAAGAAGGGGAGGATAAAGAGCCTCGTCGAACACGAGGCGGTGTGGAGGCATCGGTGGCGGAATCCCCACAACAACCGCCACCGCCACCACTAGAGCGCCGGTGTCTAGACGAGTGTGACGCTCGTCTCGTTGACGCCGAAGCTTCAGAGCGCGCCGAATGCTCCGAAAGAGAGGGAGATGCGGATGGTGTAGGAACGCGCGATGATGCGCCAGAGCGATGACGCTCCACGTACCACTGTCTCTGCTGCGGTGACAAAGAAGAAAGAAACTCCTCATCATCCATACCTGCATTAAACACACGAATATTTAAACTTAATATTGAATGAATAGAGTAGACAATGACGCAAAGACCATTAAATACAATGACGTAATGACGCATATAAATACAATGACGCAATGAATCGAGTGATAGAAGAGGCAAGTCGAAAACTCAGAATTTTCAATCAAAAGATGTGAGCGCGAGTAGAAAAGAGCGTTACACACCATGGAAGCTACTTAGAGAGCCAGAGCTTTTACAGCACGGAGCAAAATTGTTCAAATACAATATTTGTGGCTTTAAGAGATCTCTCTCTCATCCTCGCATAACTCAGCATAACTTCCTATATCTATATAGAGCTCTCCGTTTAAACACATATCCTCTGTTTCATTTTGTAGCTCCTCTGCATGCACCCCATATAGAGTAGTAGCATCTTGATGCTCGTCTGGCACCACCGCAGCGGCTTCTGATTGAGCATCTTCTCTGATCTCCTCCATTGATGTCGTTGTGATTGGCACATGGTAGCCTTCATACGTCCTTGCACTACGAGGGGCTACCTCTATGACGTACCACCAGTTTGATGTAGACTTTGTAGGATGAAATACTACCTGCCAGAGCCACATAACTTACATGAGAGCTTTCAAGCACATAACTTGTAAAAGGGGGATGTTAACTATTTATATACTTACTTGTTCACAATGCTCGGGTAGTACGAAAGTGTCTCTTAGGTCAGTCCATTTCTTAGTAGAATCCACCTCAAGAAAACCAAACTCTCCTCTACGCACAGTAGCGTTTCGACCCTCCATGATTATCTTGAACCATTGCACGTCGAACAAGTCGACAAAAAATCCTCTGTAATCGATCCTCAAAATCTCTTGCAGCGTGCCGAAGTAAGTGAGTTCCGCCACCACGGGATCTGCATCAGAGGAACGTCGTCGACTAGACTGTTCAAATTTTGTCATGATTCCACAATCTTGAGTAAAACGCTTTTTGTCGATTCGTTCCACCCTAAAATGTCGACCTTTACACCATGCTGCTGTGTATGACTTATACTACAACGAACAAAGATTATGAGTGGCCGTTCAAACGTTTATAAATAAAGTCACTTGCTAGTCGTACATTGCAAACTTACCTTGGTCGCGCAACCCCGAGAGTACTCCCACTCTTCTTCAGTCACTTCGTCACCGCATTGTTGTGCGCTTTTCAATTGGTTGTGCAACCATCTTAAGCTCATGAAGGTTGGTAGGCTCTCCAGAACCGCTGGATAGTGCATCGGTGGTCGTCTTCCCCGTCTCCACTCGATTCGTGCCCTTTGTCGCTCTTGCTTTGCATCCTCATATTGTGAAATCCACTTTTGCATCACTGGATTGTGAAGCATGCAAAATCGGTTGATTTTAGCCTCTAGATCTTCCGTCATCTTCTTCTCAACACCGAGATTGCACATGACAATCCCAGATATGCGCTCATCATCTATGGTTCGCCATAGCGTGTCCCGGGATTTATCAAATCCGTCTAGCCACTCTCCAATGTACACTAGGGACTCTGATACCAACCAACCTTCTGCCATGCTACCCTCCGGACGTGCCTTTTGACGCACATATCCCTTAAGCGTTTTCATGAAACGCTCTAAGAAGAACATCCATCTGGAATGAACTGTGCCAGCTATTTCCACCTCATCAACTATGTGAACAAGAAGATGCACCTGAATGGTTAGTATTGTAGTAGGAAAATGTTTCTCAAACATGCACACAAGCTCCGCAGCATTTAGTTTGGCGAATGGTACGGAGTCTACGTCGATCTCCTTTTGTGAGATCCATTGCACCAGCTTTGCAAGTTTGTAGATTGTGTTACGGATGTCGAGAGACAAACATCCCTCAATGGCAACCGGTAAAATAAACTATAAAGTATGTGCAGCAATGATATTAAAGTCCACATTTTATGCAATGATATTAAAGTCCACTATGAACGTACCTGACACATTTTATGCCAATCGTGTGACTTCAAACCGGTAAGCTTTCCTTCTTTAGTAAAACACGTTCGGAGCGAGTGCATTACGCCAGTGGGGGTCCGCAAAGATCGAATGGCCTCTTTTACTTTGCGTTCTTGGGCTCCTGTGAAAATCCATGGTGCTTTAGGAAGTTTTATCGATCCATCAGACGCTGTTTGCGGCCAATATTGCTCCATACGATCCACATTTCTAAGGTCAACTCTGGCTCCCAAAGTATCTTTCTTGCCGGTCAAATGGTCCCATAGTAGATTACCCACATTCTTGAATATGTGCATTGGATCGAGCAAGTGATTGATCACGAGTCAGGGCCAGTATGGTAACTCGTACCATAGAGATAGTCTCTTCATCCCTGGAGGCAATCCGTCATCGCACATCTCCTTCTGCTCTAACCATGCTTGTGCAGACATCCTTGGTGGCTCTCTTCCCAAAAAGCCGTCGCGTAACACATGATTCTCCGGAAGATACGCTTGATGACCTTCGTAGATTTGCTTCTTCAGTGAGGGTGCCCTACGTGCATTCAGTCTAGGTCCACATGTGACACATGCTCTGTATCCGCTTGTTTGAAGCCCTGCATGTATACACATGATAATAGATCAACTATGGGGAAAAACAAGATTTACAGTGTCTGAGTGAGGAGTGTCAATAGATCACCTGAGCATTCTGTTAGCCCGGGATAGTCATGCATGGTCCACATTAGAATACCTCTGATCAAAGCATTCCGTCGTCCTGTGTGTCGGCTCATATCCACCACCTCTATGCCAATCCACAATTGTTGTAGCTCTTCCAATAGTGGACGAAGATACACATCCATATTCCCCACTTTATATCGCCCTGGCACAATCAAGCTTAGCCATAGGTGCCCCTTCTTCGTAGTCAACCACGGGGGAATGTTGTAGTTGACGATGACAACGGGCCATACACTGTAAGATGTTGATCTTTGACCAAATGGATTTACGCCATCCATAGCCAGGCCTAAGCGCAAATTTCGAGCTTCCCTGGCAAAATCCGACCATGTTCCATCTATATGTTTCCAGGCTGCGCAATCTGCAGGAATTCGTAGCACACCATCCGAAGATTTATTCTCCTCATGCCATGATGCTAGGGCGGCCATGGACTTACATTCGAAGAAATGCTTGATGCGAGGAAGCAAAGGAAAATGTCGCAAAACCTTTTGTGGAATTTTTGTCCCGTGGAGATCTACTCGATATCTTTCGGAATCACATTTCGGACACTTCTCCATGTCTGTGTATTCCCCTCTGAAAAGAATGCAGTCATTAGGACAAGCGTGGATAGAATTGTAATCAATCCCCAAGTTTCGCAAAATCTTTCTTGCTTCATCTCGGGAATCTGGCATCACATTGTCAGCTGGTAGAATGTGCTCTTTCAGCAATCTATACAACATAAAAATATGATACAGTCGTGTAAAAATCTATCAGATCATTATACATTTAGAGTTCTATTAAAGTAAACTAATTGTAATAGATCACCTGAAAAGCGCTGTGACGCTAGTGTCACTCCATCCAAACTTTGCGTGCATGTTGAGAAGAACCAGGAGTGCTTTCAATCTAGACATACGTGCTCCATTATACAATGACGTATCGGCTTCACTTTTCATATCATCATAGATAAGCCTTTCTGAATCCATGATCGTCTCGATCATTTCATCAATCTCGGGCTCAAACATTGCCTCGTTGGGAATGTGCTCTGCATGATCATCCCCCGAGCTGTCAGAGGCTACATCTTGTGGCCTCACATATGCTGCTTGACCAAAGCGCCTGCGAATACGTCTATTGGGTTGCAAGATTGCTGCTTGTTGGCCAACGTCAGAGTCCGACGAGTTATAATTGGCAACAACTCGATCTATAATAGATGGATCGAACTCGCCAAATTCGCGAACGTGCTGCAAAGAAACACGTCTTGTCCGTCGCACAGCATGCTTGCATTGATTACAAGGACATAAGACCCTCGTTGAGAGATAGGTGTTTCGGTTGGACGGTCCCACATCCTCGTCGCTACTCATAATGAGGATAAAAAACTTATAACCTGGACAACAAATTTAATATTCTATTGGCATTCTTCGTCTTATCTCTCTCTCTCTCTCTCTCTCTCTCTCTCTCTCTCTCTCTCTCTCTCTCTCTTTACCTCACATTCTCTAGTCATGTCCAATCCCCGCACACCTCAGTCTAGAGGTGCACGGAGATCAGAACCACCGGGTTATAATCTCGTCTTTATTGGTCAATACCTATATTTGTGGGTACAAGAAATCTACACACCCACGTCTACATGATACTGCATGTAGTGGACAAAATCCCTTTGCCTCTTCTCTAGCTGTAGCACTTCACTTCATCTTAACATCTTTTCACAGTAGATCTTTTCACTGTTCGTCTAACTCTAAACCCTAAACCGTAAGTAATTCTTGCGTGGACTCGATCTAACGTAAATAAGCGTAAATCTAAATAAACGTAAATCTAACTAAAAATAAAGCTAAATCTAATTTAACGTAAGTCTAATGACTAGAGGTTGTCTAGATGGTCATTGTGTCGGGGATGTAGTGACTCTTGCCGCCCTGAAGATCCACCTTCTTCCCTATCTTCTGAAGACATTTCACCAGTACTTTTGGATCGACGGAGCCCACCATGAGTGAAGGCAGCAATACCCTATATTCCATTGAGAGCTTTCTTCACCCGCTTCATGCAGGCATCACAGTCTATGGAGACCCGCATCTAATCTAATATAACGTAAATCTAAATCTAGCTTAAATAAACGTAAATCTAGTTAAAAATAAACCTAAATCTAATTTAATGTAAGTCTACATATAACCTAATCTTTAACGTCTTTTAAGATAGTTTCCTACGACGTTATAACTCTCTTCTTCCTGTGTGTGTGCGCGTGTGTGGATGTGTGTGCCAATAAAAAGAGATAAATGGTATAACCTTTCTATCACCCATGCCAAGTATGATAGATTGATTATGCCATTTCCCTCTTGAATAATAGGTCTTCAGTTCAACTCCTCGTCGGCTAGATCTTTAGGTCTTTTAATTTTAATTAGTTTCCTACGACGCTCCCTTAGTTTCTCTTTCTTTCTCTCTCAATGTGTGTGCGTTTTTTTGGATCGTATGCATGTTTTCTTTCTCTTTTCCTCTCTCAATGTGTGCGTTTTTTGTTTATGCATGTTCTCTCTCTCTTTCCTCTCTCAATGCGTGCGTTTTTTGTTTATGCATGCTCTCTCTCTCTTTTTTTCTCTCTCAATGTGTGTGTGCATTCTTTGTTTATGTATGTGTGTGCGTTTTTGTTTTTGTTTGTACTCTCTCTCTCTCTCTCTCTCTCTCTCACACTCAAAAACACTATGTGTGTGTGTGTGTATGTGTGTGTGTGAGAGAGAGAGAGAGGGAGAGAGAAAGAGGGGAAGGGAACATGAGAATGAGGAGAGGGAAGGAGCATACCTGGCTCTCCTTCCTCTCCTCGTGTGTGTGTGTGTGTGTGTGTGTGTGTGTGTGTGTGTAGAAGAAAAAGAGAGAGAGAGAGAGAGAGAGAGAGAGAGAGAGTGAGGGAGAGCGTTACCTGCTCCTTGCTTGAGGGCGCCGAAAAACTCAGATCTGAGATCTGAGTTTTTGGGCGCGCTTGGTTATTTTTTTTACCCCAGCTGGCGTCGCTATGAGCGTCGCTATAAGCGTCGCTACGAGCGTCGCAAATTTACAAAGAAATTTGCGACGCTCATAGCGACGCTTATAGCGACGCTCATAGCGACGCCGGGAAATTTTTTTTTGAGCGTCGCTGTGTGAGCGTCGCTAATATGAAGAGCCTCTTGTAGTGAGATCATCCTAATACCTGTGATTCCACCACAACAAAATAGAAAGGCCCGACTCCCTTGAATTGGCAGGCTGCACCATCGAACCACACCCAATGTTGCGTAGAAGTGACACCCTCTTGTTGTAACTAGCCACTGTGTAGCATGAGTGAATGTGCACAAACAATGTGTCATGCACCTTGTCATCTGATATGAAGAAGTGTATTGTTTTGACTACCTACCCTGCCTTGTGGTAGTACGTTATGTGTACAAAAATGGTTACCTCACTAGAGTGCCAATGCATTGATTGAATCTCATTTTTCTCCTTGAAGGTGTAATTCTTGGCAAAATCAACAACTGAGACAACAACGTCATCCGAAAACCGAAGTAGACAATCCTTGAATTTTTGTCCTTGCCATCAAGCTACATAGTTATGAGTGATGAAGAGCTTCAACTTGGTCTTCAAGACTCAAGAGTTGCAAAAACTCCCAGCATTGCATTTCTTTATGCAAAATATATTTTCTTTTTTTTACTATTTCCATGCTTGTCTTTTGCTTGTACATATGCAAATAATTTCACAGTAATACTCTTACCTGGCTTTGTTGTCTCCAAGCAACATAATTCTAACCTCTTGACTCCACATATCTTACAGTCTCCCATCGTGCATTCTCTTCTATGGAAAACTGCAACTACTGGCTTTGGACAGAATATTGATTCCCACATTTGTGTGACACCTTTGAACGTGTGATGTGAAGCCATGCAACCCTTGCTAATGTTATCGCCTGTGGAACATATATTGCATGGACAGTCGCAACCCCAATCATGTAGTTCAAAGGCACGAGAGCGTATGTGGTTAAGTGAGTCCTTTAAAAAGGTCATTTGCACATGGTATTTGCAACAACATGTGTATCTATACTTTAGCCACCTACAAAAGAATGGCTTCAACATCTCAAACATTCTCATGCCAATCTTTCAATTTGGATGTTTTTCTTTGAATCTGTGAAAGGCCTCAACCTGCAATATCCAGATTTGATCAGTATGTTTACTAGGATAAATGAATCCAAACAAGAATATATAGATTTCTACCTAGGACATCCCGACATGTTCATGAAATTAAATCGGAGTGTTAAATAGCACATTCAACATCCTAACATGCATGTAATAGGGTGTGTTGACTACCATATAAACTGTTTTCATTAGCATAATAAATATACTAACTAGCATACTCAATGTGCCACCAAGCACATGTAACTGGCGTATCATGTGTGCTAACTAGAATACATGGTGTGCTAACTAGCATACAAGGTATTCTAACAAGCATAGCATGTATGCTAACTAGCATGGACAATGTTTTGATCATCATACCCAAGATGCTACTAGCATACTAGATGTGCTAACAAGGATAATCAGTATGTTGTTTAGCATATGAGGTATGCTAAACTGCATAGAATGTGTGCTAATTAGAATAGAAAGTATGCTAACTAGCATGGACTAGGTTCTGATCAACATACCCTGAATGCTAACAAGAATAATAGGTGTGCTGATTAGCATACCAGTTATGCAATTGATCATACCTAGCATTGTAATTAGCATACTAGATATGCTAACAAGCATAGAATGTGCTAACAAGCATACCCATTATGCCTGTTAGCATACTAGGAAAGATAGCTAGCATACTCATTATGTCAAACAACCTACTCAGCATGCTAGTTTGCATACTAGGAATGTTAACTAGCATAAACATTGTGTTAAATAGCATATGCAGCATGCTGGTGAGCATACTTCATAAATGGTGTTAACTACTATATTCTGTATGCTAGGTAGATTCCTAGGTATGCTAACAAGCATAAAGGGCATTAATTAGCATACGTATTGTGTTAAACAACATACTCAACATGCTAGTGAGCATACTAGGTATGCTAACTAGCATAAAGGGTGTTAATTAACATACATATAGTGTTAACCAGCATACTCTGTAAGATTACTAGGGTGTTAATTAACATACATATTGTGTTAACTAGTATACATGTATGCTAGGAGGTTACTAGGCATGCTAAGTAGCATACTCATTATGCTACACAACATACCTAGATAATTGGGAATGCTAGCTAGCATAAACCTTGTGTTAAACAACATCCTCAGAATGCTAGTGAGCATACTAGGTATGTTAACTAGCATAACGGGTGTTGATTAGCATACATATTGTGTTAACCAACATACTTTGTAAGATTACTAGGCATGCTAACTATCATACTCATTATTCTAAACAACACACCCAACATACAAGGAATTCTAACTAGCATAGACATTGTGTCAAACAACATACTTAGAATGCTAGTGAGCATACTAGGTATGTTAACTAGCTGCATAAAGTATTAACCAGCATACTCTGTATTCTAGGTAGATTACTAGGTATGCTAAGTAGCATACTCATTATGTTGAACAACATAGCCAACATACTAGGAATGCTAACTAGCATAAACATTGTGTTAAACAACATACTCATCATGCTTAATAGGATACTAGGTATGTTAACTAACATAGCATATTGTGTTAACTACCATACTCTGTATGCTAGGTAGATTACTAGGCATGCTAACTAGCATACTCATGGCATGCTACCTATCTTACCTAGCATGTTAACAAGCATTCTGAGTATTATGTACAGTGTGGCTACTAGTATCAGTCTACAAATGAGTATGCTATTGATCTGCATATACAAGTTATTATGCACCAAAGATGCAATACATAGAATGCATAAGTTACGGTATAAGTATTTGATCGATCACTCGAGGCTTGTCTAGGAGGTGCACAAGGTGTTTTATGTAGCTTTTACTCCCCACTCTCTTGCGAGAGACATCCTTCTTGTTGGGTGAAACACGAGTCTCCTCTCTCCAAAATGTGTGGACCAGTTCCTTACTTTCATGTGTAATAGGGCTATGATGGTGTTACTTGTGACATGCAGCCAATAAAAACAATCGACCATCGATACGAGGCTTTGCCCGTCGTGATTTCACCTTGAACAAGGGTGCAACGGCTGACTTTTAGGACCCTAGAGAATTTTGCAATTGGCATGATTTTCTTTGAATTCAACATCATCTACAATGCTGCATTCTTAAAAAACAACTCCTTGTTAGAACTTGGCTGCTTGACAGTAGCCAGTGCATTGTGGACATTGGAGACAATTGCACTCTACACAGCAACCTCCTCCACTAAAGACTGATCATGGATTGCCTGAACAAGCGGATGTGGAGCTTAAGATTCCAGATTTCCCACTTTTCTTTTGTACTAAAACCTTCAACCCTACTCTTGAAAGCTCTCACAATCCCGAAGGAGATTTTCTTTTTCTCCTCATTGTCGACGACATGATGTCCTCACTCAACTTTCATCTGTTTTCACTCCCGTTGTCTACTCTTTCTTTCTCTCTCATATTTCCTGATAACAAAAAGAGCTGGATCCTGGGAGTTGTAATTCATTGCTTGTAATGGCTCCCTTCTTCTTTCTCCTGAGGACTATAAATGTGTATAGTACGTTACTTACTTGAAATCGCTTAATTGAGTAGCTGTCAAAACAGTTGAACTGTAATTCCAAACATGCCAAATCCAAACATGCAATGATGTGACCAACTAAACGAGTGGGCTACCTACAATATATGCTTACCATCATATTATATCGCACCTCCATTTTCAACATTGGAGCTAGTGGCAATAATGTTGTATGTTGCTTCTCCATATCTGTAGGTCTTTGCCGGAGTGAGGGAGAGAGCTTAGCTTTAACAACTCAACTCCAAGGCAGGATGCATGGCGCAAGGAACGAACACGAGAGAGAGAGAGAGAGAGAGAGAGAGAGAGACTCCAATATCCCACGTCGTCTTGAGTAACTGAAAAACAAGGCCACACTCCAAAAAAGGGAGGGAATGAGTAATATTTTTTATGGACATTTGAAATTCAAATTGCACTTGCTCTTTGGTTTTGAATATATGCTAACAAGCACAAGTAACTAGCATTGTCCGGGATAACATTTTCTGTGAACATTAACATGCTTATATCCTCCTGGTATGCAAGTCAATGTGAATGAAGTCGTGACTGTGTAAGAACTTCATGGTCTGCACAAGAGCATTGAAGATTGGTAGAATGTTGTCTACAAGCTAGTGTACATGTGTTAAAACTTTGTGATAGTAGGTTTGCTTCCATCATGATGGCAAGCTTGGATCCACTTCTCAAGATGGCCTCCATTCCAAAGTCTGGAGATAAACATCAGCCTTTTGCTATGTTGTACAAGGGCATGGGCCAAAATCCGATGCCACTATGCTGTACTGTGATGGTCGTTGCTTCTTCTAGAACTGTCTATAAAATTGAAAGAAGTTCTTTGTTGTTTGTGCCGCGACGTGGACCTAAACATCAACCTTGCCTCCACCTCTTGTGAATGCACAACTCCACTCCACATCCGTTGATTGTCGTTCTGCTCCCTTTTCGTGTTGCCTCCACGTCATCTGAACCCGGCCTTAGAGAGGAAAGCTATTGAGGGGAAACGATTTAAAGAAGGAGGTAGGACTCAGGTATCCATAGGGCTCTAAAAGATGATAGCAATAGGAGAAAAGTGGGGTATACTGAATGAATTGAATAGAGACCAATGGTGGTGTGATAAGATGGTAGGCTAAGGCAAACTTGTCAATATAGCAATAGAGATGGTGAGGCAATGGTTAGGTCTGAGCGAGCGATGTCTGAGTGAGGGATGGTTTGAGTTGAGCGTTGTCTGTGCATGAAAGGCCGCTGCCCACTCGGGTGTGAGAGTCAGTGTCATTGGTGTGCGGGTTTGTCTAAGAGCAAAGGGACGAGCCACAGGGTGTTGGAGCCCCAGCCTCATCCACTGCAGCACCTCTTCGCCAGCTTTCACTCAGCAGCTTCATCGTCTCGCTACTGGGGGAGTCGGCCTAGTCCTCTTCCTCGTTTTCGTCCCGTTGCTCCAACACTGCTCGCCAAATTAGGCAATTATTATCTTACAGATAATAATCGCTTTTTTAGTAGATCGTGTAAGCTGGGCTCGGGCAGCAGGTTGATGTTAAAAGAAATGCGATTAAAATCACACAATGTAAAGATCAGCGCTCTAACTCCATAAGGCCTTAGATTTAAATTTTTTAAAAGAAAGGAAGAAAAAAGGGAAAAAAAAAAAGAGAAAAGAAATGTACAAGTTTACTGGTCGAGCCCGTCCTCATCGCCTTTTGAGCCCAACTTAAAGGCTGAAAGAGGTCCGGCATCGCAACATGGAAAGCACGCCCAAACTCACCTACACTGAGGTGTTGGCGGGTGGTCAGGGACCCTCCCCTTTAAGTGCCACGGAGTCCCAAAGCATGGGATCAATGGTCCCAATTGAACGGCGGGATAGCGATCGACCTGGATCGTTGATCGATTATAATCTAAACTCGGGATCCCGAATCTAAACTTGGGATCCCGAGTTTAGATTTCGAAAAACTAATCTCGGGAGGTCAGCCTTCGGGACGCCTCGCTTTTCCATCCAGGTTTTGAACCCTCGTCATCAGCTTGGGGGGCACACACCTTGACCAACATGCCCGCGTATGCCTCGTTGAAATAGATGTGATTTCACATCTATTTGAAAGTAAACTCGGGATCTTGACATAAAAACTAAACTCGGGATCCCGAGTTTAGGTTTTACCCGTCGACGGCCGAGATTTGCGCGCGTCTTTGATTTTGCACAAGAGCCATTGATCACATGCTTTGGGACCCCGTGGCACTTAAAGGTGAGGGGATCAGGGACCATCTGTTGACCGACAGTCCACCCATGCGGGAAATGCATTGGAAGACAGCTCAACAAAATAGAGCGATACACAGTGCGAACAGAGTGGCATTTCAGGACTGAACAAGGAGGAACTGAAAATGATAAAGACACAGGTGGTAGAGAAAGAGCTTGCAAAAATTTTAAGCACGATGTCACTTAACAAGCAGTCCGATCAGGGCTCTGAGTTGCAATCTGACATTGTAGAAGGGGCCAAGTGTGATAAAGCTTTTCAAGCCCTCAGGAAATCGCTCTCGCAAAGGGTGGAAGTTGAAGACGATGTTACTGTTGCTTCCCTCCTGCCATTATGGAAAAACAACTTGCTGAGGTAGCCAGTTTCACCTTGGTCTTTGGGTTTATGGGTAGGGTGCCAAACAAAGTCGAGCTTATCAATTGGCTCCATAGCCCGTAAGTCTTGAATTAGAATGGCTCTGTGGTGTTCACCTAGTTTATTGCTAAAGGTTTCTTTTCAATACAATTCACCGATGCAGCTGTGGTGGAGAAAATCCTGGCGAAAAGCCCGCTATACTTTAATTTGCACCGGTATGTGCTCCCTTGGGACCCCATATTTGAATCCATTGACGACTTCCAAGATATGTGCTTAGTATGGGTCGACTTCTTCAACCTTCGGGTGTGACTAAGGAAAAACTGTAAAGACTTGGCACCTTCGCTTAGTGACCCACTATTTGTGCCGACTGGCAGGGCTTCAAGATCTACGGCAAACAGGGTATGTATCTGGTGGGATCTCAAAAAGCCCCAACCTAAATATGTGGTGGTGAATGTTGGGGCTGGCCTTTAGGTCATTCCTTTGAACTTTGGCACCTTTTTTGGTGCCTGCTTCAAATACAACAAATTTGGGAATTTTGCTAGATCATGCCTCGTTGCTATGATCAAGGCAGCAGACCTGATGGATGGGGAAAAGAAGATGCAGGCTAATCCACAGGTTGGTACAGTCATTGAAGATCCATCACTAAAGAACACCGAATATTTAGGAGAGGACGGGGTCCACCAAGACAAATCAAGCTCTCATAAGGATGCAGAGAAGCTGAGTCTCAAGGTAAGCAAGGTAGTGGAAAGGCCACCCAAGGATACTGCTTTACATCTGTCACATAGCAGAAAATGGCCACCCCCATGGTTTAGAAAATTGTGTTGTCAACAACCATTAGGGAAAAAGATAATGATTGGCAACAAATTTCACATATTTTATGTAAACTCTTTAAATCCCACGCTAGGGCGGTGGGTCAAATAAGGGGTGTCCCTTTGGACATCCCCAAACCCCTGTTCTTGTATGGTAACCTGTTTGATGTGCTGCAGGAGACAGACCACGAGGATCTCATGACTACTAAGTTGGCTAACTCCCAGGCCCAAGCTGGGAAGACACCAATGGAGAAAGACAATAGGAATGAGAACTCTATTGAAGAGTTCGTAGAGGCAGAGGAGTTTTTTCCCCTCTCTCAATGATGGATGTTCTTGATATCGAGTCTTGAAATGTGAAGGGATTGAAGACCCAAAAGAAGAACGCCCTCTTCTGGGAGGAGGTTAGAAAGGATAAGGAAGTCAACTGCTGGGCCATCCAAGAGCATCACTTGGATGCTCACAGCTAGAGAAAATTGGAATTGGAGCTGATCTCTTGAGATAGCTAATTCCAGTGTTAGAAGATTTCGGCTACTGATGATGTGTTAGTTTAGATAGTCGATTGGACAGAGAATCAGAAACTGAACTGGAATTTATCTACTGGAATGAGAATCAGACTATGTACTGAGAATAATATTCAGATTCAGATTCAGAGTACAGGACACAGAGTAAGTGTGACTGTAATATCTGCCGTGATTGGGATTACAGATAAAAGATTACAGTGAGTATGATATGATTTACAGAGAGAATACGGCTGACAACCACTACCAAAGATTGACAACTCAAGTACAAATGCCGCCGAAATGCTAACCCAAATGCCAACCCGATTACAATGTAACGGGCCCTATTTATACACCTTGGCTTTACCATAGTAATTACCGAAGTAATTACTGACGAATTCACTGCCCGTCTCATAAGAGAACGTTCCCACTTAGTGAAGTTGTCTCAGCCGTCTTCATCCTTCCCTCCTTTCTTGAATTTTGGCAAGATTCCAAAATTTCCGAAAAATTTCCTTGTCTGATTCTGATTTGAAAAACTAAAAAATCCACCGTCTGGTTCTGATGTTGGGGATTGGACTTGACCAATGATAGAGTGGCCATACAAAGATTGCGAGAGGCAGCTGAAAAAGCCAAGGTAGAGCTCTCATCGTCTACACAAACTGATATCAACCTTCTAGCTGAGGAAGAAAAGTCGCCACTGAATTCTGAGATGGAACTACCCAATATCCTTCCACTGAACAAGCTTCCTTTTGCCCTTTGACATGGATGGCGTCTGAGAAGTCCCAGTACCAGCATTCTCCTTCTGAATGAGTCGGTAAATGGCCTCCTTCTCAAGCTGATCCCGCCTTTTTGTGGTCATCTCTACTTCATAAGGCGTGAGGGAATAATAGGTTTTGGTGTCGAGATCATGGAGTGTGCACCTGCCTTTGGTGATCCTGGTTCTGGCCAGCTTGTGACAATGAGAATCAGTATGGATCCATCCTTCTGGAAGAGGCTGATTAGTTTTGACCTGAGCTTCGAAAATAATCTCAGCCATCTCTCTATACTTTGGTGCCAGGCCCGCCTTAGCTGCAATATCCTTTTCAGGCAATTTAGAGGACTCAACAGTAATTTACAGCAGCTGATTAGTGATCTTGGTCAGGCCACTGATCTGAATCTTCCACTGACCCATACATATCCGGATCCTATGCATCTCTTCTTTCAGTGCATGAATATCATTGAGTTGGAGAGCATCATTAAACAGTGTTTGCCAAGTTTTCCATTCCACAGTCAATCGCTCATACCAATCCTGGAGCTCATCAATAATCTTGAAGTATGTAAGGCGATCAACTGGTTCTCGATGTTGCGGATAAAGTGCTGGAAAAAATCTTGGCAGCTCCGTCTCTCTTGCTGGAAAGTCATACAAGAGAACTGGAGAATCAGACACGAATTCTAAAAAATTGAGAACAGCCTGGTCCTCTTGCTGCATCATCTTTCTGGTGATTCTCACTAGCTGAAACAATTTGCGGAGAGCAGTTGCCTGTTCTCCGACTGACATTCTAGTATGAGGTTCTTTACTAGTGGTTGTCTGATCCTCAAGAATGGCCCTTACTCTCTGATCCAAGACTCCTCTGGCAATTTGCATCTGCACCAAAACCTCCTTTAACTGTTCTCGAACATCCTTCATACATTTGTAAGTTTGTTTGTTTCCCAGCAGAAGTTCTAATTCAAGGGCGAGAGAGCGACAATCTTCAGTAGACTGTCTTTGAAAATGTGGGTTGGTCACTCTCTCTTCAGCAGTGATTATCCATTCAGGAACCCTTTCCAGCAGCTGGACTGTGCTGGGATGCACAGGTAAATGGAAAGTTTCTTTATCATGAAAAGCCACTGATTTTCAATGCTCCACCATTTCCCTGGCCCCGACATACAGCCTCTGAAACCGTTCCAGATCAGACAGGAGATCATCATCCTCCAGATATTGTCTGGTTATGGAAGCCTGCTGATGTCTCAATTGCCTGTTCAAGGTGATAAGCTGTAAGGAACACTGTTGATCAGCCACTCGTCCCTCATCTCTAACTTTGCTTTTCCCTTTAACCTCCCTACTGAGCTGGTATTGTTTTGTTGGTTGATTCCCATTGTTGATTCCCAGTGTGACTGGGATGTTGTTCTTCTGACTGCTGATTACCCGACTGCTGCCCTTCATTCTGGCCTTCTTGCTAGCCCTCATTCTGGTCTGGCTGCGAGACTGACCTCCTTCAGTTGGCCCGGTGCCACCAGTACCAGGTCCTGGAGGTGGACATGGAGGTGGGGCATCATCATCATCATTAGTATGCCCTTCTTCTTGGTCATCCTCCTCCTTATCATCTCCTTCGTCCTTATCTTCTTCTGCTTCATTCAGGGAATTCTGCTGCTCAATATAATCCAGTATTGCTTGATTCATCAGAGCATTATTATACTCAGTCACTTTGTCGTGCAAATCACTCTGCATAGTCTCCATCAAAGACTTCAAATTTTCCAGATCAAAGACAACATTGCTTGCTGGGTTTAAAATTTCAGCCAGGCTGTTATAAATGTATCTGTCAGTGAGGGAAGCCTTCAGAGCTGTATGGAGAATAAACAAGGAGTTGAAGTCAACTCTCTTCATTTTCAGCATCGTTTCAACCCGTTCTGCAGCTCTTAGCGCTTCATTCCTTTGTTCCTTGATGATCCGTATCTCAGACTCTGCCTTAGCTAGCTTTTTGTTTAATAGCTCAATAACCCTATCTGAATGAGCTTCAAGTAGCCTATGTTGCATATTTTGCTCATATCGTGCTATCTTGAGCTTCTGAATCTAGTCTTCAGCTTCCTTCAAGTTAGCTTTAGGGTGAAAGCATGTTAACCTGTCATGCTTTTTCATGTCTCGGACAATGCTAACTAGCACAATTTTGACATATGCTAACTAGTACAATAACTTGAGCTACATCTCCAAGATCTATGACATATGATATATCAATAGAAAGCACTTGAAACAAGGAATCCAAATGTACAACCTCCGACAAATTTTGATATTATTTGTAAAAAATTTACTGGATGCCCAACTTTTTGAAGATGTGCTAACTTGAAACTGCTAACTAGCACAAAAAGCACGACAGGTTAACATGCTTTCACCCTTTAGCCTTTTTCAGTTCATCTTCTGACCCTACAGCATCCAACATTTGTCCCATACACTTGACAATAGTATTCCAAGAAGACTGGATGAGGACTGAACATCTGTCCTTTACTATAGCTGGTCAGAATCAGTAGGCTCATATACTGTCACTGGAGCCATATAAGCTAAGGCTGCATAATCAGCTTTCAGTAGAAGAAGACGCCCTTTCAGTGGATGGGTCTGCATCTGCTGCAACCTGTCCTTCTTTACCAGGTGCAAAGTTTGTTCATTTTTGGGAATAGAGACACCACCCGGTAGAGTTGAAGAAGCTGGACCTTTGCCTTTGTCCACTTGTCCTTTGCCTTTGTCCACAGTCGACTGCTCTGCTACCTTCTCAGAAATTGCTGCTTTTCCCTGATCTTTGCCAAAACCAGTAGCGATTGTACTATGTCCTACTGACTGGTTAAGCACAGTATTCTGAGCAGGTTGCTTCTCAGTTTGGCTCACTATAGCCTTTTCAGTATTCACAGTCTTGACCTGACTTTCTATCTACTTCAGAAACGCACTGCTCTTCGTAAGTGTAGTCTTTGGTTTCTTCGAACTACCAGCTTGTTCTTCGGTGGCTTTCCTTTTCAGACCAGTTGGAGTGGTTTGACTGTCGGTCGCTTCGTCATCTGAGGACATATCAATATTCTTGGGTTCTGAAATTGGCTTCTCACTCCAAGCCCTTTTTACCTGTCCATGAACCTCTGGAGCAGTGGCCCAATACAAGAATTGCCAAACATACCAAGCTTTAAAAACATTCTGGGATTTTAACTTGGCAGTTTGTTGGAGCACATTGTGTGACAGGATTTGACAAAGGTTAATAGAGACCTTTGAATCCAATGTCTTGGCCAAGAGCATAGCAAAGACTTTCTCAGATACATAGTTGGATTATTTTTAAGGCTTACTACTTCAGCCACAAACCTATAAGCAGTAGAGGCTTTCAGTCTTGTTACTAGAATCCCTTGACCATTGGCCTTGCGCTTGCGCTTAGCCGCTTCATCCTCCTTTAGGACTATACTTATCTGATGTGGGATCGCCACAGACGGCTTGGGCTCATTGGGCATCTGGAATGCAAAAGCTATGTCTTTTGGTGTAGCCGACACCTTTTGATAATTCATTATGGCACTGCCATCTTCAACATCGAAAGAATCAAGAACCTGCTTTATGATGTCTGCGTCGAAAGCGATTCTTGTGGCTTGTAGAACAACTTGTAGATCCCATAGTTGTAGCAAATTCATTGCTTGGTCGGTGAATACATAGCGCTGAATCTTACTGTACGGAATGATGGGAAGGCTTGCCTTTGCAGCAGTAATGATGGCTTGGTGTTTCCTCAAGAGACTCCTACATCTTGTATGAGCGCTTCTTCCTACCCATACATTGTGAAGACGACGAAACAGGCGAAGGAGAAGAAGACTTACTTGATGCGTCAAAGCCGTACCCAGGTGTCGCTGGCAAAGCTAGTCGACAGTCAACTGTGTCCTCAGAAGACGAGGTCTGCGGCTGTAGCGAAGATACTTCAGAGCTTGGCGATGGCGAATGAATAATAGGAGGAAATTTCCGCGCAAGGGATTTGTGAGGAAAAATGACGACTCTCTTGACTGTTATACGTGTTCGCGCCATAAAAGCTCCACCACTCGTCGCTCCTAGACTTGTGTGCGTCGCTGCTGTCGTGGCAGACATGCATTGGACAAGACTTCTACCGATCCTTGAAATGATTACACTGGCGTGCCATCTGACCGTTGGGCGCTTAAAAATTGAAAAGTGTGTTCCCACTGATACTGGACTGGTTTCTAGTCTGGGTTTATCACACTCGTACTGATTTTAAGATCAGTCTGGTTTGGTTTCACTGGTACTGGTTCTTAAATTGGAACTGGCTGCACATGAAAAAGCCCAAAATTATCCGATTCTGGTATCTCTTGATCTGCAGTTCCCAATTCCCTAGTACCTTGTTCTTGCCCAGTGTCTCTAGCTTTTGAATAGTAAAGCTTGATCTTTGCACCATTATATACTCCTGGCAACAATAATCTAGATAAATCTTTCACTCTTACTGTACCATTGGAGAAGACCCAGTCTACCTCAAATGGTCCTACCCAGGCAATCTTCAGGTTTGGCTTCTTCGGACCTAGTCTAGACTGATAGAGAAGCACCAAATCTCCTTTTTGAAATTCCTGAACCTTAATTCGGCGATCATGCCAGTGCTTCCTTTGTTGTTGAACAATTTCTTGTTCCAGCATAGCCCGTTGCCTGAGTTCATCTAACTGCATAAGTTCATCTAGGCGCTTTTTAGATTGTGGTTGAAGTCTAAGCCATACTTCACAGCCATTCTCAGACTTGGGATAACAAACTCCATAGGAACCACAGCTTCAGTTCCATACACCATTCTGAATGGTATCAACCCAGTAGTGATCTTGTAAGCTGTCCTATACGCCCATAGAGTAGTCTGGAGTTTCAAATCCCACTGGTTTGGTTTCTTCTGCACAACCTTAGTGAGAATAGTCTTGATTGTCTTGTTGCTACTTTCAGCCTGCCCATTGCATTTGGGATAATATGGAGTAGATTTTCGATGCTTGACTGAAAGCATATCCAATAGAATTTCCATAGTGTCATTGATAAAATGTATTCCTTGATCTGACACAATCTCTACCGGACATCCATATCGGCATCTAAGTTGACTTGGCTATGTTGTCAGGAAGAGCTTTAGCTTCAACCCACTTAGTGACATAACAAGTAGCCATTACTATGTACTTGTTCTTCCTGGGGGTAACCTTCTTAAAAGGTCCCATAAAATCTAATCCCCATTTCATGAACACACTAGTGGTTGTACTGGCATCAAATGAGTCATATCCGTATAGCTGTTGGTTGACCCATTCTTTGGCATATGTCACAAGTTCTACAAAAACTTCTAACATCAGCAATCAGTGTTTGCCACCACAAACCAGCTTGCAGAATCTTCTTGTAGGTTACTTCATTGGAAAAATGTCCACCAGATTCACCATTATGTGCTTCTGAAATCACTTGCATTCTTCCTTCCATAGGCACACAACGCCGAAGTATACCATCAACACCCAATCGATAGAGTGACCCTCCAATGATAGTAAACTTCAAGCTTTTGATGACCAAAGATTTCTTCTGGTTTTACTTCTAGTCCGCTGGAAAAGCACCTTGAGAAAGAAACTGATAAACATCATACCATTCAGGATCAACTGATTCTTTTGCCTCTAGCTGGAATAAGTCAGCGTCCACTGATTCATCCTGCAAGGGTAATTCTGAATAACCTTCCGTACTCCTTGACAAAAAATCATCTCCATAGTGATTCTTGCCGGGCTTATGAATATCATAAGGAACATCATCCACCATATCAGCCTGCCTTGAATAATAGCTTTATTAATAAAAAACAGCAGAGCCTAATGGTCCACATAAAAATGGAACAACTTTCCGAACAGGTAATTCCAGAACTTTGTAGCAGTGAAAACCATTCCAAGGGCTTCTTGCTTAGTAGTTGTATATCCTTGTTCAGCCTGGCTGAATCTGCGAAGACTGGCAAAATAAACCGGATAATCAGTCCTTCCGTCTGGATGTGCCAATATCACCCCCATTGCCAATCCCGAAGCATCTACATGTACATGGAAAATAACATCCCAGTTTGGTTGTCTAAGGTTTGGTTTACTGATAATGGCCTTTTTCAGATTCTGGAAGCTTTCCTCACATTCAGCAGTCCAATTGAACTTACTGGTTTTCTTTGTAAGTTCGTATAATGGTACTGCTTGAGAGGAAAACTTATGTACAAACCTTCTATAGAAGTTAACATAACCCAGGAAAGAGCTCAACTCTGAAGCATTTCTGGGTGCTTTAGCTTGCGGAACACGCTGAATTTTAACGTTGGCCATTTCTATTCCATTTCAGGAAACCACATGTCCCAGTAGCTGTCCCTTCCAAACTAGGAAAACGGATTTAAATGGATTCAAAAAATCCTCTTCTCCTGACAGCGTTTGAAAACCATTTCTAGGAATAGTAGGTGCTATTCCTCATCTGAATATACAGTAAATTCATCCATAAAGATAGAGAGGAACCGATGAAGGAATTCATTAAACATTTCCATCATACACCGCTGAAAGGTAGCTGGTGCATTGCACAGGCCGAAAGGCATCACCAGATACATGAAAGCTCCCCACTCTGTGATGAAAGTGGTCTTCGCTCTATCTTCAGGAGCAATCTCTAACTGGTTATAGCCACTGTAACCATCCATAAAGCTATACATTTCATATCCTGCGATCTCATCAAGCAACATGTCAGTAAAAGGCAATGGAAATGGATCTTTGATAGTTTGGGCATTGAGTTTCCTATAGTCAACACAGACTCTCAATTTTCCGTTTTTATTGGGAACTACGACTATGGGGAATAGCCAATCGCTACTGGCCACCTCTGTGATGAACCCAACCTTGAGATGATTATCAATCTCCTCTTTGACCTTCTTAGCATAGTTGGGGTTCATTCGGTATCTTTGCAGTCGTACTGGCCTAGCATCTGGCTTCAACAGTATCCGGTGCTGACATACTTCAGGATCCACTCCCTTCAGGTATGTGTGTTCCCAAGAAAATACGTCTTCGTAGTTCTAAAACATCCTGCGTGCCTTTTCCTTCATTACCGGGTTGAGATGCTTGTTGACCTTGATCATCCTAGGACTATCCTCCGACCCTAGGTTCCATTATTCCACTCCTTGGTTGTCTGGAAGCAACCAATTAGGCCCGCCTCCTTTTCGTTTGGTCGATTCTTCAGCATAACCTCAGGATGGCCCATTCAGTTCTGAATCAGCATTCTGATCCATTGTGTGTTCTTCAGAACGTACTGGCTCCTCTACCATACCAGTATCAGATGATTCCACCAACCTCCCAGTTAACTGAACTGATCTTTCCTCTGTGTTGATTTCAGTGAACTGATTGGGAAATTGCTTTTTCTGCTTGTTGGCCTGCTCTTTATTTAGTAAAACTGAATTCAAGTCGATCTCTGCTAAAGGGAATATGTTCAGGGCTGCTAACATTCGTTTGATCTTCTTGGCTCTATACTTCTGGCATAACTCCTTCGGCCTCAAGTCTTTTCTCCAGCTCCTAGTATTGTTCGTCTGGATATGAATTCTGCCGCTGGCCCTTCTATGGTTAAGGTTTGATTTGCATAGTCATGAACAGCTTGTGCTGTTCTCAACCATGGGCGCCCTAGCATCATCCCATATGCCCCTTACACATCCAGAACTAAGAAGCTGGTTTTAAATTTTTTCCTGTCTACTCTTATTTGCATATTTTCGATCATGCCCGTAGCTTGTGCCACTTTGTGATCTGCCATTCACACTTTAAATGGTGCTGGCTTTAGATTCGTGATACCCATTCTCTGCTGGAGATGAACTCCCATTATATTGACTCCAGCTCCTCCATCCAAGATAACACTTGAAAGAGGTTCCCATCGGTTCCTAACCTTGTATTCCACCTGAATGAGCGGAACTTCATCATCTTGGACGACCGTCAAGTCCACTGTTCTGGCCTCCGCTTCAGCTTTCCTGTGCTGTCTGATGAAGTTTGCCACTTTAGGCAAGGTTTTTCTGATATCCTCCAGCTCTACAGTCAACTTCTGAATTCTATCACAAATTTTAGCATGGATTTCTTCTCTCTCTTGGTCAAACTAGTTGTCAGAGCTCGAAGAACTGGTTGTATCTTCACACTGCCATTCCTCTTTTGCAGTGCTTCCAATCCTTCCATCAACTCTCAGGTCATCAGCCATTCCTTGTACCACAGCCAGCATGGTCTCAGGTATGGCTAGTATTGACTGATCTTTATCAGTTGATTGGGCTGGTATCTTCTAAATGACTCGAGCTTCAGAACTTTCTGGCTGCTCTGGCAGCTTCTTGGCCAAATCCTCCGTGATTTTAGCCGCTAGTTCTCTTTGCTCTTGCCATTCATCTACCACCTTCTCTTTACCCTTGGCCTTCCAAATTTCTCTTTGTTGAGCCCACTTGCTGCTGTTAGTAGTGACTGGTGTTTCTGAAGTAACTGGAATTTCTTCAATTACTACACCCTTGCTTCTTGTGACTACCCATACTAGGACTGGCTCTGGTGCCTTAGCCTCAGTAGCAGTAGGTGCAGGTGCGTCTGGGCATTGGGCTGCGAAATGGCCGTACTTCCCACAAGTGTAGCAATTCATGCTCCGACTCTAGAAGTTGTCACGCCCTCTACCTCGGCCCATACCCGTTTGGAATTGGCCACGTCCTTGACCACTACCACTAGTACCCGGTCTTTCCTCTTGAGATACTTTGGCGGGTTCTACTTTCACTGGTTCAGTATAGGCTACCACTGACAGGTCTTTGCCCTTCTTAAAGTGATGAATCCTGATACCACAATTGTTCCATAAATGACCAAAAGCCTTACAGTAAGTACATTGTGGGCACTTGTTGGAGATATGGTCCTTCGATTTGCATTTCGAACACCAAGTCTCCATCTTCCGAACTGGCTGTCTAGTGTGGCTAATCTTGGCAATCTGTCTAGCCATTTCTTCAATTTTCTTGGTTCAAGATCCCTTCTTTGACTTCTCCTTGGATCGTTCATTAGAGCTGCTTTCAGAGCTGCTGGACACCTCACTGGAATCAGAACTCTCAGTAGCACAGCTACTGCTACTGGATCTTCTCTTTTTGTGACTCTTTTCCTTCTTGGCCTGCTGTTCCAGCTTCAGTGCCCTTTGTACCAAATCATTGAACTTCTTGGTTGGAGCTGGTACCTCCTGCTACCTAATCTTTTTGCTTCTGAAACCATTCAGAAACCATGCACGCAACCTCTTCTTGGATGGCGGTTCCTGTAACTACCTGGTTAGCTTGATCTTTTCCACATAACTTCGGACTGATAGATTCCGCTGCTTGATCTTATCCAGTTCACAAAGGATATCTTCATCCCCTCTATTGTCGGAATACTCCAATCTGAAGGCTTTAAGCAACTTGTTGTAGGATCTGAGCTGACAGGCGGGGTAATGGTAATACCATTTCCTCGCTGCCTCCTTCAAGGTTTGCGGGAAGTATTCCCCCCAATCATCTTCATCAATATTTTTTAGTTTAGCATAATGCTCAAAAGCCTGTATGTGAACGTCTGGATCATCCTTCTTACCTCCCTTGAATATTGGAAAAGAAATTTTCAGAGAAGATGAGTAATCATTCCGATTACCACTGATTCTGCTGCTTCTCTTCCTAGATTCATAACGGTGCTTGGAAGTCTTCTTGCAATTGTCAGTGTCAGCATCCCACTCAATCTCGATCTCTGTCTCTATGTCAGTGTTCCCTTTGGCTTGTCGGCTAGAAGTGCGGTGATTGCCTTTACTTCCCTTGCTACCCTCATCCCCCTGCCGGGATCGAGAACTATTGGCCTTCCGTGCTTCCCTTTCTGCCCGTTTGCATCGAGAATGACTGGACTGCTGTGAGTCCTGCGTCTCATCAGCCTGACTATGCTCCTCCTGAGCCTCAGTGTCAGTCACCTTCTCTTGCTTAGGGTCAGACTCTCTTCCCGCTCCTAAGGAATAGGATCAACATGGTGTCGTGCTATGATACGTACATAGTGGGAACGCATGCTACAAGATCTATCTTGTAATTTTTTAGATACATAATTATCTTTCCTATAATGTACATATGCATATTTAAGTATAATAATAAGCCTTCTATCTCATCCTATTATTTTTTTCAAGGGTAACCTATTCTTACTTTACCATCAGAAAATACTATGGGAAAAGCATCAATAGCTCCGCCTCTTTAACTTGGGGCAAAAAGCATTGATTCTTTATTTCTACTATCTCATTATCATCTCACACCCTAGCTGGATCCTATATCTAGGGTCAAAACCAATATATATATATATATATTTTTTTTCTATGTATTTTTCATATTTTTCTTATATTTCTTTTTAAATAGCTACTAGGAGGGAATCAAATCCTAGTGGGTCACTAGGTGGCATGATTTCAAAGATACACTTATTTTAATGCATTATTGCAAGCATGATTACAAAACTTTATCAAGGAGCAATTTCATGCTTTCATATGGCATGAGGTGTCCTTTGGAATCAAATGAAAGTGTAGGCTAAGGGGACCACAGGAAGACTTTTGCTGCCAGAAATGGACCCTATTTTGATGATTTTTTAAACAAGGTTCCAATCCGAATTGGAAAACGATTTTAAAATGAAAATCGTAGCTAATGAGCTGAATTTTATGCCCATATTTTTACTTTTTAATTTGGAGCCACGGTCATTTTCAACTTTTCCAATTCCTGTTCACACTGGCTCCTCTCTTCTTGTGTAAACCCTTGGGGGTTCCCTTCACCTATAAAAGGGGATCTCTTCTTCCTTGAAAAGTACTCAAGCATTCAAGTCATTGATGAGAGGAATTCTTGAGGGAGTGAGTAGTAATGTCTAATTGTACTTAGCCATTAACATAAGCCCAAGCCTACACTTTCTCCTAGAGGAAGACTAGCCATTCTTGTACACTATCCTTGGAAGATCAACTCTAATCAAAGAAGGTCTTGCACTTGGCGTATCAATCAAAGTGGAGTTCTCCCCTCTTCTTCTCTCTCCATCAATAATGGTACCAAAGGGTTTGTCAAGTAAGATGTGTTCTACATTGATGTTTTCTTGATGTCTTGTTGTTTTCTTTTTCATCTCTAATCCAACATATATATATATATATATATATATATATATATATATCATCTCCTTAACCAAATATATCTCTCTCACTCTTAGTAATTCATCCTCTCTACAAATTTTAGGTTCTCCTTGCTACAGGTACATCTCTCCCCGCAATATCCTTATTGCCTACGGGCAAGAATAGGGCTTGGGAGGGAAACTCTCTTCTCTTATCTTCCCTTCTCTTCTCTCTTATCTATATTTTACACATACTAGAGTTATCCTAGATGAATAATCCACATGATGATAATTTCTATCGCTTTCACTCTGTACAATCTATTAGAATTAACGTATGGATTAACCGTAAAATACACTTTCAACAACGTATAGTGTTTCTCTTTGGCCCAGAAAGGCTCAATGAAATACTTCTATCACCGGATCCCATTATACTACCTCTCATAGACTATAACTTTTCATTTGACGTAAGCATAGTTATCTTGCTATGAACCAAGAGAATTTGTATACACAATTAATCCCAATCACTAAACAAAATATATATATTATGGTAAGCACAAAATTACAATTCCAAAGAACAATTCGTAGCCTATTTGGTCAGCCAAGATTGAATGCCATTAACTCATCTATTAACCCTTTCATACTACCCATGATACGATATGACCATAGCCTTGATGTTTTCATCTTTGTGTTATTTTGACATTCTCTTTTGTGTTCTTTCTTTGTGTGTGTGAGTGCAAGAGAGAAAGAGTGGAACTTCTTTGATTGCACTTTCGTCCAAACCCTAGTCTTCATGGCATCTATGGTTTAACCCCTTCATATAGTTTTTTTTTGAGTTCTCTCACAAACTCTCACAGCCATAAGCCCGGTGCTTTCCTGGCAAGACCGCAAATTTCTCGACAACGGATGGTGGATTTCCGGCCACGACTCGATTTGGGTGCCATTGCTGAAAACTTCCAACTAGGAGAAGAGTCTTTCAGTCAACGAGCTTCAGCTCGAGCCACCGAGATCGCCAAAATGGAATTGGAGCTGATCTCTTGATATAGCTAATTCCAGTGTTAGAAGATTTCGGCTACTGATGATGTGTCAGTTTAGACAGTCGCGACTGGACAGAGAATCAGAAACTGAACTGGAATTTATCTACTGGAATGAGAATCAGACTATGTACTGAGAATAAAGATTCAGAGTAATGGACACAGAGTAAGTGTGACTGGAATATCTGCCGTGATTGGGATTACAGATAAAAGATTACAGTGAGTATGATATGATTTACAGAGAGAATACGGCTGACAACAACTGCCAAAGATTGACAACTCAAGTACAAATGCCGTCGAAATGCTAACCCAAATGCCAACCCAATTACAATGTAATGGGCCCTATTTATACACCTTGGGTTTACCATAGTAATTACCGGAGTAATTATTGACAAATTCACTGCCCTTCTCATAAGAGAACGTTCCCACTTAGTGAAGCTGTCTCAGCCGTCTACAAAAATAGACAATGGAGAAGAAGCTGGTGTTTTACGGAGAGGGAGTGGACGGTTATAGTGGCATCCTCTCCATTGTGTGACAAGGACCTAGAGCCTAAGGTGGTCCTAAATCATCCCTCTGGACGAGTTCTTGGAGTGAGAGTCATGTGGGTCGATCAACCTATCACCATTGTTGGAACATCCATGGCCCATGCAATGCTAAGGATAGAGCTAAACCGTGGATGCACATTAGACTCTACACCTATTGAAGGGGAGTGACTGCTAGCAGGAGACTTCAATATGGTAGAGAAGAGCAAGGACTAAATAGGCTCAACCAGCCTACTTGCTGGTGCGGATAAATCTAAATGGATGAGCCTCTGTGAGAAATGGGCTATGGTTGACCTGTGGGAGATAGGCCCCTACAATAGCATGCCCGCTTTCACGTACACAATCCTACAATACACTTGCATGGCCTCCTGGCTCGATAAGTGTTATGCTCACACCAAGCTCACTGGATCCGGTCGCTATTTCAGATGAAGGTGCTCACAATGAAGAGCCTGTCAGACCACCTGTCCTTGCACATGGAATTTAGAAAAGCCAAAGGGGAGGTTCAGGCCCCAAGAGGGAGTAAGAAGATGCTTATTACTGGGGCACACACCTATTTAAGACCCTTTGTTTCGTAGCCTCACCAAGAAAGCTTTGAGTAAACTCAATAAAGGTATTAATCTTGAAAAACCTAAAACTTGGGAGCTTTTTTCTTAGAGTATACAGAAAGCGTTCAAGAGCTTGGGCCCATGGATGGAAAAGACCCGTGAAGAGCATCTGAAGCAACTCAAAGAAGAGGGTTCTCACCTAGCTTCCATTAAAGCTATCGGGCTGACCTCACAAGAACATAAAAGGTGCCTGGAAGTTAAAGCCAACCTAGCTGAACAATAGCTTGAGGAGGTTAGGAAGGCAATATTATTATTCAGGGAGACCTTCGTTCAGATGGAGGCCCCTAATCAAGCACACTTCTTTAGGGCTTTGAAAATCAAGAAACCCCGAAGCTTTGTCTAATTGTTCACAGATGAGAATGGAAATGCTACACAAGACCAAGACGAAATGGATGTGCTAATGCTTAATCATTTAAGCCAGATTATTGGCCAACCCAAGACCCTTTCTCAGGAAGTGGATGAAGCTAGAGTGGCCTTGCTTGAGAGTGTTGATAAGAAAATTCCCCATCCTGAAGCTAACCGGCTTGAGATGGCCTTTTTTGAAGATGAGTGCTCGCTTGCGTTGCAAGCTTTTGGCAAGGAGAAGTCCCCTGGCTAGGATGGTTTGACTGAATTCTTCAGAGAGTTCTGGGATGACCTCAAGGTCCCAATCATGCATATGGCTAACCAAGCTTTCATCAAGGATCCTAGTGTGAAAAGAGGGTTGATTAAGCCTATCCCAAAACAAGTATGTTGTTCTCATCTCAAGCACTGGAGTCCCATAACTATGATGTCTGTGGCATACAAAATCCTTACCAAGGTGGTCGCCCTTAGAATTTCCCCACCTCCTAGACAAATTCATATCCCCTCATCAACATGGGTTTATCAAAGAAAGGTCATTATATGACAACATCTTGGCATCAATGGCTGGCATTGAATATGCAGCTTTCACCAAGCAAGAGTGCATTTTGCTTCAACTAAACCTGGACAAGGCGTATGATAGGATTGCATGGTCCTTCATTGAAGATGTCATGAAATCACTAGGCTTTGGGTCTCGCCTTTTCAACTAGAACACACTCTGGGTGCTGGCAGTCAATCTGAGCTCTTGTTCAATGATAGAAGTGTGGGATCTATCAAGCAAGGATTCCCCCTGGACCCGCTACTCTTTGCCATAGGGTCGCATCCTCCAATAATGATGCTTTAAGTTGCTGCTGGGCGGGGTGAAATCCAAGCTCTTACTTTGCTTGGAAATGACCAGCTCCTAGCCAAGATGTTCGTAGATGACTCTCTCCTCTTTTTGGAAGCCTACCCTCAGGTACTCAAGAAGGAGCTAGAGATTGTGCAAACATTTTCTGTGGCTTCAGGGTTGAAGTGTAGTATTGAGAAGTCAAGACTGATCTCCCTGGCAGAAAATGACTCATTTAACCCATCTATCTGGTCAGGGGGGAGATTGTATCTAAAGGAAGGATTTTTTGGCATTTGAGAGCCCCCTTGGGAGTGGATGTTACACACAAACAAAGATTCCAGCGGTTCCTTGAGAAAATTTTAAAATCCAGAGAAAAATGAGAAGGTGGGAGTATGTGTTACTTCCCTTCTCGAGCCGGTCAAAGTGATCAATTCATTTATTCTTCCTTATACTGCCTTCACCAACCCGCTCCTTAAAAATAGCCTAATGTAATTGGAAGGAGTTCTTGAAACCTATAAAAAGGTTCTTATGGATGAACAACACTAAAGTCTCGTCGCAATGGAAGTGGGATAAGTGGGAGGTTGTTTCTTGACCGATAGACCAGGGTGGCTTTGAAATTCTCAACCCTGTTGTTCATGTTGAGGCACTATGTGCCAAGTTTGTGATGTCAATGCAAAACATGATCAGTCTTGGGCTATCATGATGACCAAGGATATGGACAAGGCAAAAATTTGCTCTAAAGGTGGTCAGTGGAAAGGGATAGAGGTGCACGATGAACTATTAGCCCAGAGGTAGTCTAGCTTGAGGCCGGGGGGCACCACGAGGGAGTTGGTGCGAAAGTGAAAAAGAGCAATAGTGGTACTAGAATGGGGGGAAGTAACCAGATACTTCTAGAAGTCCATCTCGCATTGGTCGCCTTGGCTATCTAAAGTTGTTGGTGTAATTCTGAACAAGAAAGGACTATAGCGATTGATCCACTTCTGGGATGAAGAAAAAAAGTGTTGGAAATCCTCTGACTAGCTGGCTACCCAGTTTCAGCTCAATGGCACTAAGAGGCTACTTGTCAACAGAGATGTAGAAGACCTAGACAATATTTTGATGCTAGTCTGGTAATCTAGTTATGAGTGAAATGCTTGGAAATGGCCCATGAGTAACCAATTCTTTAAGCCTCATACCAAGGGCATTTACCAAGAATTAATGCACAAGGCTGACTGGTTCACCCCTCTCTAAACAAACATTGGAAGAAGCAATGGTCGGAAGATAGATGGGTTGAGGTCACGAAGAATATTTGCAATCCACAGTGGCCTCATTTTATGAAGGTATTTTTGAGGAAGGTTCTTTGGGGGGCTTTGGTGATAGGCATCAAGATTCAAGCACGTGGTATCGTGTCCGATAGATGCTCAGGGTGCAGACTGGTTAGCGTAGACCTCGTCCACCTCTTCATGGAATGCTCGACAATTAGAGGCCTGGCAGGGAAGGTGTGAAAATGGATCCAAAGAACGTGGAAGATTAGGTTTTTCAAGTGGAATCTATGTCTAGGTGGGAAATAATTTTGACGTCCCGCAATTCTAATCTGTACTCAAATTGTCAGGTACTGTGTTTTCAGCAACATCTGGAAGGCTCGGAACTGTTGAGTTTTTGATAGCGACCTCTCGGTGGCTAGCTTCTCAGAGATTGTACAAGGAAGTAAGGAGATAATATATGTGATAGGTAAAAGGCAAAAATTGGATGATTGCATTAGGGCGACTCTCGCCATCCGGACAAGCCTTATTATGTAAAGGATCGGACTTTTGGTGATTGTACTTCTAGCTAGCCTTGATGTGAGGCCCTAATGTAACCATCTGTCCCTCATGTATCGGCATGAGCTTGAGGTCGATTGTATTATTCTCGAGGGAATTTCAAATGCATTCACTCACAATTGTGAGTTGAAAAAAAAAGGTGAAAGTTAGTATGGCCTATATATTAGGCTATGATAATAATTTAATAATAAAAGTTTTTCTTGTATGAGAAAATAAAAAAGTCACGCTAACTTTTTAAAACATTTGTTCTCACAATAAAAGATTATGCTTTATGAAAAAAGTGTAACAATAAACTATTTAGGCTACAATATATTCCAAAAATGTAAAAAATAATAAACCACATGGAAGCATTGTAGCAAATTGAGAAAAAGCAAGTGAAAGGGTCACGGTGGCTTTCTAAAACAATAAGAAAATGATAAAATCATTAGGTTGAGTTTAATTAGAATTATATAAGGTAAAACATTGTTCATGAATATCTCTTTTATTAAGGGACTGAGTTCCTCCTTGTAAAGAAGCAAACCGGAAATAATAGTCGAATTTTTGAATTTGCAAGATTTTTGAACTAAGTTCTTACATATCTCACCGTTTTTTCTTCCCTTTACCATGGTTTGCTCATTTAATGTGTGTGTGTGTATGTGTATATGTAAAATAAATAAATATATGTATGTGTGTATATATCTATATGTATAAAATTTACTAGAATTATGCAAGGTGAAGCTTCACTTTAGCATTCTAAAAGAATAGAATGCAAGTGAAGTCAACCCGTGTAAGGATGTGAAATAAAAGGTGAAATAGAAAGATTCATTTAATATTTTAAAATGGAAATAACATTTAAGGTAAGTCTCCATCATGGCACTGAAAACAATGAAAGTATGTCTAACCCAACTCAACACTAAGGCTTCTTTTAGAAAGCCAAAAAAGGTGAAAGAGGACGAGAAAGATTGTGTGTGACCCAAACTTCAATGACCCTCTTTAAAGAGAGAGGTATACAAATGTCAGTACCTCTCACAAATACTTGAAAAAAAAGAAAGTTTTTTTTCCATGTGACACTAATCCGCAAGCTTTATCTAATGATTCACAATTGCACAAAAAATCCAACCTTTAATGAGGACTCCTTATGTAGTCCAAACAATGTGAAGTATTCACAGGGCCTTCAAAAGGCAAAAAGGTGACTATTGAGGGGCCATGAGAGTTAAAAATCTATTTTAAAAAGGTAAAAGTTCATAATGATCTCCATGTGTGTGTGTGTGTGTGTGTGAGAGAGAGAGAGAGAGAGAGAGAGAAAAGGGACTGTTTAAAAGAAATCTTTTATTTAGTCCTTAATATAAAGTTATGGAATTTAGTTTATTTCTTAAGCAGTGTTTGAAAAAAACCGAGGTTTAGTGTATTTTTAACCGATTAGATTTGCAAAGTCCTAGCTAGATTATGAGATGGCCTTGATAAACACCTGTAAATATTTATAAGTTTTAATGTAAATATTGATAAATTTAATAACCTAATAATCGACAAACTTTCAAGTGTGCCCTTGATTTCTTTGGTTAGGAAAAATGCTTTTGGCAAGCTCTGTTCTTAAGTTTAAAATGATTTGTGGTTTTAAAAAATCAAAAGTTTTTAAAAAATTATTATGTTGAAACTTTAAATCATTTGTTGCATCCTTTCCAAAGTAAAGTAAATGTAGCATTGGGAAAGATCATGTGAAAGGCTTTCTCTTCAATGCTTTCAAGACTATTCGAGGGACACTTGTCAAACACCAAAAATTGAACAACCTTCATCCATATGGATACTAAGGCCTTTAGAGGCCAAACAAGTGATAAAATCATAAGGCGTGCCACATGGAGATAGCGGTAAAAACCTACCTACTACTAGACGTCCAAAACAAATATGATACTTCTTGCAAATAGTTGGGGGAGGAGAGAAATTGGTTTGAAGTGTGGCATTTATCATCATTATTGAAATCCAATTGGTCATCTATCTTCACATACACATAAGGATCTCGTAACACCCTCTAGGCTCATAGAGTTTTGGCTGCAATCTTTTCTTCTACATTGATCTTGGCTTGCATGCAAAGTGAGTCAACTTGGTGTTTCCACGTTTATAGAGGTTTGACCTATAATCTTTTTCTTCTACATCGATTTTGGCTTGCATGCAAAGTAACTCAACTTGAATGGACATAGATTGATGGCTACAATTTTATTTAGCAACTATAGAAAGTAAAAGATCATAGCACACATAATTCACTCAGAAGCTTGTACATGCGTTCTTCTCTCAACCACCAAATTTAGATAATCAAGCTTCTCCTTAAAGAGGAAGAGAAGAGTGAGGCTAGTTCAACCACTTAAAAGTGAATGTCTTACGATGATTTAAGAAGACTTAGTCCATGATGGATATTTTGGGTCCAAACAAATACTTATTTGCACAATTTAAGGACTTTAGGAATTTGCAATGTAAATACTCAAAACCAAAGAGAGAGAGAGAGAGAGGGGGGGGGGGGGGGGGGGACTAAACCTACAAGGATAATGGAAAGATAAAGGAGGCTTTCAGGTTTGTTTCACAAGGCAAGACTTAGCTCCACAAGGACTAGAATGTGACCTTGTGCTAGGCAATCACTTCCATAATAGACATGAGAAAAAATCATGGTGACCTAACATTTTAAAATGCCATGGCCCTTGCAATTTATTGGTGTATGGCCTAGGACATGATAGCCTTGCTCTCAACCGTGTTGGTCTTACCATCTTCCTTGAAGAAGATCCCAAGTGGATAGAAGAGATGACAAAAGGACATCCATTGCTATATTCCCACCATGCGAGGTACTCAACCATGCTATCAGCAGCAGCCAGATGGCCTACTTGTGTATGTGTGGGAGAATAGGAAGATGTACTCCCCAGAGAATGATCTTCTGCTCTCAAAATCAATGACCATATTGTAAATGCTAGTGGTGACAATTAGGAGAACAAAACTAATAAACATGCTCTTGAATCAAATGATGGCCTGAATGATGAAGGGCAGCTTGGCTTTCCTGCCACATTTGGCAGCATTCACGCAGTCTCACTACTTCAAGGGTGCTCATACCTTTTTTTTTAAACTGTTGAGTGAAAATGGGGACATCAAGGGCGGGTGCAGCATGGAGGGGGAAGCGACGGCAAAGCAGGGTATTGTGATGAAGAGGGTGGTTGCGGGCAGCAATGATCTGGAGAATTGGATGCTAATATGGCGCACCAGTTTATGGCAGCATAGCGGTCTGATGGCGTGGTGAGAGAATACAGATGCAAGACGTAGAGCAAGCAACAGCGAGCAACCGAAGCCTGAACCGAGCATAGGTAAGAAAGGTGTGTAGGCCGGCTCAAAGCAATCGAGGCTCTAGCGTGATGGGAATCGATGGGGTTTCAACATGCATGCTTAGGGGACAAGCAATATATTGATCACTGCCACATACCAAAGCTTGCAAGAAATCATTACTGCAGTCAAAGGCCAACCGCAACATTGTAGTAGTCTGGCTTTGCAAGGTGGGACATCAAAGTAGCTGCCCCACGAGCTGATTGAAAGTAAGGTTGTGCTTGCTTGTGCCCTTGTGCGTGTTATACTAAATCTCCATGGCTCACACAAAACAGTGTAAGCACAAAAAAAAGTAGCATCCACAGTAAGGAGAAAAAAAGAGCGTGTGGGGGAGAAAGGAAGGCGCAATCCCAAAAGCAGTAACAACGGCAACCTTGCCATTCTTGGCCTTCACTTGTTCCAGCTGCTTGTCATCACATGCACTGCGCTCGGTCTTGACTTCAGAATGAGTGAAGCTGCGATCACAGAAGTGCATGAAAATCCTGGCTGATTTTACAAGTCGATGAGTTGGAATGGCGCAATCCTAATTAAGCTCAAATTGGCAAGGAACCATTCCCAACATGGCATCATGTGCTTCCTCAACTCTACTCGTACACTCATGTGTAGACTGTGCAGCCTCCTTGGCCACTGGCTTAATTGCACTGACTGGCTCAGCCACTGTCTCCTTGGGCGTCCTTCAAAGTAACTCCATGAGCCTACTACAACCCGAACAGGGCACCCGACCCACTGCGTCCACTTCTGGAAGCCAGCTCGGATATGTCGTACTCAAGCTCTTGGCGGTGTGTAATCTGTGCCGCGTCCATTTCTTACATGTTGCCTCTTGATTGGTAGCGATGGAGCATAATAGCGGGCGTATCCTGAATGTGTAACAAGCCTAAGATCTCTCTCTCTCTCTCTCTCTCTCTCTCTCTCTCTCTCTCTCTCTCTCTCTCTCTCTCTCTCTCTCTCTCTCTCTCAAATATCACCCGGGAGTATCCAAGTAAGATCTCTCTCTCTCTCTCTCTCTCTCATCCCAAAGATCACGGGAGTATCCGAGTAAGATCTCTCCCATTTTTTAGTTTTACTTCAATGCAATTACAACATCATGGTTCTGGCAAGGACTTTATAATCATACACACTAGTCATTTAAATGAGTGCCCACTTTCTTATTTCAACCAATCACCATTTTAGGCCTATCAAAAAATGCTTGAAAATACAACTCAATTTTATTTCTATTTTAGTCAGCAAGCATCTCTGTAACTTTTGCCCTTTGGACAGGCCAAAAAGATGGTAGACTAAGGCCATTGTAGAGTGGGATCACCAACGAGAAGGACCCTTAGCATAAAGAAAAGAGAGTCGGAAGAGTGGCTTGAAATGGACATAAACAAGTGAAAGGGTCACAACTGCTTCAAAAACAATAAGAAAGTGATAAAATTGTTAGGTTGAAATAAATTGGTATCAGTGTTTGGGAAGGATTGCCTCAGCTTAGTTTTGAACCTATTGAAAATCAAGACTAGCTAGTTGCAAACCATGGTAAACTGAAGAAAAACCGATGAAATATGTGAGAAAGTCGTCCAAAAATTTTGTAAATCTCAAAATTTCTGCTAGTATTTTTGGTTTTCTTCTTTGTGAAGAGGAAACTCGATCAGTAGCCGCTTAATAAAAGAGACTTTCTCGAACGTTAACATTGATTGGAATCAAGCTATAAAATGCAAGAAATGTAAAGCCATGTGAAGTTGTGAAATGAAAGGTGAAATAAAAAAAAACTGATTAATATATGTGTGTGTATAGAATCTATTAGAATTATGCAAGGTGAAGTTTCACTTTAGCATTCTAAAACAATAAATTGCAAAAAACAAGGTGAGAGATCAGAGAAGCCTATAGCATGATGAATAAATGGGGAGTGGCTATGTCAAAGGTGGTCAGAAGGTAGCATAATGTATATCACGGAGTGATCGGTCCAGTACATGTAGCTGGATCCTAATTCGTATTTGGAGATGGCAGAGCTCGCCCAAATATGGTCTAAAGAAGATCCGTAGATAGTTGTAACATCTTTTACCAACTGTCGGATGTTATATTGCTTTAGGAAAGAAAAAAAGCTGGTAGTAGGAAGTATTAGGAACTTTAATGTCAATGTTGAAGTCACCCAAGATAATGATTGGAATTTTCATAGTGTGTTGTTGAAGCAATGTTTTTAATGCGTCTATTAAATTTGTTAGCCTTGTTAAAGGTGAATTGTAAAGGGAAACTATTTTGATGATTTTGTTGTTTGTGAACTTGATCATTGTATGCAACATCTCAATTCCCGGACGAGAAATATTCCCATGGTCAAAGTGGATTAGTGTATCTTGGTGGAGAATTGAAACACCTAGTTTTGCATTAAGTTGGTGTTGTAGAAAGCCTAGTATTGGATGCGGTATTTTTTTTGTTAGTCTTGTCTCTTGCAAACAAAGTACATGCGATGTCATGAGGATGGAATTTGTTGTAATCTTTCTTATGTGTTTATTGAAGGACACAATGTTCAGAGATTGAATTATGATATGTGTGTTTGAGTAAGCTTCTAATGACTTTTGAGTGGAGATCCATCTAGCTTGTGCTTTTAGGCAATCTAGTTCTTTTAGTACAGGTTGGTCGACCTTGATATGGGAAGGTTGTATTATTTTGAACAGGTAAAGATTAGTTGGGTCTCGTACGCGTGACAATGCCGTGTATGTGAGACCATGTGTTCTTATGTGTTCAGGATTGAAGGCTAGTGTTTGCAATGTAAGACCCTGGGAGCGATGTATTGTTCGAGCACTAGCTAGTTGCAATGGGAATTGGTATCTGGAGATGATGTTCAAGTAGCTTTTTCCCACTTGGAATTCACGAACGACTCGTTCTACTGGGGTCCATTCTTTGTTAATGGTTGATGAATACAATGCTTGATTTTCATAGCGTTTTCTCTTTCCAATGAGAGGTTTGGAGAAATGAACCCAAATTATTGTTTTTTTGCTTGTTTTTGTAAAGTTTTTATACTCCCCTTCTGCTCCGTTAACCAATCCATCAAGAATATCCAAGTTCCCTGCGCATAACTCCACAACAATGCCTGCTTTTAGGTTAAGTGTGGAATGCAATCCTCCAGTGGATTTGGGATCTGCAGGAATGCTACTTGTTTTGTTGCATGAGTTATTTCTTTTTTCAATAGCGATAAAAGTTTGTGGCGTTCCCTCCATTTGATTGAAAACGACAAGATTATGAGCGTCCTTTTCTTTGTTGGAGTAAAACAGATGAGAAACTTGACGGTTGGTTGGAATAGGTCTATAGTACTTGTTGTTAAGATATTCCAAATCCTCAGAAGTATGTTGTGCAACTCGAAGTCTATTAAGAATATCTATGAATGTTCGATCATTTTGTCACATTGTTAGTGTAAGTTCGTAGCATTGTGGATGAGTGTGCCAATATGATGGGGAAATTTCTTCTAAAAGCGTATGTTTTTGCGAGAAGATCCAAGCATCCTTAACAAGGCTCGCCTGACACAGATCACCGCAAAGAACGACATCCAACCCACCGAACGATTTATTGTGAATGCACTTGACTGCTCGCAAACGGGAGTCAGCCTTGGAGAACATGCTTGAACCTATCAAGGAGACCTCTTCGAAAACTACAAGTCTCAAGTCTTTATAAAGGAGAGAAAGCGCATTCAACTTTTCGACACTCAATCTTGTTTGTGTAGAAGTAATTAGAGGCAAGTGAAGTGCTCAGTGGCTTGTGGTGCCACCAATATTAAAAGATGTCTTTCCTGTGTATTTGTATGTGCCCGAAATGTACCGCACATGACCGTATTTGGGTGTGTCAAGCATGCCTCGTGTACCTTCATGCGGGAATGCACTCTTAGTAGAGGAGATCTCAAAAGGTGTAACTGAAGGGGTATCGGGGATTTCAAAGGGTGTTCCTATTTTCCTATAAAATGGAGGAGTCCTCCTTGTACGCATCATCAGGTGTTCAATAAAGCATTAGTCATGGAGTCTGATGTATTCTTGTCTTACTCTTTCGTTCTCCCTCTCCCTCTCTCTCTCTCTCTCTCTCTCTCTCTCTCTCTCTCTCTCTCTCTCTCTCTCTCTCTCTCTCTCTCTCTCTCTCTCTCTCTCTCTCATCTCTGTTGAGGGTTCGTGATGCCCTTAACACTTGGCGACCACGAGCGGAGCAGATTCCCCTTTGGTAATGACAAGCCGGCCATGGCCATGAGTGTTGCTATGATGAAACCGCATCACCATCGCCTGCTAAGCAACCAAAACACGTCAAACTTTTCTGCCCTTCTCAAGCGAGCCCTTCCTCTCCTTCTTTCCTCGCGCATGAATGCCTGCAATAGTCCATCCGAGGATCAGGCGAGGCGGCTTGCTATGCGGTGCCAATATGCGGATGGGCGGTGGGGATGTATCTGAGGCAGCTGCAGGAGTACAGAGAAGGACAGAGCAAGCGAGAGCAAGAACACGAGCAGAGATGGCAAACTTAGAGTTAAGGGTAGAGAGGGCAGAGGAGCTGAAGAACATGAAGAAGATAGGGACCATGCATGGGTCTTGCTGTCGTCCTCTCTGCCAACATCCTCTGCCAGCTTGATGACAACGGCCACCCCATGTCAGGCATGAACGGTCCCCCCAGCTCGTAATCGTTCCCGTGTAGCGCCCCTTGCTTTGCTACAAGGGCAATCTCTCCTTCTCACTCTGCTTCCTTATTCCGGGCCCGCTCACCACCAGCAGCGCCACCGCTAGAATGGAGGGTGCAATCCATGGTATGCAATGTTCTGTAGCGTACTTGGTTCGGGAGGCAGATTAGATATGAACGCTATAGCTGCAAAGGATAGGGCAGCTAAGTCTGTAGACAGCACTGTAGACTCGTCCAAGGTTGCTGCAAAGACTGCCAAGGAGAAGAGAAAAGAAACCGCAGAGAGTGTGAAGGTGACTGCAGATAGCCTGAAACGCAAGGGAAAGAATGCCACAAACTCCGCAAATGAGGCATCTGAAGATACCGCAAAGAGCGCAAAAGAGCATGGCGAGCACGCGCACTTGAAGGGGAGTGTTGAAGAGTGATTGGAAGATGCTAAGGAAAACATCCAAAGCTGGACACAATGGGCTTATGATAAAGCATAGTCGTTGTACCGCTACTGCCAAGAAAGCTGAAGACTTGGGTAGTCAGGGTACAGCAAAGCAAGGATCTCATGAAGCCACGGAGACAGGAAGCAGCACTGCAGACATCTTAAAACAAAAGGCATGATTGGACGTACATGTGAATGATGCGGAAAACTAAGAGCACAAGTTGCAGTATCCAAGGTTTGCGGATCCAAGAAGGAGAATTCTGGTCCGAGTTCGGGTTGCGGCGTAGATGAAGATGGTCGGTCCAAGAGAAAAGAGCCAAAGTGCCAGTGTGTGGCCTCGACAATCATTCTTGCATCACACTTCTCGAATTTCATAAAAACCAATCAAGGGATGCACTTGTCGCACAGTCCACCATGCGTGCCAGGTGTATGTGCCCAAAATGTACCGCACATGACCGCATTGGGTGTGTCAAGCATGCCTCGTGTACCTTCATGCGGGAATGCACTCTTAGTAGAGGAGATCTCAAAAGGTGTAACTGAAGGGGTATCGGGGATTTCAAAGGGTGTTCCTATTTTCCTATAAAATGGAGGAGTCCTCCTTGTACGCATCATCAGGTGTTCAATAAAGCATTAGTCATGGAGTCTGATGTATTCTTGTCTTACTCTTTCGTTCTCCCTCTCTCTCTCTCTGTCTCTATCATCTCTGTTGAGGGTTCGTGATGCCCTTAACAGTATGCCATTAGCAATGCTGTTGGAGATTCTGGACTTGGTGTGCTTCTCTGGTTGTAAAATCATTGCAATGCTTCTACTAACAATAGTAATGTGAATGTTTTTCCTGTACCTTCACCTCCTGTGAGAAAGAGGTGTATTTGTTTGTTGGGTTGAATTCGTTTTTTCAACATTATGTCATCAAACATGTGTCGTTGTTGGTCAATTAGTTTGTCAATGACTGCATGGAAGTCATCATTTTTCATAGAGGTGTACTTGAAATGTTGTAAGTGGAAAATTTTTTTAGAATGCGTATTAATGTGCAGGTCATTAAGAATGTCTGCATCATAATTGGCATGTGAGTCACTGTTGGTTGTACTAGTTGTGGTTGGGGAGGAAATGTAGTGCATTTGGTTTTTCTATTGGGCTTGGATATTTATTGAACTTGAATTCATTTGATTTTATGGCTTGTATATATTCATTATATACATCACTCCATGTACAGGATTCTGTCAAATGTTGGTCTTCGTTATTGGTCCAAGGAAGGTATAACAAGCATTGTTCTCTATAGTGGTCTTCTGGGTTTTTAAGAATGTTATATTTCACGAATCTTATGATCTTAGCTTTACGCAATGGTTTGTAAGTCGTTCCGTCTTGTTTAATTGTTGATGCATATTCAGTCAAGCATAGATGATGGAGACTTTGTGGTCTTTCAGCATATTTATCAATAATGTTTTGGAAGAATATGTTTGTGTCAGATGAGTGTAGTTTTTGTAGACATGCTTTTCTTTTGAGAACTAATGCACGTTGATTAGGAGGGTTAGTACTTATTTTTAGTCACGAGTTGTAGTATGGAGTGGTAACGATAGCGCTATGTAAGATGCTTGTTGTTCACTAATTTGTTCTGTGTTGAGAATAGTGTTGCCAACCTTACGTAGCCGCTCAATTGTTGTTGTTTTGTTGGCCACACAAATATCAAATTGAGATTTTATTGCTGCTATCAATGTGTTGTCGATTTTTGTCATGTATAATGTGCAATAACTTGCTGCATCATGTGTGTTCAAGACGAATTGAATATCAATGTTTGCATCCCATAGTGTTGCAATTGTGGGGTTGAAATTGTTTGTATAAATGTCCTTCATGTTTCGTTTCAAGAAGATTGTTGCTGTGGATAGTGAGTTTGTTATTGCCAAAGTATATTCTTCAAATGTCAAATGCAGGCTTTGTAGCCATTCCTCAAAGGAAATGCTAGTTTCAGTGGGAAGTGTATCGAGGATAATCTGAATGCATATAAAAGTTTTCTTGCTTCTCATCTGGTTGTCGTGGTCATTGGTGGTCGGTCTGAGAATGATTGTGAATGGCATGGGGAACCTTGGGAAGGCAAAGCGACAGGATTTTCCTTTCTTGAGGCAAGTTTTTCTATGATGGTGCGTTTGTATTTCACAAAGGTCTGATAGAATCTTGGAGCCGTATGTACTTATGTACCTGTCTGCGAATGCCACAATAGCATCATCTATGTCATGGCTGTGAAGCGGTTAAGGTAGAAGCGAGCTGTTGTTATTGGATCTGCTCGCACCAAACGTCTACGAAAGGAGATGTCGCTTTCATCGCTATCTTGTTTAAGCGGCACTATTTGTTCCAAGGCATCAGCAAGTTTTTTCCAACGTTTTTCAGCTGAAGAAAATGTCACAAAGAAAGTTGGTGGCCCTAGTTGTCGAATCATGCCGAAAACTTTTTTTTTAATTTTTCTTTGTAATCTAGCGAGGTACGAAGTGCTTCGAAGTCTCTGTACCCTAGTTGTGACGAGACTACTTTTTCTATGTTTGTGTCCTGAAAAAAATTTCCAGCCGACAAGGTTCCTCCCTCAAGTTTTGCTTTGCGTAGGCGTATCCAAATGGAGGATAGTATTTTTTGTGTCATGATTTTCATTGATTTGAAAAATAAGTTTTCGATGTTGAGGACAAAACGTCTATCTTTATGCATGAGCGCCCATTTGGCTAATGTTTGGTAATTTTTAGATACGTGTTGGTGGTATTTTCTAGGCTCTCCAAAGAAGATCGTAAGAAAACTGAGCTCCTCATAGAACACATCAGCAAATAAACCAAGTGGATTGTTCCCCTCTGATGGTGCAACATACAAAATTTTATTGTTGTAATCAACAACTTGCTCAACAGTAGTGATGCTGTGTAGGAGCACATCAGTGTCAATAGCTTCCTTGTTCACTACAACAAAAGAAGGTGTTATCGACACATATATCGACGCTGCCCGTCGCTATACGCGTCGCTGTGAAACCAGTCGCTATTAGCGATGCTGATAGCGATGCATATAGCGACGACCATAGCAGAAAATTTTTTTCTTGGGCAGAGGGCAGGTAGCCTGGTCTGTGCCCAGTTAAAATATGGACACAGCCACAGCCAGACTTCCTGCCCTCTGCCGAAGAAAGAGAGCAGCATCAAAATATCAACCATGCTCCCGCGCGCAGAAATTTCGACAGAGTTCCCTTTGTTTTTACATAAACTTTTAAAAAAAAACCATATCATGTATACACCTCCTACATGCTATCCATGTAGGATCTCACATGAGATTTAAGGCCAATGAAAGACAACCGTACCAACTGAAAAGCATAGCCATAACTTAAAAGCATAACCATAACGAACCATAACCATAACTTAAAAGCATAACCATAACTTAAAACCATAACCAGCTATAATCACTTTGATCAAAACCATAATGCAGATAACCATAACCATAAACAAAATTAACAATAACCATAAGCATAACCAGAAAGAGAAACAATAACTGTCTATACAATGACAATGACAATAATCATAACCATAAGGAAAACAATAACTGTCTGAACACTAACTGTTTGTACAAAAAAGAGACACAGAAGTGTGTCTGTGTCTCACAAAGCATATAGATGAAATCTGGTCCAATAATGACTAGGCGTCGCAACCTGCACATAAGACAACTCACAAAATTAGTATTGATATTACTTCACATATACTGACTTAATTAAATCAACTCACACATATTAACGTCTCACCTCAAGCGATCAGCGAGACTATAAGGCCTCCCAGTCTACAGGCTCTCCTGAAGCTTCAAGATCATTTAGTACTTCATAGATACCTCTGCGATATCCATCTGACTCCTCCTCGCGTGATGGAGCTCGATGCATCGTAAGATTCTGCGTTTATACAAAAATCAAAGTAATAAGAATACATGATTCATCGCGTTTTAAAAAACGCCATAGTTAAGATTGGATTAGAAACTCACAAACTCATAGCGAAAGGTATCGAAGCCTCCGCTGCCAAGATGAGATGTCCCCCTAGTCATCTGTCGTACCTGCGCGGCCTCACGATGCTGTCTGAACCACGTGGCCGCTGTCCGCTCATCCTCCCTGATCTGCAGCCACGTCTCGTGTGGGATGCCCGAAGGCTTTGGCGATCCGGTCCTGAAAGCCTTCCGAGCTGCATCTCGTCGATGTTTGATGGTGTCCCGTGCAACACCCTTGATCCACCGCGCCGAAACAACGGAAGAACCCGGAGCAGGCTGGTACTCTCTGAGGATGGTCTCCACTATGTAAGTGACTTTTTTCTTTTCTTGCTGATCCCAAGACGTCAGAATGCTGGTCGAAAACTGCAGCTCCACGAGCTGGCCAATCCGCTGTCGCATCTCAGTCCCGACTCTATCCATGTCAACAGAACCATCTCCCTGTACAGTATAGAGCTTGGAGGCACTAGGATCGTGTGCCCCCCAAGGTGTCCGAGGTGTGCCAAGAGGTGTGTCGAGAGGTGTGCCTCGATAAGACGGGGGTCGTGACCAAGGAGGGGTCGAAGCATCTATGGACCCTCCTCCACAGCAACCACCACCTCCACCTGACGATCGCCGAGATCGGCGAGTGCGCCTGTGCTGCGGAGATGAGGATGTACCCGCCTCTGCCCCACCCCTAGGTGTCGAAGAGGCCGTGATGGGAGAAGAAGGCATCGTACCCATAGGCTTCCTGAACCCCGTAGGCGTCCCCCCCCTAGGCGTCGGTCCCTCGGGTGTGAAGCCAAGAGGCGTAGTACCCGTGCCTCTGGCTACCCAGTACTGAGAAGCCTCTACCATCTGAGCAGGCGTCATCCGTGTAACGAAGCCCATGAATGCATTTGCACTCATGGAAGCGGGATCTGGAATCTCGTCTGCCATACTAAAGTCCTGCACAAAGAAAGTAAAATAAAGCGTCAGAACACAATTGTTTAAATTAACTTTAAGCTTAATTTTAAATCAAAGTCTTCACACAAACACTTACAGGCCTAGGCCTGGACGAGTGAGGCATCATCGATAAGATCTTGCACCGTATCATCGTCTATCTCTAATTGCAAACATAACTCTGCCCCAACTCGTTCTGACATATTGTCTTCATCCATTGCATCTTCATCTACAAGTGTCAATTCTGGCTCTTCTGCGTCATCCCTCGTATATCTGTCAGCTTCCTCTGACATACCTTCGTCCATCTCATCTAATGTCACAGTAGTATGGACGTCGTCTGACTGACTTTCCTCCAGGAGATCTTGCCCTTCAAATACTTGTTTATTTCTTGGAGCAACCTGAACCACAAACCACCATTGTCTCTCTCGAGGGTCCGGTACAAAGACCACTTGCTCGCAATGTTCAGGGAGAGCAAATATGTCGCTCGCATCTGTCCAAGTCTTTGTAGAATCTATTTGCACAAGTTTGTTTCCATCTCTTCGTACCGTTGCATTGCGACCAGAAGTAATCACCTTGAACCACTTCACATCCAACAAAAACATCTCAAACCGCCTGAAGCTTACTTTCAGGATATCTGACACCAGACAACAGTAATCCAGGTTGCTAGTGCTCTCATTCGTGTCTCTAGCACTGGCGCTGCTCTTTTGCATGAAACTAACCATTACCCCACTGTCAAACGTGTTTCTTCTGCTGTCAATTTGTTGTGTTCTGAAATGCTTTCCATGCGACCACAGTGCCATGTATGTATGATACTTCTAGTCACATCCAATAGCCAGCTCTTCCTCTTCTAGAGATATGGGTTCTACGATCTGTCGAGCTGCTCTCACTGTCTTGTCCAACCATGCCATTGTAGGGAATTCAGGTAGAGGAGCGAGATAGTCTGGCAAGGGTAAGCCTCTAGTCGTTCGACTTCGCCTGAAATCCTGTCACTCTAGATTTCGTCTCTCTTTCTCTTCTTCGTACCTTTCAAGCCATTTTTGCATCGGCGCTGAATTTAGTATACAGAACTTCATGATCTTTTCTCGCATGGCCGGGTTCATTTTCTTCGGCACCCCTTGCCCTTGTGGCTCCTCTCCCACCAGTCTTGCATCCTCCTCATCGCTCCACAGTCGAGGCATTTCTAGGTCAGAAACAGATAGAAATTCGTTCGTCAATACAAGAGACTCTTGCACCAGCCATCCTTCTGCCATGCTCCCCTCTGGACGCACTTTTTGGCGAACAAAACCCTTAAGTGGTTTCATGAACCGCTCTAGAAAGAACATCCAACGGCTGTGCACTGTACCTGCCACTGCAACCTCATCTACTACATGGACGAGCAAGTGCATTTGGATAGTTAGGCAGCTCGTGGGTAGATACTTCTCAATCATGCAAACTGCCTCAATGGAGTTAGCCCTTGCGACTGCAATAGATTCCTCCCGTATCTCCTTGGAAGAGATCCACCGCACTAGCTCTAAAATCTTGTATATGCAGGTCCGCACTTCCTCCGTTAAACACCCCTTGATCGCAATTGGAAGAATGAATTGCAAGAACTTATGCCAGTCGTGCGATTTCAACCCTGACAGTTGATCGTCACGGGTGAATGCTGTCTTGAGACATCGCATATATCCTGTTGGCGTCCTGAACTCTAAAATCACCCTTTTCACTTGTCGCTCTTCGTTTTTTAGCAATACCCATGGCGCTCTTGGAAGTTTTGTTTGAACACCTGCATTGGTGAAAGGCCACAGCTCTGGCATCTTTCCAACTGACTGCAAATCATCTCGTGAAGCTCGATTGTCTTTCATTCCCATGATTGTCTTCCAGAGGAGCTCTCCCACATTCTTGAATATATGCATTGGATCCATCAAATGGTTAATTAGTAGATCACCCCAGTACGGCAACGTATGGACAATGGACAAACGTTTCATTCCTGGAACAGGTTGCCCCTGATGTTGCTCCCATCGGCGACGCCTCTCTTGTACATGCATAGGACGAAATTCGACGCGACCAAGCTGGCCTTCGCGCAAGTGATGGCCATCTAGAAGATAACGGTGGTGGCCTTGATAAATTGTCTTTCGAAGAGAGGTAGAATAGCGCACATCCAAAGACTACCCGCAAATTGGACATGCATTGTATCCCGAAGTTGTTAGTCCTGCATATATCAAAGCATGAATCAGGCCAAGGCAAAGGGCTTGCGAATAGCGAGAATTTTGTAAATCAATAACCATTACCAGAAGCTTCTCCGTATCCTGGCCAATCATGCATAGTCCACATAAGAAGTCCATGGATCCTTGCATGCTGTTGTCCTACTGGTTCAACCGCATCTGCTATGTCGATCCCATGCCATAACTCCTGGAGCTCGTCAACTAGTGGAGCAAGATAAACATCCATGTTTTTTGCTTTGAACTTACCAGGTACAATCAAGCTTAAAATCAAATGACCCTTCTTGATAGCAAGCCACGGCGGGAGTGTAGGGATTTCTACGGTGGATACACACTAGAACCATTCATTGCATGAAGACTAGTAAGAGAGAGAAAAGTACACGTATGAGTAAATAGAGCTACAGAGCTTAGATTATGAGAAAAATGGAAATTGGTTACAAGCATGAGAGGAGGTCCTCTTATGTAGGTTTGAGGTGGAGTTCTAGAGAGTTCTAGGTAGTGTTCTCGCACGGCTAAGTAGAGAGTGAGAGCAACATGTGTTTACCCTTCAACCTCCCTCTTAAACACATGCTTGAACTTCCTAAGGTTCACTTGCAAGAAGAAATGCGGTTCATGGTGGTTCTCAATGGATACAACACCTATGACCAACATTGATATAAAAGATTGGATACAAGATCAAGGTTCAAATGTGATGATGGTTCTCAATGGATACAACATCTATGATCTACATTGATACAACATGATGGTTCACAAAAGATTAAGACTTAAATACAAGGATCCAACATAGGAGTTGGGAAACTACAAAATGTCATCATATTCAAAGACTTTCAATGAGCCATGTTTGGAACTCCCTCTAGCATGTTTTTTATTAGAAGTAGAAGCAATAGAGATGGTTGGAGAAGAGGATGCGGAAGTAGAAGTAGATACGGGAGCAATAAAGTTGACTTGTTCACCTTCATCACAATAGTCACCATCACTTTCATCATCATCACCACTATTTGTGTAGTGGAGATTGTTGGGAATGCTTTTACCTCTTTGGTTGACGTTGGAGGTATTGTTGGTGTTGGGGACTCGAGTGTTGGTGCTGCAAAATTGAGGTGCATGCCCCGTTTTGCCACACTTGGTGCACTTCTTGACTTTGTAACAATTGGGGGACAAATGGTTTGTCTTGCCACAATGCTTGCATGGAGAGGTGTGCTTGGTAGATGATACATAAAGTGCATTATTAGCAATTACCTCTTGATTTGTGTGCTTCTTTTCTTCTTCTTGAAGTGAATGTACTATGCTTTCAAGAGAAGGAATGGGCTCCTTTTCTTTAAGCACCGTACAATATTATCATAATGCAATGGGAGTGATTTAAGTAATACGGCTATCTTATCTTCTTCTTCTATGTTGCATTGGATATATGAAAGTTGAGTGCAAATGCTCTTAAGCCTATTTACTAGGCTTGATAGGCTCTCATCATTTTGCATAGTAAGCCCATATAATTGCATTTTTAGAGATATTTTTGAATGCTTTGATTTAGCACCAAAGGTTCTCTCTAAAATCTCCCATGCATCTCTAGAAGAGGTAGCTTGATCTAGATGGTGTATGATATCATCCGCTACACTAGTGAGGAGAATGCCCAATGCCTTTTCATCTTTAATTTGCAATTCCCTTTGTTGTGCACGAGTGAGTTGAGTTTCATCTTCCCCCTCTTTGGTGATTCCATTCCATAAGCCCTTTCTCATTAGATAACCTTTCACCTTGACTTGCCATGTATGAAAACCTACACCATGAAACATGCATATGCCGTCTTTGCCCATGATGTGTGTGGCAATGAACTTGTAATGCAAGGGAGGTCCTATCAAGAGACTCTCTTGATGGTGTCTAACCCTTTACAATGAAGCAAATGGCAATGCGACAATGGAGAATGATAGCAAAGTTACCCGTCTTGAATGCCTTGTGTAGTGAGCTTGGTTTTTTTGAGTTGAAGCTCCCTCTTGATTTGAAGCTTCCTTGCCTTCTCGAGTGCTGAAAAATCTCTACAAATCAGTCCTTCAATGGTGTATTTGCTCCTCAAATAGCTCCTTCCTTGATGTAGACTAGTTGCTAGTAGTAGAGAGCTTGCCGGAGGTGTTAAAAAACACCTTTCTTGATGAGCTATGGCCTCAAAACTCCAAGGTTGGCTTGCTGAAATTCCAGATCTGAAAATGAAAGTGACCTTGAGAATGGCTCGAGAAGGCTCAATGGAACAAGGCAAATAGCTAGTAATACTAGCTAGTCCGTTGCCAATGGCTTCCTAGTGCATATGAGGGCTTGGGGAGGCAATGAATGACCTCAAGATTTAATGGAAAGCTTGCTGGTCTGCAACAGTACAGAAATTCCAGATTTGAGATTTCTTCAATGATGTAGCTCACGGATGCAAGAGATGGGGTCGCTAGCTAGTAGAGATGCTAGTAGAGTGTGTAGAGAGGGTTGAGTGACAATGGAGAGGATGAAGTGCAGCAATGGAGAGCTTCTAGAGCAGCCCACGAGCTGTTTTGAGGCTTATTCTCAGTCAAGGAAGAAGAGGTAAAGTGGGTGAAGAGAGAGAAAGAAAGGAGGCCACCTACTTACTTGACTAGTGGAGTCACTAAAGGTAGAGAGAGAGAGAAAGGAGGCCACCTACTCTTAGATCTAATGATGAGGATTTAGATTGGCCTTGATCCTATGGCTCTGATACCAGTTGTAGGGATTTCTACGGTGGATACACACTAGAACCATTCATTGCATGAAGACTAGTAAGAGAGAGAAAAATACACGTATGAGTAAATAGAGCTACAGAGCTTAGATTATGAGAAAAATGGAAATTGGTTACAAGCATGAGAGGAGGTCCTCTTATGTAGGTTTGAGGTGGAGTTCTAGAGAGTTCTAGGTAGTGTTCTCGCACGGCTAAGTAGAGAGTGAGAGCAACATATGTTTACCCTTCAGGGAGGTTGTAATTGATAAGGCACCCAGGCCAAGTGCTCCATAACGAGCTTCTCAAGGCAAATGGATTGACTCCATCCATTGCCATGCCCAAACGCAAATTGCGTGGTTCACTCTTAAAATGTGGCCAGGTATCTTCAATGTGCCTCCAAGCCTTCGAATCAGCGGGCACCCTAAATGTTGCGTCAGTGGATCTATTCGTAGAATGCCACCGCATCAACTTTGCAATGGAACCACAACGAAACATGCTTTTTATCCTAGGAATAATAGGGAAATGCCGTAACACTTTAGTTGGCACTGTCTCACCAACTGCATCTTGTTTGTAGCGCATTGCTCCGCACTTAGGACACGACAGACAATCTGCGAATTCATTGCGAAAAAGAATGCAATCATTTGAACATGCATGAATCTTGTTGTAGTCCAAGCCAACTGAGGTCAGAAGTTGCTTTGCGTCTGGCCTGGAGGGGGGCATTTCATTGCCAGCCGGGAGAAGTTGCTCCCGCAATAACCTGTTTAAGCCACATTAAATTAAAATTAAAGCTCTCCGAGCACATCACCGTTGCAATCGGAAAATCTCTTTTGTAAATTACGTACCTAAACAAAGCAGTGACGCTTGCATCTGACCACCCGTACACTGACTAAAGATTCAAAAACGCCAGACAAGTACGAAGCAGAAATATTTTGGCGCCTTCATAGATTGGTTGACGTGCCAACTTCATCAACATGTCTTCAGGAGATAGGCGCACTGCTTCTGGTGCTGCTTCATTTGCGTTCTCCTCGCTTGTCTGGAAGAAGGCATCCAACATCTCCTCCATGCCGTCGTCTTCTGTTTGTAAGCCCTTTTCTGCTTCCATCCGTGGCTCTATATTGGTCGGACCTTCACGCATAATCTTTTTTCTCTCTCTCTCTCAGATGTAGGTGCTATGGCGCGGAAATCAATGCCCGTTCCATAGGAGTCGTATCGCAAAATCTGTACGATTTCTCTAGCAAACTCTCCGTACTTGTGCACATACTCATTACATATCCTACGCTTGCGCAGGATTTGATACTTGCAGAGCGTGCAGGAGCATGCAATCTTTTCCTCCATGTTAGTTGATGACGTTGCCATCTACAATGATTATGAATGTTGTTTTAATATATATATATATACTCCTCACAATGTAAACTACCTCGCATTCTCTAGTCTTGCCCAATCTCCGTACACCTCGGTCCAGAGGTGTACGGAGATCAGGACCACCGGGTCAAAATCTCGTCTTTATTGGTTAAATCCTATATGGGTAGACACATACGTGCACTCCCAGGTGTACATGGCAATGCATGTAGCAGGCAAAACCCCTTTGCCTCTTTTAGTTCCATAGTTTCTTCTCTGTCTACGAATCCACCTGCCTCCATTCCGAGAAGCAACCATATCAGATTTCTGCAAACGCAGCAAACTGGCAAAATTCAGATGACCAAAACTTGCATGCCAAAGTTTTGCATCTGAAATAGCCCTTGAATCTGCAACTGCATTTGCAAAATTTTGTCCACACTTGTCATACAAAGTGAGCGTATAGAGCCCACGGCACAAAAGGCCAGATGCAACAATTTCATCACCAAAACTAAGATCATGAACTGTACATCTGTCATCCACAAATTTGACTACAAGTCCAAGTCTAGCAAGTGCGGATACAGACAAGAGATTCTTCTTTATCCCGGGTACATAAAGTGCATCAACAAGTGTGAAGGAACTGCCATTTGCAGCAGTAAGCACAATCTTTCCAACTCCCTGACTCGGATAAGAGGCATTGTTGGCACAAGTGACTGTATTCCCATGAGGGACAAACTCGAGAGAGGTAAACAATTCACGATGTGAGATAATGTGCTTTGTAGCACCACTGTCAAAATAGCACACATGTGAATCTGCAGCAAACTGACAAGCATGCATCATGGACAGTAGGATTGTAAGTGCACTCTGTGCTAAAAGCCCATTCTTCATCAACATCAGCAACATAATCTCCTTTCACAGAAGACTCTACAATGGCTGCATTTGTAGTGAAACCAGCATCTGCAGTGGAACCACCGCGTTTCTCCTTAACCTCTTTGGCCTTCAACTTAGGACACGACTTGTTCAAGTGATCATTAGCTTTACAATAATGGCAACGCATCTTCTTTTTGACCTTATCGCCAGAATTACCAGACGAAGTGCTGCCAGCAGAGCATTGGGAACAGAAGTTTTGCCACTCGCAGTAGACCCATAAGAAGTGGTTGCATTGTTGTTACCACCCTTTCTTTGAGAAGCAATAAAATCCTGTTCAACTACACGCTGCCTAGTCATGTTTTTTTTGGAAAGTGACTCTTGCAACAGCAATGTGCATAATGCATCAAACTTGAAACCTTTAGGATTTCCTTGGGTCATAGGTCTCCAAGTACTAGCAAAAGTGTGGTAAGAATCTGGTAAGGCATCAAGAACAGTCTGCACAAGGGACTTGTCTGAAATGACTTCACCTGCAGAAATAAGTGCTCATTGATATCCTTGACACCAGCAAGGAAAGTGTCCATATCATCTTCCTCGTGCATAATCTTCGATTCTAGCTCTTTACACAGCAAAGCAATTTTAGCGTCATTGCGGCTTGCATTGAAAGGGCGGTGGTAATGTGTGTGTTATTCTCCACCCAACCGTGCTATCTTATAGCCTCCCCCTAGCGTACACACTGTCCGGCCGTGCCTGTGGCCTTGCCCATAGGACCCATGTCCTTACATTACCCCCCCCTTGGAGAATCGTTTTTGTCCTCGAAAACGAACGTAAGAAAACGATTCTTAAGTGCGGAGACATTCTCCCATGTAGAATCTTCTTCAAGTCTATCTAGCCATTTTACCAACACCTGTCGTCTGACATGATGTCTGGTGCGAAGCTCATGAGAATCCAAAATCTTTTCGGGCACATGAGGAATGCTTGGCGGTGCAATAAGGTCAACCAACACACGTGTGTCAATGACATTATCATTCTGTCCTAACTGTTTTCGTAAACAGGTAACATGAAAAACAGGATGAACTCGTGAGTTCTCTGGAAGAGCTAACTTATAGGCCACTTGACCTATACGTTTGAGAATGGTAAACGGTCCACAATAGCGTGGTGAAAGTTTAGCAACTTTTCTCGTCTTCAGACTTTCTAAATGCTCCGAAACTTTGAGGAAAACCTTGTCTCCTTCTTTGAAAGTAGCAAGACGTCGATGCTCATCTGCATACTTCTTATATCGATCTTGAGCTTGCTTAACATTCTGTCAAGCAACTCGAAGCATGTCAAAATGGTCTTGAAGAAAATCCTTCGCTTGTTGTGTCTTCTCCTTAGCCAACCCCACTGTAACGGGTGATCTAGGTTGAAATCCATACAAAGCATAAATGGACTAAACCCTGTAGTCACATGCTTTGAACTATTATAAGCAAATTCAAATATAGGTAAGTAGTCTTCCCAATTGGTTTGCTTCTTGTTAACATACGCTCGTAGCATATCCTCTAGCACTTGATTGACTCTTTTTGTTTGACCATCCGTTTTTGGATGATTAGCCGTACTTAGATTAAGTTTAGTTTCTAACTTTTGGAACACAGCTCTCCAGAAGTGATTATCGAACTTTCGATCTCTGTCAAAAATGATACTAGCTGGAAGACCGTAGAGTTTATATATGTGCTCTACAAATAGTCATGCTAATTTCGGTGTCTTAACTGTAGTCTTAGTGGGAATGAATCGACCCATCTTTGTGAGACGGTCTACAATTACCCAAATGGCATCATGGCCACGATTTGTAGTAGGTATTCCTACTACAAAATCCATAGAGATACTCTCCCACCTACCTTGCGGAATCTCTAAAGGATGTAAAAGGCCACCTACCTTGAGGTGCTTTGCCTTATTAACTTGGCACTGTTGGCAGTTTAGTACGTACTCTTGAACATCGTGATGTAAGCCCGGCTAATAAAATTGCCGTCGAACTAAGGCATACGTCTTACGGATACCTAGATGACCAACACTTGGACTATCGTGACACTCAAATAAGATTTGGTGCCTATCCTGTGTTGATAGATCTCTAAATCTATTCCCTTTAGGTCTTTGTAAGACCATGCAAACACATCTTTATATCGTTGAAGTGTTGCTATCAATAGCTGTTCTTCTTCTTCCGTGAGGTCCATGTGGCAGTGTATGCCGGCTTAGGTTCCGCGCTTGGTTCTACTAGGTTTATACACTTGGCTTTTTTGGGCCCATCGTATGAGGTTCCACGCTCCTTTGGGTCTCGTTTGGGCTTCTGAACTACATTTTTTCTATCTTGAACACTGTACCTTTTGTATTGGGAAGGTGCATCAAACTTATCATCGTCTGTCTCCAACTCCATTGTGCAAACTTCTTTCAAAGTTCGTTTTAATTCGTTGTGTTTGTGTTTGTGCTCTGTCTTTGATAATTTCATTGACTTTTCAAAGATATTTTTTGCTTGTGATTTTTTGTTTGCTTTTCTTTTTCAAGTTTTTTCCTGTTGAGTAGGGTTTCATGAATCTCTTCGATATCTCATCTTTAAGGCAATCAGTTGCTTCCACAAGCCTCAAATACTGCGTTTTATTGTTTAAAAGAGGTACATAATTTTCTTTTATTTTATTTTGTTTGTTCATGCATCTATTCAGATATCTACATTGTCTTTGTGGTTTTTGGTTGGGAAAATCGTAATAGACCGCTTGTCGATCTGTTTTGTGGACGAAGCAACAAGCGACCGTAGCCAGAAGGACCATATTTTTCTAAGCCGGGAAATTGTCAAAGATGTATGATTATTCTTATGGGAGCAATTGTATATTAGAGAGCCAATTTTAGGATTAGGGGCTTATGGCCGGACAAGCCATTTTGTAAAGACCTAATCTATAGAGGTCATTTTTTGTAAGTTGGAGGATAATCTTTTGAATGGAGAACTGAGAAGACAACGTACGTTTGAGAGCTCCTTCTTGTTCAAACTTGTAATCTTCGCCATTGCGGCTACGGTAATCCAAATTCAGATTTGAATATTGTATTGTGTTCCTCTCCTCTTGCTCTTTCATTCAAGTGTAATCATTCAAGATTCGGTGAAGGTTTTCAACTACGAGTTTGAGGCCTTAAAACGCTGTTTTGAGTGTTTAAATGCGTGTTTTATGTTGTTTTGACCCTAGGAGAGGCTTTAGGGACCCTAAAACGACCCATTAGGATCATCTGTTCGCTGTTTTTGCTGACTTTGAGACGAACGATCGCCATCGTTGTACCTCTCCAGAATGTTGTGACAGTGATAGGACATGTTCCTGATAATCCACCGTAGCTTCCCTTCAAGTTTCGTGCAATTCCGATATGATTTGCATGGTAAACGTGCGTGATGACTGAAGGACGGTGTAGGAGGACATAGGCAGATTACTTGGCGGTAACGCGTTTGATTTGCTTGTAGAGTTAGTAAGTTGCATCTCTTCGAGTTCACTTCATTAGGATTGACACCCTAGTGAGTTCCCATGCCTCATCCGAGTCGCTTCCCCTGTATTGATAAATATGTTGATGCTTGAGAGCTATGCTATGGACGTCCGTCGCGGCGACCCACAAACATTGGCACCGTTGTCGGGGAATGCACCTTAGGTGATGAGTGACCGAGTGCGCAGTTAGACTCCTTAAAAAAGATCAATCCACGAATCAATTTTACATCTTAGTTAGGCTGCTAGAGAAGGGTTTAGAGCCTAGTGGAGTCTAGAGCCAATGGACCGGCTAGATCCTCTCTTAGGAGATTTAGGGAGCTGTGAGTGAATGTGTTAAAGCATTGTTGCTCTTCAATTTCTCTAATTTGATTGAGTAGTGAAATCTCACCCAAAATCTGTCGTGTTTGTTTTGTTTGATTCAATTTCTTATGTTTTTTCATTTCTGTACTTAGGAGTAGGATAAGCAAATCACATTCCAATCAGATTTGGGGCAAAAGTTAGAGTCGAGAAACCAGAAAACCATAACTTTGGCCAAAAAAGCCATAAGACTCTGAAATTCTGAAAATGTGACCAAACAGGATTGATATTGATTCAAATCACAAAGTGGTAGCACAAAACACTAGGAAACACTTGTCAGAGGGAGCAGATAAAATTTCATCAGATTTGGCCCAGGTACTACGATCGCGATCGGTGTACCTCAATGTCAGATTTGGACCAGATTTGACATGTGCCTTCCTGATAAGATTCTAAACAACTTTGTCTAAAGCAACCACACCCCAAAACATCAAAAACCAAGAAAATCAGGCCACTTGGGTAAAACTAGCCTGACAGACCCAGAAACTGCAAAATCTTGACTTTTGATGATCCAAATGCAAAAAGACTTTGGGGATAGCCTTAGAACATCAGTGTCTACAAGCATGCCAAGTTTGGTCTGATTTGGGCTCAGAAGTACGATCGTGATCGGTGTACCTAAGTGCCAGAATTGGACCAGATTTCATCTGTGGGATCCCCAAGTGTATATAAACATAAATTCTAAAGGACCTAGAGCCAGAAACCTCAAAATACCTGTTAAACCATTTGAATACAGATCCGAGTCAAAAATTGCTAAGCCGGTTTAGAAATTGACTTTCAGTAGACCAAAACACATTCAAACTGGGAAGGAACTATACAGAGGGCTAGCTTGTACACATGACAATCCCAGGTATCTCTCAAATCCCAAATCAAACATCAAAATCCAGTCAAACAGATAAATTTGAAAAAACAGGCACTTACAACCAAGAAATGGTATAAACTTGACTTTTTTGAGTCCAAATACAAAAATGTCTGGCAGGTAGTCTTAAAATAGCCTAGTGAACAAGCTGGTGAAGTTTCATCTGATTTGGGCTCAGAAGTACGATCGCGATCGGTGTACCTCTGGCCCAGATCCAGCTCATTTATGACCTGTTTTCATAGACCTAGGTTATACAAGATACCAGGAGTTTTCAAAACTCAAATTGGACATACTATCAATAATCTGCAAGCAACATTGTGTTGAAAACATTTTGAAGTGTTGAATCTGCTCACAGTTGGAATGATACAGTGATCTCATAGCCATCCAGTGTAATCATTTGTAGAGACCGATCAAGTAACAACCCATGCACTCGAAGGAATTGAAAGATCTTTCCATCTCCAGGTAAGAGGTTTGGATTTAGTCAGTAAATCCCACTTTCTTCATGTTTTTGAGATCGGGAAAACAAATCAACACCAGACACCTAAAACTAGCGGATCAAACGAGTGTTGCTTCAACGGAGGAGAGTGTAAACCAAGGGATAGTGCAACCGCGTTAGAGCCAATCCTTGAAGAAGTCATTTCCGACACTTCTTCAGAGAGATCTTCCAAGTATTTCACAGAACACTTGGGACAAATAAAACTAAACGGGAGAGAAAAAATGGCAGCAGGACCATCTTACCCCTCGGCCGCACTAAAGCTATTGTTCATCAAGTATCAATATGACAACAAGCAAGGTGCCAAGATATACAAAGATGGTATGGACCGCTACTGTGTGAAAATAGAAGAGAGACCAAGTGAGTTCAAGGATTTACTGCCTGTGAGCTATAGCGGAGACAGGTACCTAGATGACGAGGGTATCATGTACTTGGTAGTCCTGAATCTTAACATTGTAGACAAGTGGGGATTGATGGGCACAAAAGCCAAAATAGACGAGGAACATGAGGAAAGGGCTCCAACAATGAGCTTACCTAATGCGAGATTAAGGCGAGAAAACGAAACGTTGAGAATCAACACGGATAATGTCTACTTGGGGTTATACAAGTATAATAATGGAGAGTAAGATCTCTATTATAGATGCGAGGAACCCTACGTCGGGGAGATGACTAAGCAGAAAAGACTTTATGTCTTCACCTACACAGAGGGAGCGAAAACGAAAATTGCAGCATACGACAAGTATGGAAGACGATATGCAACAAAATCGATAAAAAATAATTGGAAGGATATACGTACTTTGGGGGACCACTTCCCCAGTACTATGTCACTCCAAGCCCTCTAAGACCAGTCCCTACAACTGTCGTGTCAGAACCGTTGACCACAGGAGGAGGGAGGACTCATGTAGCTGATTCTTTCAATCGACCTCATTATTCGATGCCAAGCCCCATGGGGACGTTACATTCCAGAGAATCAATGGCTACGAATCGAGGTAGTGCGGTTCCCATCTCTACACATACGGTTGTAGATCCGACATTTGCAGCCACCCCATCACATTTGCCTCCTAGTAGTAGATTTGGGGGGGGGGGGGGGGGGGGAGCCAATGAGAGCAACCAACGACCTCCCTGATGCACGAGAACGATTAAGTCAAGACATGGGAGCAATGAGATTGACCGCAGACCATAGACGGATCAGACCATCCCAAGTAGCGAAGTGCATGCCAAAGAAGTATAGCAGATCGGGGGATCCATATGCCCATGTATCGCTCTTTAAGCAAGTCTTAAGAGCAGAACAGATCACTGATTTCCATACTCAATACGAGGGATTCAGGTTGACCTTGGAAGAGACGGCCTTAACGTGGTTTCAACCTTTAAACCTTGAAACTTGTCCGAATATTGAACATGTATTGCGCGAGTTCGCAGCAGAATTCTCAAAACGGGATATAAAGCATAATATTGTATCGCAGATATACGCTTTTAAACAAAGGGAGAATGGAAAAGTGAAGGAAGCAACCTTGAGATTCAAGCAATACATTGAGAGGTGCCCAAGGAGAGAATTACCGCAGGACGAGAGATTGTCTGTGCTCTTCGTCGAAGGACTTAGGAATGAAACCTTGAAAAAGGACCTTCACTTGAAAGCCTGTAGCACATTTCAACAGGTTACAAGGGAAGCGTTATATCTTGTCGATAACTACAAAGCATATGGGGAAGTGTCAGAGGATACTGATTCAGTAACCAGTGGCTCTTCATCGATTAAAAGCGAACCCTCTACCAAGAAAGATGCCGAGGCATCCTTGATGCCGACAGCTGATCAATTGATAGAGGAGGTAACGAAGAGAATGAAGCAACATATGAGATCAAATCCGGTGATGAGACAGCCTCAGACGAGGAAGTGTGACACATGTGGGGGGGATCATCCGACACCGTGGTGCACTCAACAGTCGAAAGCACTAGTTGCGAATGGACGAGTACTGACATGGTGCGCCATAGAACAAAAATGGACGAATCATAGCACGGAAGAGTGTTTTTATAACAAAAACTATGTGAGGGAAAGACCGTATGGGCCTCCAGCAGGACCATCCCAACCACCTCCTCCAAGATATCAAGTGGGACCAAATATGAATCTGGTAGTAGCAGGAGCAGACAAACCTCAACCTGTATTGGGTCAACAACCTCCATTACCACAGGAAAATAGGGCAATGATTAGGTATGCTCAACCACGTGAAGCATTACCAGGAACAAATAGTACACTTCAAGTTTCTTATTATGAGGAACCGAATGAGCCTTACGCAACAGAACGTGAATCACAAATGTATGCAGACGAAGCATATCAACCATGGGGAAGTAGCGAGGGTATGGCACCACCAACGTATGTAACACAACCTTCGAGAGATCAATATTTGGTAGACGAAAGAACGTTAATGTTTATTGCGAACCAGAATTACAAACCAAGAGGGTATCCTAATAGAGCAGGACAACCTATGGGACCACCTCCTCAAAATCAAACACCAATTGGACAGTGCTATAGCTGTGGAAGTACGGATCATTGGGAGCGTAACTGTCTTTTCAAAGGCAAAAGAGTGAAAAATTTTGGGTTTTGTGACGGATGTGGTGTGAATCACGTATTGCCGGATTGCCCAAAAAATCCGGACAACAAGGAAAAAGCGACTATGAATATAGTGGGGGTGATACCAAGTGCAAGCAGCGGATCAGAAACCGATCCAATGATCCAAATCAATGCGATAACCAGAGCCCAAGCCAAGGACTTAAGGAAAAACGAGCCCATGGAGGAAAGGGTAGAGTTGCCTATACCCACAGAAAATGAAAGCTTATCCGTGAGAACCCAGAGAAAATCTTGGAAGGCGAAACGAGACAGGATGAAAACAAGAAGGGTGAACAACCAAATTGATATGCAAAACGAATTACATGAAACGAAGGAGCAACTCAAACAAGAGAGAGAGAGTAGGACTATTGAGGATAACAGCAAGCCGAGGAAAGCGTCCTCGGGAGGATCGGTCTTGGTTGACAAAGTGCTAGAGCCGTTAGATGCTCTATTACAAGCGTACGAAGCAAGGCTAAAAACAAACCAAACCTTAGAGCAAAGATGGTTAACTTATCCTCAACCAGAAGTGAAAACGAAGCGTTTGGAAATGTGTAAACACCTCATTGAAACATCCCAGGCGTTGATGGAACCTAAGATGGTTAGAACCCTAGAACAAGAAGTGTTGATTCATAAAGAGCGAGAAAAACTAAAAACCGATGAACCAAAACAAGTAAACGAACCCAGGCCTGAAACAATATTGTCGCTGAATCATCGAGTGGTGCCAAACACGACTGATGACGCTAAGTCAATGACGATGATGCCAATTCCAGAAGTTGAAGAACAGTGGCCACAACACTTATGGGTAACCATTAGAAACAGAAAGAACGGGAGCGCGACGTTACAGTCTGCTCCAATTTCTGAGATTAACCTGGATAACGGATTTTGTCCAGCCGATATACAATCGCTATATGGGGATGCGGGAACGGAGATTTCGGTGGAAAGCAAAGCCCAATCCTTGAAAACCCTGCCGTCATTTATAGGTGAACATGAGGCACAATCGGAGATAAGGTTAGTTCCATCCCAGATAAGAACTATTCCACATATGGTTGACTCAAAGAGTCTTTAAGATATGCTGTCGACACCTATAACATGCACAATCACGATGTCCGAACTCTTGAGAGTCAGACCACACTTATGGCAAGACATGGGGAAACATTTGGAGCACAAGGGAGTAAAGATTCCTCTTCCGACAAACCCTACGGGAGAGAGAAAACAAATGGGAAAATCAACCCAAAGCCCAACCAGTGCCCATAAACAAGGTCGGAGATTACTGTGAAGGCGAGGAGGGGAATACGACCCTACCTGTGGAATATCAGGACATAAAAACGATAGCTATTCTAGACAGTGGAGTGGGAGTGGCGATTGCTACAAAGCAAATCTGGGAGAAGTGGGGCCGTCCAGCTCTCAGGAAAACGAGAATGAAACTACAACTCGCAAAAGGGTATGTAGAGAGACCATTGGGAATCCTGGACCAAATAGTTGTAACTTCGTGTGGAATTAACTATGAGCACACCTTTGCTATGGTGAATTTCGAGAAAACCAACAACTTTGACATTATATTGGGACGACCTTTTATGCGTCAACTCAAAATGATACAAGATTGGGGGTACGACCAAATCTACCTAAGGCATGCAGAGCTAATAACGAAAATCAACATGAAGGATCACAGCTATAGAGACGTGGCAAAAACAACAGTGCAAGAGTTTAATTTGACCACCGTAAATGAAAAAGAAATGCTTGCATGGATGCAAACGAAAGCGCATGTCTGGATGTGTGGAGCATCTAATTGTGGAGAGATAATCAAAGAGGAATGCGTTTTGGAAAGATCCGTAGAAGACGAAGCTTATTTCCCAGAACCTTTCCCAGAACATTTATTTGAGCCATTCGGGTGGACTCAAATATTGTCAACCTTGGACATATGTGTTAACGAATGTACACCTACGAAATTTTGTCAACCTTGGACATATGTGTTAACGAATGTACACCTACGAAATTTTGTGACGAAGAAGGATACGACCTAGTAACGTTGCAAATGGATAGCATCATCCTTGAGTCAGGATCAGAGAGCGAGAAACAAGAAGAACTACCACGTGAGACCGAGTGTAAAATAATCATTGATAAGATATCTGTGGTGATCGATAGAATCAAACAGAGGAGGAATTCACGGATTCATTATGCTATGACCTTCCATCACTGGACGATGAAATCCAACTGATAGAGGCTGATGATGAAAGATCAAGCGCATCAGAGACGAATAGGAAATACAGGTCGAGACAGGACAGGTTTTACGAGTTTCCTAACCAAAAACCTAGTCGACAGGAGCGGTATAAATCCAAGAGAACTAAAAAATCAAGGACGAAAAAGTATAATCCGATGCCTCTTGTCGATCACAGAACGAGATATCTAAAGCTTGTCAAAGCTGATGATTGTGTCAAAGACGAGGTCACTGGCCGGTTTATCAAGACTAAACCGTGGAAAAACAACAAGAAGAATAGAAACGAGAAGCAAATGACTAAGTCGGAGAAAGGGGGGAAAACACAGTCTGGAATGACCAAAACAGAGAGAAAAACAGAGTACAATAAGCTTAAGCGAACACTCAAAGACATATGGACGACTAACTTTGAAACAAATGAGGACACCAATTCTGACAAGATGGATGCACCGTCCCATTATAAGAAATATACCATACAAGATAGGAAAATCATAGTACAGCAATCAATGAGTGAACTGAAGGAACCGGGTACATCGTATGACGGTCCTGAGAAAGCCAAACGAATAGATCTAGCGGAGCCACGAGAAGATCCAAAACCTGCATATATTGCCAGTGATCTTACTGAAGAAGAGGAAAAGCTTTTGGTAGCTACTCTTAAATAGTATAGAGATGTGTGTGCATGGTCATATAAAGATCTTAAGGGTGTAGATCCAAGTATCTGTCAACACACAATACCCCTTAAGAACGACGCCAAACCCAGCAGACAACGTCCCTATACTTATAATGAAACGTTTGCGAAAAAGATCAAGGAGGAGATAGATAAACTTAAGGAGGCAGAGTTTATTTACGAAATTGAGAACACCGATTGGGTTTCACCGATTGTGGTGGTCCCGAAGAAAAATGGAAAGTTGAGAGTGTGCGTCAATCTCAAGAAAGTAAACGCTGCTACAATTCGAGACAACTATCCCCTACCCATTACTGATCATGTAATAGAAAGGGTGGCAGGCAAAGAGGCTTATAGCTTCTTAGATGGCTTTTTGGGTTACAACCAACTCGCAATAAAGCCAGAGGATCAGCACAAAACGAATTTCACAACCGAATGGGATATTTTTGCATTCCGGGTAATGGCTTTTGGCCTCACAAATGCACCAGCCACATTTCAAAGGCTGATGGGTCATGCTTTTAAAGAATATCTAAGACACTTCTTAGAAATTTACATGGATGACCTGTGTGTTCACTCCTTTGTAAGAGTAGAGCACATAGAGCACTTGTCAAAGGTGTTCGAAAAATGCAGACTGTATCGGATTTGCCTGAATCTAGAGAAATGTGTCTTCATGGTAAGACAAGGCAAAATATTGGGACATATAGTGTCTAAAAATGGTATTTCGACAGACATGGAGAAGATCAGCGTCATTGTTGATCTACCACGACCAGTAAAGGTAAAGGAGGTACAGGCATTTATGGGACATTGTGGATATTATCGCAGATTTATCTACTCATATTCTATAATTGCAAAATCACTTTACGCACTGATAACTAAATTTGAGTGGACAGAGGAGTGCGAGGAAGATTTTCAAACATTGAAGCAGAGATTAATTTCCGCTCCAATTTTGAAGGCTCCGTATTGGGAGAGGATCTTTCACATCCACGTAGATGCATCAGCGTATGCAATAGGATGTATACTTGCACAACCTGGGGAGAACAACATGGATTTTCCAATAAGTTACTCCAGTAGACAATTGAACAATGCAGAGAAGAATTACACGACAACTGAGAGGGAGGGATTGGGTATGGTCTATGCGGTGAAAAAGTTTAGACACTACTTACTTTCCAATAAATTTGTATTCTTCGTTGATCACCAAGCACTGCTGTACTTAGTAAACAAACCTTGCAGTACGGGGAGAATTCTTCGATGGTTCATCATACTGCTTGAGTTTGACTTCACGGTAGTGGTCAAGAAAGGAACTACACACCAAAGAGCAGATCATTTATCTAGAATGATGCATGGAGAAAACCCTGTAGGAGTTGATGATGATTTGCTAGATGCATATCTTTTAAACATAGAAATGGTTCCAAGATGGAGCGAGGATGTAATTCCTTTGCTGACTATCGGGTCAATGAATGTGACAAGACAACCATCTACCATTTCAGCATCCAGATCATTGGTAATGTTGGCGGGCAGGCTATACAAACAAGGATCGGATCAAGTCCTTAGGCTTTGTGTTGAATCAAGTGAACGGGAATTATACCTAAACCAAGCTCATGTACAAACAACGGGAATTCACAATGGGCATGCACAGATGTATCAGAGATTGATGAGAATGGGTGTGTATTGGCCGAAAATGAGACATAGTGTTTATATGCATGTCAAATCTTGTGTTAAATGCACGCTTCAAAAGCCAATAGAGCACGCGACTCTATTCAGATTATCTGTAGCACCCCGATGGAGTAACTACATTGTTGAATACCTCACCACCAGGATACTGCCTGAGGGGATGGGTAGATCACGAATCAAAACGATCATGAAAGAGGCAGAAAACTATGTACTGATTGAGGACACTCTTTACAAGAGGGGAAAAGACAATCAATTGAGAATGTGCGTGACTGAAGAGGAATACATTCCTATCTTAGAGCAAGCACACAGCGGACAAGCTGGTGGACATTTCTCAGCTGACAAAACGGCCAAAGCAATTCTTATTGCAGGCATATGGTGGCCTACACTATTCATGGACGCGGAAGAGTTTGTGAAACAATGTGACGATTGCCAAAAAACAAAAATTCCTAGAGCGCGAGATGATATGCCCTTAAGGCCAATGATGGGGAATAGATTTTGTAGGACCGATAGCGCCTCCGGAATATAAAACGCATGCTCAATACATTATTGTGGCAACAAATTATCTAACAAAATGGGTGGAAGCTAAAGCAAAAGCGAGAAATGATGCAAAAACGAGAGCACAATTTTTGTATGAGAACATTTTCACCAGATATGGCTTACCAATTGAGCTCGTGAGCGATAGAGGCATATCTGGTGAGCCATGTCTTCAATTTGAGCCATGAAGACACGGTGAGCCATATCTGGTGAAAATGAAGACACCATGAATTACCATGAAGATATGGCTCAAATTCCTTTGTCTATGATTCAAACTGATGAGCAATGGGAAATAGGAATCGATGTTCGTATCAATATCAGACTCCCGTAGGGCAGGTATCAGCGAGCATTGATTGACACAGGAACAAGAGTCAATGCGGTCAACTTCTCCACTTACAGGATGCTTATAGATGAACCCCTCGTGCAATCCACACATGATCTACAAGCAGCAAACGGTGCAACAATGCCAACATTGGGGATAGTAAACTTACCAATCAATCTTGATGGAAATAGTTGTCCTCATCAATTTTTCGTCATGAAAGACGACAAAATCAGAGAATCAATATGCTTGGGAGTTCCATGGATGAGGACGTACAATGCTAACTGAATGGTCAGAACATGCGTTAAGGTACACACATGACTCTAACGTGTACATGACTCTATTCGCCAAAAGAGATCACTCGTGGCCAAGTATCCCCCTTGCCAATAAGCAACCGGCTAATCAACAAAAAACACCACCAAAGGTTATTCGGAAGGTCTGGATAAAGAAAGCATTGCTGACCAACAAGACGAGCAAGATATGGCTACCTAAGGACAAACTCCAGATGGAAGCAGCATCATCTCCAAAACCTTCAGAAGTTACTTCAAAGTGGAAATGGCAACCAAAAAAGGATAACACTAAAGTTTCAACGCCAGAGCTCGAAAGGAAACCCAAATGGCAATGGAAAACTATGAAAACTAAAGCAGAATCTATAAAGATGCAACAAACTACATATAAATGGGTTCCAAAAATAGTTGCCAACACAACACCCACAATCAAGGAAAGAGCAATTCAACTGCAAGCTCTCATGTTTCATAAACAGCTACGCTCTCCATCAAAATCCACTGAAAACTACGTTCAGTTCCCACAACTTGCACAACATATTGTTATCACCGCATTGTCTCAAACATCAAAATAGGGCCACATTACACGGCCATGCATAGACACAGAGTTCAAAACCCATGCACATGCACCAACCCTTCGTCCGGGACGACTCAGACAAGGAAGGGGGGAGTAATTGATGAATCTAGCAACAGTCAGGTCCATTAAGGGGTCCAATGTGTATATATGTACATAATGTGTGTGTTTTTTCATTATTTAGAGTTCAGTTTTGAACATATTCGATCAAAACCTGGCATTTTTTTGCGTATTTTTGTATCATCCGACTAGCATAATAATGAGTTCTAATGACAAATCCGGAGCATTGGGATGCTTCTAGAGAAAATATATGCTTAGGGTTGAGTATAATAATTTTGGCTATTTTTGCCAGTTAATAAGTATTTTCATTTTATTGTGTTTGATTTTCGTTAATAAAACATCAAAAATGAAAACGTCTCGCTCACAAGTGTCGGAATCAAGTTCTGGAAGCAAACGCCGAAGTATCATGATATGGTTATCAAGCATGGAAGATATGAAGCTAATCTGAAGATGTCAAATTTCGACCTCAATGATCATGTCTACATTTCGCCAAAATCGCATCAAATGGTCATACGACACCGGAATGACAAACGGTTCGACCCACAAGTGGTATGCAGATTATATCGGGATCAAAGGTGAGAAAAATCAACCCAGTGTCACAAAAATCTCGGGAAGATATAGGTCAGGTAGGCTAAATTCTAGCTCATTGTTCATTTTCACCTTTTGAGAGAGAAGGAGAGAGCTTTTTTCACCTAGAGTGAGCTGCCACATTTCTACCCTGTACGGACGGTCGGAGCTAGCATTTCACACCAGAATTTACAGGTATGTTCCCTATCAAGTAAAGATCAAGTCTATTATGCATGAAAGCGCGAATCATTGCACAAATGGGCGAAGGGATCGAATCAAAGTTGGATCGGGTCAAAGAGGTCGAGGGCCCTTAGAGGCATCCGTACAAAATTTTTTTCAGCCATAGAACACATCAATGTGCTCCCCACAAGGTCAGGAACAAAGCCATGTGGTCAAAACCAAATTTGGTGGTGGTACACAGATCGCGATCGGTGTACCTCACTGACAAAAACTGGGACAGAAAATGTAAAACACTCCCCCTCAGCCTCGCTTACAACCTGCTGGTGTCAAAACCAAATTTGGCCTCCATGGTACGATCGCGATCGGTGCCTCCAGATGTAGATTTTGCAACTTTTGACTTGGCCCATGCTTGGAACTCAGTTAAAAGTACACTCTCTTGAATTTTCAAGGAAAATGCACAAATTTTGCTCAGGGAATGGGCCCAATTTGTCAAACACAACCAAAAGGGAAAAATTTGCCCTACAACTGCCAAAATCCTGTTAAAAGTATTGATGGATGGTTTGAAAGGTACACTTGGCCGACTAAGAGTCAGAACAATTGTAGAAACCCTCGAATGGATCTCAGAATCTCCTACAAGTGCAGATATAGTCGTTTCAGTCTCGAATGATCACATAAAGATAGAATTGGACCCGAGCCAATGCCAAAGACCAAAAGGTTAATTAGGGATGCTCAAATATCACATGGAGATCCAAGGAATGCTTGAAAAATGCACAAATCTGGAAAACCTCCTAAGATAGGGTATAAAGTGCCTGATAAGGTCAAAATCAGACAATGGAATAGGCTGATGGTAGCAGAACATCATGGAAGCAGTGGGAGCTCCAAAACTAGCTTCAATTAACTCCAGGATCCAACCAAAATTCATCAGGAAAACCAAATATGGTTAGACTTAGTAAAATATGGTCAAACAATGAAAAATTGCTCTAAGTTGTTCATTTTAAGTCCAAACTTGGAAATAAATCATCAGTGGGCTAGGCTGGCATAGGAGTTCATGACCATCTAATTTTCACCAAAAATAGGCCCAGAACACCGATCGCGATCGGTGTACCTCAGCTTCAGATTTTGACAAAAACCCATCACATCCCCTGTATACATCTTGTTCAAGTCACCAACCAAGTTTCAAGCCATTTGGACATCAAAAACTCATGAAAAGTCAGAGTCTAGTCCAAAACTCCCTTGTAACCTAGAAATGGGACCTGTAAACTCAAAAGTGGTTCAAATGACACACAGAGTGGCCCAAAATGACTCTCCAACTATCAGCAACCCACTCATATGATCAAATCTAAATTTAGCCTCTATACTACGATCGCGATCTGTGTACCTCAGACCCAGAACTAGCTCAGATTTTTATCAGTCATAGCTCTAGTCTTCCTAGTCCCACTGGTGAAATATGGACAAGAATGGATGAAATTTGTTCAGGTTATGATCAATTTTAACTTTTGAACTGTTTTTTTACTAAAAGTCTAAATGCAATCGATTGCGACGGGAAAATCCTGACAGCTTGTGATTCTCCTGACACAGAATGCCTCGCCAAAAGAAAGAAAGGCAATGGACAGCAGCACCATATGAAGTGGAGGAGCTCGCCACAAATGAAAAGGCTCACATCTCGGATGAGATACTGGCTCAAATCCCTGCCCACATATTCATCTCGAAGTTTAAGGATGCGGATGGTGACTTGGTGAAGACAACTATCATGCCACGAGAGATATGGAATCTCCACCAAAGGCCGGAGGTAATAGAGGTAGTGTGAGCTGTACACTTGGAACAATTTTACAGATTGCAACCATGGGGGACATATTACATGAGGGCACACGAGCTCATGAGCTCGATACAATATGATGGGCAGGCAATGCTCACAGACAAGGACAGGTTAAAGGTGAAAGTAAAGATCACGAAGGAAATCATCAATGAAGCCTTGCATTTCCTCCCAGGGCAACACAATTTGCTAGCAAAGACAAAGTCACTGGACAATGAGAAGGCATTCGTCAAAGCGAAGGGGAACAAATACAAATACAGTGACATGATCTACGAAGAGCTAGAATTGTCGATGAGATTGATATCTCAGCATTTCAGAGTTCAAAAACCTCCTCGCTATACAGAGCCAATCCTGCACATTGCCGTAGTCATGGCTCTAGCGAAAACAGAAAATAGATCCATTCGTTGCGACTACGGTTCTTATATTCTGGATAATCTGATTGAAGCCAATTTGAAAAGCTCGGCAAAAAACAAAACCTACATGAGTGCAGGGCCGATGCTAACCAGAATAGCATACCAAGCTTTGGGAATGATCGAAGATTTGCCAGCTACCAGCTCACAAACGGCCTTGATCCAGAAAGCTAAGCTGGTTGCACATTCCATAAGGACGATCCCTGACGCGACATCATCGCGCTCAGCAAAGGCCACCAATAAAAGTTTGAGTGATGAAGAGAAAACGGAGACAGATGACGAAGGAAAGTCTCAAGAATCTAAAGACAAAGTGCCTTCAGAGTTTGAGGAAAGTGAGGAGGAAGATTCAACAAAGCCGCTCGAGAGAAAAAGAGGAGAGAGAAGTGCAGTACCGCAGTCGGACCTGCAAAAAGCATATGCAGAAGCTCAGAAAAGAGTCGAAGAAAGACGAACCAAATTGCGGGCTGACAGACAGGCTCGAGCGGTTGAAACACAATAGGCACAACAAAGAAGACTCAAAAGGGAAAGGCAAGAAAGGATAGAAAATGCAACTCGCCTACGGGCTGAGAAGCAAAGGTTAGAAGCAGAACAAAAGGCTGCGAAGGTGGACATTTCTTCGCAGTCCACTAAAGGAACGAAGGAGAAAGACGCGGCTGATGAGAAAAATCAGGCGGAACAACTTAAGAAGATCCAGAGAGATAGGAATCTGGAAGCGCGACGGGCGGCGGACCTCACCCGCCAAAGGATAATCAGGATTTTAAAGAAAAGAAAAGCGGAAGCATCTGCTTCACAACAAGGAGAGGAGACTTCCAAGAAGAGACGTGTGCGAGAAGAATCAAGTCCGCCTCCTCCCTCGCCCAAATCACCTCCTCCCTCGCCTAGAAAATCGCCTCCTCCTTCACCAAAATCTCCTCCTCCTCCCCCTTCTCCATCGAACAAAAAACAGCCAACTCCTACCCCTTCAACCTCGCAAAAGGAAGTTATACCACCTACAGAATCCATCGGATACCAAGAAGCTTGCCAAGCAGTGGCTGGATTTGATTACAGGCAAACTCTACGGGATTTAGAACGGCAATTCCAGTGTCAGAATGTGGTGCTGAGTGAGAAGGAAAGACAGGTACATGAAGCCCAACGAAAGCAAGCATCAGGGCAAGAAGAGTTAGAGAGCCTGAGGACGCAATTAGAATGCATAACGGAGGAAAGGGACCTTGAGCGACAGCAGGCTCAGTCTCTGATCAAAGATTTGGTGGACGTCAGGACAGACTTGACCGCCAAAGAGAAAGAGTGCCAAGAGCTGACGGCAAGACTCCAGAAAGCAACAGAGCAGCTCGCCTATGAGAGTGCAAGATTCCAAAGGCTTAGCAGCTCCTACAGCACGATCAAGGGCACTCTGACGACTTTAATGGCGAATCAGGAACTTGCTGGGACATTGGTCTCCACATCTGACAATGCCGTAGTAGTGAACACTATAGCAGCACTAAAAGTAGAGCTAGAGCAAGAAAAGCTTCAAAGACAGCTGCTTGTATCGGGGATAGTGGCCCAGACGGCGGAAAATGAGCTAAAGTTAAAAGAAATGGAGCAGCAACTAGCTCAAGCAAGCGCTGAACTACAGATTCAAAAACAGATCGGTGACACGCTGCTAAAGGAAAAAGAAGATCTGCTTTTTCAATAGTAGATCAAAGCAGACAAGGCCCAGACTCAACCACAATTGGTGCTTGGACAACAAGCGCCAGATTTTCCTGGAACATCACACCAAGGGCAACAGGAGCAGGAATTTGAAGAGCCCGATCTGGACATAAGAGATGAACTCAGTGAAAGCATTCAGGACATGCTAGAGGGGCCGGCCAAGGAGTATATGCTCTATGAAAAGAATATACTGGAGTCAACAGCCCTGACATACTTACAACTAGAAGAGCAGGTGGAAGGATTTGGCCACGAATACCTCCCGTTTCCTCTGCTATGCCATGAAGCAAATTTGTGGAAAGAAAAGATGCGGCCTACCTTGCCACGAAACAAAGAAGGTGGTTACGAAGGCATTGCACTCACAGTGGAAGAAGCTCAGGTGCTTGTCCATGACCACCCCAAGTGGAGGAAAAAGTGGTTGGACAAAAGGCCACATGATCTAATTTTTAACCACAACGCTCCTCAACATATACAAATAGATCCTACATTCTGCCCTGTCCCTCGAAGACGCACTTGGAAAGATTTCACCACATGGAAGGGGTTGAGGCAACACAAGCTAAATTACCCGGTTCTGACAGCGCAACAACCCCCTACGGTGGCTTACATGGTCAGCACACTAAGCTCAACAGTCACCTTGCTGTGGGATGTCCCTGATTTGGCGTGCCAGATGTTAGTAAAGATAGCCCGGATGATCGTCACCTGCATCCAGGTGTTTAAAGACACTGAAGGCCACGATCATCCGTGGAATCTGTTCTTGGAAGGACACAGAGGCATCTGCTGGAATCTACAGGATTCACCGCCACGACACATCTTGATGGCCATGTACTCCAGGCTAATGTACCTGCCATCACACTACTTGCAGACATTTGAAGAGGCCTTCGTCACAGGATTCTTCGAAATGGATTCAAGGATTTTTCATCCCATGGCGAAGGACCTTAAGGCAAGGTACATGGCATACCAACACACCTTATCTGAAAATCCATTCAGACAGCATCAAGAAGCCCTCGAAGCCGTCCTGCGAATAAGAAGCTTTTCAGCGACACTCGCTTCATTAGAGCCACATCAACGGCCAAAGCACTGAACATGCACGAGGGCGTGCAAGGATAAGGAAGGGGGGAGTGTTTGGTGGACGAAGCAACAAGCGGCCGTGGCCAGAAGGACCATATTTTTCTAAGCCGGGAAATTGTCAAAGATGTATGATTATTCTTATGGGAGCAATTGTATATTAGAGAGCCAGTTTTAGGATTAGGGGCTTATGGCCGGACAAGCCATTTTGTAAAGACCTAATCTATAAAGGTCATTTTTTATAAGTTGGAGGATAATATTTTGAATGGAGAACTGAGAAGACAAAGTACGTTTGAGAGCTCCTTCTTGTTCAAACTTGTAATCTTTGCCATTGCGGCTACGGTAATCCAAATTCAGATTTGAATATTGCATTGTGTTCCTCTCCTCTTGCTCTTTCATTCAAGTGTAATCATTCAAGATTCGGTGAAGGTTTTCAACTACGAGTTTGAGGCCTTAAAGCGTTGTTTTGAGTGTCTATATGCGTGTTTTATGTTGTTTTGACCCTAGGAGAGGCTTTAGGGACCCTAAAACGACCCATTAGGATCATCTGTTCGCTGTTTTTGCTGACTTTGGGACCAACGATCGCGATCGTTGTACCTCTCCACAATGCTGTGACAGTGATAGGACATGTTCATGATAATCCCCTGTAGCTTCCCTTCAAGTTTCGTGCAATTCCGATATGATTTGCATGGTAAACAGGCGTGATGACTGAAGGGCGGTGTAGGAGGACATAGGCAGATTACTTGGCGGTAACGCGTTTGATTTGCTTGTAGAGTTAGTAAGTTGCATCTCTTCGAGTTCACTTCATTAGGATTGACACCCTAGTGAGTTTCCATGCCTCATCCGAGTTGCTTCCCCTGTATTGATAAATATGTTGATGCTTGAGAGCTATGCTATGGACGTCCGTCGCGGCGATCCGCAAACACGATCCCTCTGTTCGATGTCCTTGTCTGAGCTACTAGATAGCTCGTGGTCCATATTGTCTTCTAAAGGCTTGTCGGTGGAGTCTTGGAATGCTTCCTCATCAGTTTAATCAAGGTCCCTTATGGAGATCTCATCCACTATGCGTCGGCAATTTGTAACTCCCTCCATGTTAGGTACTTCTGATCCTGATTTTGGATTTAAGATGACACTCATCATCTTGAATGGAATGATATTATATCCTTTCTCATCACAGAATTTAGTCAGTGTTACCTCATTCACACAGACATCAATGGTGGCCAGTATCTGATGCCATCCAAAAGATTCGAACATCTCTTTTGGAAAAGGCTTTGGTACATATGCTTTGTCTTGTACTGGTCTGTCATGAATACAATCCTCTTTTTTCAAACTCCCACTCTCAGAAGCTCCACACATCCAAATGTGCACTTCGTTTTGCAGCCAAGAGGGTATTTATCCTTTTGTGAAGTTTAATTCTTCTCCTGAGATTCGTTCTACTTCTCTATAAATGATCTTTGAGACTGATCTTTGTAGTGACATCCTTGTGTCTTAAGTAGATACAGTCATAGACCCAGTCTTGTACCATTTTGAACTGACGCATGAATGGTTTGCCCAATATGATATCAAAATTGATGCTCTCATCAAAATCCATAATAGCGGAGGTGTGTTCATATGCAATTCCACAAGAGGATACTATGATTTGCTCCAAAATACCAATGGGTCTCGCTAGGTGAAGTGCGCGAGCGAGAGCGTGTGTGAGTGTGTGCAGCAATGGAGAAGAGAGAAGAAGAGGAGACCTTGTGTTTGCAGGGGCTAAAACTCACTCTCTTCATGTGAGCCCCCTTATTCTATTATGTACATAATGAATAAGTATAGTGGGCAGGCACCTGGCCTAACCGGCCACATGGGGCTTTACCCCAACAACCTCCCACGTAAAGGCTAATGTGGCTGTGAGAGAGAAAAGAAAACCATACAAAACCTGTAAAAGGCCATCCCAATTATGACCTCAGCCAATGCCCACTGGCTCACTGAATCTGTGTGCATCCAACTCTAATCGTAGAGAAAGTATAGAGCGATCGACACCATACTCCTCACCAAAGCTGCACACATCCTACAGGTATCTCACCATACGCTACAAAGTACCCCTATGCTCAAGGCCAACGTTAGTCACTGCACGACTAACTGCTCCTACTGCAAATGCAATCTCGGGTCTCGAGATCGGTATCTCGTACATGAGACTCCCAAATGCTGATGCAATCCTAGCAATATCTGGCAATCTAACCATCTCAGTCAAATCTGGCTATGAACTCCACTCATGGAAATCACCCTGACAATCTAACTCCGATCCCTAGAATTCATCCTCGTGTCCATCGCATGTTACATGAGCACCAAGAGTATCTGTTTGTCCTGAACCCTGTGTGGTAAGAGCAATGCCTAGCTCTAACTCACATACATCAACCTCTGCTCTAACTCACATACATCAGCCTCTGCTCTAACTCACATACATAAGCCTCTGGCCTACGCATAGCCATGAATGATTGAATCACGGCTGAATCCTTAGCACTTAAGCCATCCATATCCGTCATCGTATCCACAAATGACATGCCCTGCTGCACAACTGGCTCAACATGCTCACAAACTGGAGCATCATGCAACCTATCCGCAAAGGAGACATGCCTCGTCTCTCTGCATGGCTGCGTATTCACAAAGACTGTGCCTTCTCGCACATGACGTACTCGCCTCGCATGAATCGTACCAACACTAGCACCTCTAGCTATGACTAGCTGTCTACAATGCAATCTGAAACTGTGCTCGTCCAACACTACCTGGCATCCGCTGTCTCGTAACGGACTCACAGAGATCAAGCTCTGCGTCAAACCTGGCACATGGCGTATATCTCGCAACACGTATGATGCACCACTCGGCAACAATAGTTTGACATCTCCTGCACCAACTATGTCATGCACTGAACCATCAGCTAGACACACACGTCCAAGCATACCACTAGCATATGTGCTAAACCACTCACGACTTGATGTGACGTAAAATCTAGCATTCACATCTAGTATCCAATGCGAAGTTAATGTGTCATAAAAAACCGACATAAGAAAGTCAAGAGTAAACATGGAAGCAAAGGTGACATCTCCGTCATGTGTAGGCACATACGCTACATCTACTCCCACATCATCCAAAGTGATAGCATCCCTCTTGTGCTGTCTCCTGTGTTGTCTCATCTGTCGAAAACAATGCCTACGTACATGCCTTGTATGACCACAATGCCAACACACAACATCTCTATGTCTGCAAGATCGTCCTTTGATTGTAGGCATATCTCTAGACTCATTTGTGCCAAAAGCATTGCACAATCTTTGCCATAACTCTCTAGCTGTACATGCATCCAAACCAATGCGATAGACAAACTCACCAAGGTGTAACATGATTGTCGAACGTGCAAGATCATCCAAGTCCTCCCACTCATCGTCAGTCATAGACTGTGGCCTAGCATCCATGACTTGTAGTGGCAACACTTGGCCCAACTGGAGTCAATGCATCATGCGTACTTGCTTTCCAATGCTCAAAATTTGAACCATCAAACTTTGTATGGAAAAGCACAAACCCAGACAATGATGTACATGCTAAATCCATGGCATTAACCTGTAACAAGACCAAGCACAAAACGATCAACTGATAATAGCCAAATCCTGGCTAACTCATACACCAAGTACTGTCAAAATACAACATAAGCTGGCATAAGCTGTCTAAGAGAAGTATCAACAAATATGGGGATCAATGTAATGAACAAGTGAGAAAAACCGCTCAAATGATGCCAAAACACCCGCTCTAGTCCAAGAGCACTATGTGGTAATCGATGAAACTATCATCAACAATCTCCCTCCTGAAGAGATTACCACATGTATGTCAAATGACATAATGCGGTGAGCAAACACTCTCACAATGCGATGCCAAAGCACTAGGTCAAAGCAACCATTGAGTGCCAAATGCAATCAAAACACGATTGCAAAACATGTGCATAAACAAATAAACTTGCAAGAAAAATCCGACAGAGTTTCGGCAGTATTTGGCTATCTAACCATAATAACCATATATGCCATAAACATGCTCAAAATCATGAGCAAATCATACGCAAAATCTGCACTCAAGCATACATGAGCTGTCCCAAAGTCTCAACTCCTTGAGCATCAAACCACATAAGGCATACATTGTATCCTTTAACTTGTGAGCAAACTTGCAGCCATTACCACTATCACATCCGAGAGCAAACCATGTGTGGAATCCTCGACACACAATAAACAACTGCTGCAGCATAAAATTTAGAGATCAAAATCAGTTCAAATGGAAAGCAGAATTACATCCGGAGCGTGCCAAAGCCCCAAGTTACACCCTAACCTTGCATAAATCGCATTCCGTATGCAAAATTTACGCAAAAAACACTGTTTTGAAGCCCGAAAAATGACTTGCGAAAATGAAAATATGCATTCTTTCTGCAAGTATGGCTACAAAAAAGCATACACACTTGCAATACACCCTTCTCTCAAGCTTAGGAATTTCCCTCAAGCTTCCATGAGCACAGATTTGGTGGTTGCTCACCGATCTCAAGCTTCCACCGAAAGCGAGCTCACCATAGCTGAAGGCTCACTTCTCTGTAGCACTCCATCTGTCACGAAGCCAAAGCTCTGATACCAGTTGAAGTGCGCGAGCGAGAGCGTGTGTGAGTGTGTGCAACAATGGAGAAGAGAGAAGAAGAGGAGACCTTGTGTTTGCAGGGGCTAAAACTCACTCTCTACACGTGAGCCCCCTTATTCTATTATGTACATAATGAATAAGTATAGTGGGCGGGAGCCTGGCCTAATCGGCCACATGGGGCTTTACCCCAACACCAAGTACTCATCTGCTAATTGTAGTTTCATTCGGGTTTTCCTTAGAGCAGGCTTTCCCCATTTTTCCCACATTGCCTTGGTTGATATGGCAATTCCCACCCCACTATCCAATATAGCAACCCATTTTACTCTTTTATATTCCACAGGCAAGGTACTGTTCCCTTCTTCTCCCTCACAGTAGCCTCCCACCTTATTCACTGGTATTGGCTTGGGTTTAATTTGTTTTGAGGTCTGGTTATTTGGTGTTTTTGAAGAAATGATTGGTTGCAAAATTATCAACCATATTTTCTCCAAAATTTTTTCCATCTCTTCCCAAAGATGAGGTTTTACATGCAGTAACTCAGATAGAGTTAGCGTACAATGGATAGGAGACGACATCAGCTCATGAAGAGTTTTGGTGTCCATCATCTTAGGACTAGATTTCCATTGAGATGGTACTTTCCTAATTTCTGATCTTGTTTCATGGTTGCCAATGAATGAAGGTAAAGTTTTCAAAGACTGAGGTTTGCTGTCTTCCGACAATTTTGAAACTGCATCACCATAGAGTGATTGGATATCACCCAGGTAGAACTCATGTTCTAAATGGATCTCAGTGATAGGGGCTGATTGAAGTGTTGTGCTTCCATCTTTTTTGTTTCTGATATCCTTGCACAAGTCATGTGGCCATGGTTCTTCTACTTCTGGAATTGGCATAACTGCCTGTGAATACACCCCATCTGTGGTATTGGCTGCCATCCTCGTATCCAAAGATGTTTCAACTACTGATTCTTTTTGGTCTCTATCTTTGATACCTCGATTCTTCAACTCTTGGATTTTTTTGCGGATCAATACCTCAGTCCTTGGAGCAATAGGAATAGGTGGCTCCATAAGAGCTTCGGCCGCCTGAATGAGCTCCTTGCACATCTGTAGCCTCTCTTTTTTATACCATGGATGAGGATATGTTAACCATATATGCTCTTGGGTTTGGTTGGGTTTTAAACTAGCTTAATAAGCTTTCAAGATCGCATCTAATGGCTCAAAGACCTTGTCCACCAAGAACGATCCTCCCAAAGATATAACTGATGGTTTTGGTACATCAATATTTTCTTTATGGTCCCTTTCCACTCTCAACTATTATTCTGTTTGCTACAATTTGGTTTCTAAAGATGATTTTTCTTTTATCCTTTTGGCTTTCATCTTGTCTCTTTTTGCCTTCCAGGATTTCCTAGGGGTTCTAACCAACAAATTCTCTATCTCGGTTTGGCTGGGTGGGATGTTTCTTGCAGCCTCTTGTGCTTGTGCTCTCGTTACAACATTCATTGGAACTGATGGTTCCGTTTCTGATCCACTTGAGCTTGATACAATTTTGATTTTGTTCATGGTAGCCTTCCCTTTGTTATCAGGTTTTTTGGAGGGTGTGGGATTAGATGGTCATTTGTGCATCCCTCATAGTACCCAAAGAGTTTGATACACTCTCCTTTGTGTGGACAACTTCTTGCCCAATGATCACTGCCACATTCATAGCATGGTCCTACTGGTGGTGGAGAAGCTTGTGGAGCCCCCATCGGTTGTCCATTTCTAGGAGGGTATCCCTTAGGTCTATAGTTCTGATTTGCCATGAATATGAGTATATTTTCATCGACCAGGTAATGGTTTTTTGTTGGTTGTGCTATATATGACGATTTTGACATCTCGTCAGAAGCTATCCATGGAATTTTTCCTTCACAAGAATAAGCACTATTGTCTAACCCTCTCTCATAGGAGCTGTCTGAATCTTCTCGGTATGAAACTACCTGTATCATACTCTGATCCAGAGGTGCCTCCATGGGTTGTGAAATTCTTACCATGGCTCTATTTTTCTGGGGTAAAGGAGGTTGATGTCCCAACACACGTTGAGGTTTTTCTTGATGTTGGACTGTGTTCTTTTGTCCTACTTGGTATCTTGGAGGTGGTGGCAACTGTTGCCCTCTAGGTGGCCGATATGGTCTTTCTCTAACATAGTTTCTATTGTAGAAACATTCGTGGGTCTCATGGTTTGTCCATTTTTGTTCGATAGCACACCACTTCAATACAGGCTGTACATTTTCTCCTGGCCTCGGCTGCATGTTGCACCACTGAGTTGAATGATCTCCTCCACAAGTGTCACATTTTCGTGTGGGCTGTTGTCGTGTGTTTGGTTTCGTCCTGTTTTCTTGGTTCATCCTTCTGATCACTTCCTTGATCATTTGATCAACATGCGGCACAATTGGGTTATGCCCACCCAGTTTCATCGTGGATTCACTAGTGGTTGAAGAGGTGCTACTCGTCCCTTGGTATGTGTCCTAAGTCACCTCCCCATATGCCTTACAGTTGTCTACCAAATACATCGCCTCTTTCGTGACTTGCTTGAAAGTAACACATGCTGAGGATGATTGAGAGGAAGAAGATGTACCTTACGAGAAAGAAGTATTCTCCTCACATAATCACTCTAATAGCATAGCTTAGCTTAGTAATTAGCATGGTAGAGGAGATGAGCATGCCATTGAAGACTGTCTCTTGGTTGGATTTCCATTCCGCAACCAAGAGATGTTGGTGTAGGCCTCATCTTTCCAATGATTGGAGAAGAAGATGGAGTTCTTCTTGCACACATGAGTTGTGTGGGTCTATGTAGCAAAGTGTTAGACTAAAATGCATCCCTCTCTCTCTCTTGTTGGTCCACCCCTCATGCAAATTACTCAGAGCTTTAGGTAATGAAAGTAATTTATTAAACTCTATAATGGAATTGGCCTAATAACTTGAGAGTAGCGGAAATTAATGAGAGTACTTTTGAGGAATTACTTTGTGAGCATAGCGAGTGATCATAATTGAAGATAGCAACATAAACATAGCAATTAGTTAACCTGGCATAAAGAATACTTTTGCAAGAGAGAGAATTAAGAGAACATGACAACAATTGAGGGCCAGATTGATGTGGAGCCGGTCCCCCCTCCAATAGGCATTTGTATTATGAAGCTCATTGGACCCCTCCATGCCTAGCCAATCACAAGCAGGAGGTAAATCAAGTAACAAGGGTAGCCTTGGGACAAGTGTCCCCTTTTCCCCTTTGAGAGAGAGGACTTGATAAATGTAAAAATAATTGATTAAATCTTCTAATTTATCATTGGACCCCTAGGTCTCGGCTATACTCATCTGCAGCGAAGATCTTCCCATGTACCTTAAGTAGTAAGGGACTTTTTGATCTTCCCTCAATTACCTCGAAAGGTGCTTTTCCCGTGGAAGTATGTACAGTGTTATTGTAAGCATACTCCACTAAGGGTAAGTACTTCTCCCATTGGGATCTTTGATCTACTTCCGTTACATAGGCTTTTAGTAGATCGAGAATGGTTAGGTTAGCTATTTCACTTTGGCCATCCGTTTGTGGATGATAGGCCAAAGAGAAGTTTAGCCTTGTCCCTAAATTCTCAAAGAGACCCTTCCAGAAATTACTGGTCATTCTAGGATCTCTATCCGACACTATGGACATTGGCAAGCCATGGTACTTGAAAATTTGTGAAATAAAGAGGGTTGCCATTTGATGGGCTTTGATAGTCTTTTTGACAGGTATAAAATGAGCTTGTTTACTGAACCTGTCTACTATCGTCCATATTCCCGTATTCCCATGGATAGACTTAGGCAATCCAAAGATGAAATCCATGGATATGCTCTCCCATGGTGAATTAGGGATTGGCAAGGATTGAAGCAATCCAAGTTGCTTCCCTCTATCAAATTTTGTCTTTTGGCATACCACACATTTAGAAACATACTCTTGTATGTTCACTTTCATGGTAGGCCAGTAGAAATATGTTTCAATTCCCTTTAAAGTAGACTGAATCCCTCTATGCCCCGCATAAGGTGGAGCATGAGATTCATACATTACTTTCTCATGTAGTGAGTTAATAACGCATAGTCTATTGCCATAGAGAAGATAACCATCTTGTAAGGTAAATGGTTCTTCTTTCTTCCATAATGCAAGGGCTGAAATCACATCTCTAAAATCGGGATCAATAGCGTACTCATCTATCATTGAAGATAGATCATTGTGAGTTGCTATGGAAACCGCATTCACTCTCGGCCGTCTTGAGAGTGCATCAGCTACTTGATTATGCTTGCCAGCAATGTGAGCAATATGAAAAGGAAATTGCGAAAGAAAATTTGCCCACCTCATTTGTTTGTTGGAGAGCTTGGTCTGCGTCATGAAGTACTTAAGACTTTGGTGATCCGTTCGCAGAATGAAAGGAGTCCCCAATAAATAGTGCTTCCATGAGTCTAAGGCATGTAGAACTGCAAGGAGTTCCTTTTCATATATGCCTAGAGCTTGCTCAACAGGGTCGAGCCTTCGACTCTCATAGCCTATGGCGTGCCCTTCTTGGAGTAAAACAGCTCCAAGGCAATCACCACAAGCATCACATTGGACCTCAAATGGTTTTGAGAGATCCGGTAGTGTAAAGCACACGTTGAGAGATAAGCTTTTCTTTAAGCTTTTTGAAAGCATTGTTCTCCTTAGCAGACCATGTATACCTAACGCTTTTCTTTGTTAGGTCATGTAATGGTCCCGCAATTTGTGAGAACTTTTCTATGAAGCATCTATAGTATGCACACATACCTATAAAGCTTCTTAGTTCATGAAGATTCCTGGGTTTAGGCCATCCTTTTATTACCTCTAACTTTGATGGATCCATTTGGATGCCATCTTGAGAGATAATGTGACCTAAATATTGAATCTTTTGCAAGAAAAAATCACTTTTCTTTCGATTAACATAAAGTTTATTCTCTCTTAAAACTTGAAATATTACCTGGAGGTGTTGCTTGTGTTCATCTAATGAATTAGAGTAGATGATAATATCATCAAAGAACACTCTAGTGAAGGTTCGATGAGACCTGAACAGCTTCTCCATCAAGCGGTTGAATGTGGCTGGTGCATTGGTCAAGCCAAAAGGCATGACAATGTATTCGTAAAGACCAAATGTGGTGCGAAATGCAGTCTTTACAATGTCTTGATCAACTATCCTTATTTGATGATAGCCACTTTTTAGGTCAATCCTACTAAAGTAGGTCGATCCTTGTAGCTTATCAAATAGGTCTTCTATCCGTGGAACGGGAAACCTATTCTTGATAGTGATCCTATGTAGTGCTCTATAGTCGACACACATACGATATGTGTCGTCCTTCTTTTGCACTAATAGCACAGGTGAGCAAAATGGAGATGAGCTAGGCCTAACCATGCCCTTCTCAACTAATTCATGCACTTGCCGCATAATCTCCTCTTGTTGAGCTTGAGAGACTCTATAAGAAGGTTTGTTAGGCGGTGAACTTCCTGGAAGAAGTTCAATTGCATGGTCATCATCACCTCGTTTAGGAGGTAGCTCACAAGGGATGTCGTCAATAAAAACATCCTGAAACCCCTTGAGAAAATTGGATAACTCTAATTCCTTTTGGTTACTTTTATTTTCCTTTGTTAAAGCATTAGGTTCTTTTTGAGAATCTTTAACAAAAATCATGTACACGGAAATAGATCTCTTTATTGACTTGTTGAAAGTTGGTGTATGTACAATGGGGATAGTGTTACCCATTTCCTTAGCATCTATATACATGTCTTTTTCCCTGAACTTAAAGGAGATTCTCCTTTCAGGAAACTTAACATCGGAAGCCAGACGGTCAAACCATGGTGCCCCTAGGATTACATCCTCATGCTTGAGAGGAGAGATAAAGAAGTCCTCTTTGTCCACATAGCCTTGGACATGAAGCCTCAATTTCCTGATTAAGGGAGTGACTGAAGCTTCTTGCCCCTTGAAGGCACTATCTGCGGATAGGACATCTCCCATCTCGTAGGATTGTATGCCTAGCTTGGTGGCCAACTCTATAGATATAAAATTGTGAGTAGAACCAGGGTCAAAGAGAATAAAAGCATCATGTTGTCTTACCTTTCCCCAAGCATGGCATAGAGGAGATCCTTTGTGATGAGTTTGGTGAGTGTCCTCCTCTTGGATTTCAACCAAGGAAGCTCTAGGAGGATCTTGGCGGTTGTTCTTTTGGGGACAAGCGCGATACACATGCCCTTGTTCGCCGCACTTGAAACACCGGTTATCCTTGCGATAACGCTCAAGCTCTTCAGGAGAGAGTTTGTTCTTACCTTTGTAAACTCCCTTCTCTTTAGCTTTGTTGGAGTTGCCCTTAGGAGACTTTTGGACATTGTCCTTCCCCTTAGGCTCGTTGGAACCCTTGTTTTCCGTGGGCTTATTATTTCTTTTAGCCCCCAAATTGATTCGAGAGGCCACCATAGTATGGTGTATTACCGCCGATATGGTACGTGGCCTTTGGGAGTTGACATACTCCGCCATTTTTTCGGTTAAGCCCGCACAAAATTGTTGCTTTTGCTCTCCAAAATCCAACTTTTAAAAGACAGTGGCTTTGAGTTGTAAGTCCCAAAACTTGTCTACATATTTGTGGATGGATTCATTGGGAGAGAGCTTTAAGCTTCGCCATTCGGTGAGTACTTTGTCTTTGGCATCGGTGGCCAAAAACTGCTTCATAATGGAAGCTCTTAAAGCTTTCCATGTTCGTGGAGCTTCACCGTTGGCTCGTAGGCTAGACCACCATTGCCTGGCGGACTTTTGAAAGTGCATAGCTACATGGCGTAGCTTAGAGGACTCCGTGAAGCCCTCATCTCCAAACGCCGCATCGAATTGCTGAATAAAGGCCAAGATTTTGTCCGTAGCACCAAAGGTGCCATCATAAGTAAGGAAAGAGATGCTCTTTCCTCCCTCTTTGAATTTCTTCAGCTTGGACGACCTCTTCCATGCGGCATAGGATTTCCTATGGCCTCTTCTTTTTGATGGTTCAAAGGTTGCACCATCACTTTCTTCAGAAGGTGAAGAATTTGAAGAAGGTGGAGAAGAGGGTGACCTCTTTCTCGCCTTTTTCTTGTCTTGATCTTTGTCGTCTTCACCATCACTTTCATAAGAGGAAGAGGATGCAGAAGATGGAGAAGAGGGTGTCCTCTTTCTTGCCTTTTTCTTCCCTTGCTTTTTATCATCCCTCTTTGAATTGTGGTGAGGAGAAGAGTACGATGGTCTTCTCTGCTTTGGTGGTGATGGAAAGCGTTTAGCCCGCCGTCTTCGTGGAGCCATCTCCGCTGAGGTGGCGGGTGACTCGCTTCTTTCTCGTTCCTTCGGTGGAGGTTCTTGAGTTCTCCTTTGGGAAGGAGATGCATCATCAAGAAGTAAATTCTTGAGCCCTTCATATGGATTCTCTTCTTCTTCCCGAATCGGAGAGAGACCTCTTTTGGTAGTCTCACAAGGAGGCTTCCTAGGTGTTCTCTCGTCATGGTGATGAGCTTGGAGAATCCCGTGAGCATGGAGCTACCGTTGCACTTCACTTTGGAGAGATGGATTACCCATGGATTGTTGAAGCCTAGAAACAAGATAGTTAACAAGCATTGAAGCATCATTAGTAGCTTGCTCATGAGCAAAATCAAAGTTATCAACATTAATTTTACTCTCTTTACTATTGTCAGCCATTCTAACAACTTTTAGGAGTAAATTTTTTAGGTGTACTTTGGCACTTCAAGCCCTAGTTGCTACTCCTCTTTACCCCTTTAGAAAAAGCACTCAAGCTACTGTACCCGCGGCTCGAATACCATTAATTGCAAGGAATAGAAGAGAGGGTCTTTCGACACCAAAACAACACCGGCTCATGTCAAGCTTCTAATAGCTCAATAGTGGTTAAGCCGTAGGCAAGCCAGGTAGGACTCCACTATTAAGACCATAGCTCTCGACGGTGATGCCCTAACTGCACGAAGGCAGGCACACTGCAAGGCTGAAAAATCCCTATTCTACTTACTCACAGGCAATTAATAATACCAACCATTTGTAGCTAGCTTGAGGACCTCCCTTCTTGAGCAAGAAAAGAGAAACCTTGTGCTCTGATGGGGGTGGTGTAATGTATGAAGCGTGACCCACTGGATTCCTCCCAAGCTATAATAGATTGGCATTGTAGAAAAGATTCATTCAATTGGGAGTCTACTGAGGCATCATGTAGCAAGTGTAATGCATCCCAAACAACTTCTTTACGACTTGCATCCATCTCGTGCTCAAGATCTTGCTTTTATGCATCTTTGAAACTTTTTTCTTACTTCCCATGCAATTGTAGGAAGTTGATGTGAGGGGAATTGATGCATCTTTATCATGTATTGCACAACCCTTTCCATGCCCACAACCTCAATTGGAAGAGATCTTGACTCAAGAAGTAGGAGCATATGATGGTGCTTGTGTCTTAATTTAGGGAAAGTTTGTAAGAAAACACTTTTAGACATTCACAAACTCTTTCCAAGTAGACTTTGAGATGCTTCTTCCTCACACTTCAACACCATAAAGAAGAACTAATGTCACCAATGTGTCAAAAAGGTACTTCTTGAGAACCCAACATTTGATATTTCCCACATTACATGTGTTCTCAAATACATAGTATAGGCTCTCTTCTTGGCTTCAAAATGATGCATGGCGCATTCATGCCACTTGTGATTGGCTGAAACCTCAAGGCCAAGATACTTAAAGCTCTCAACAAATTCAAGTATCTCATTGTTGTACACAATGCATGGCTTCTCCTTACGGTTGGTTTTCACAAGCATAACCTTTGTTTTGGATTCATTCACAATCAGCCCACTATGCTCAAGGACAACAATAAGGTTTTGTGCATCCTCTAAAGTGTGTGGTAGAAGCACTACATCATTTGCATACAACAAAAAAATGATTACCTCATTCCAAATAGTGACCTCTTCACCCTCTCTTCAATGCCTTCTTCTTGCATAAAGTCAAGTATCCTTTGTTCCAATTGATTGATGCATAGACCAACAATTGGTGACAAAGGACATCCTTGTTTAACCCTAGTAGTGCTTGAAAATACTTTTGAACTTCCTCTTCCCATGCACAATTGACATATCACCTTCTCATAGATTCGAAAAATCGCAAGCATAAACTCACTTGGCACTTGGAATTCTTCCATCCTCCACAAATTGTTAAATGGAATCATATCAAAGGCTTTCTTGAAGTCCACAAAGTAGTAATACAATCGCTTGCAGTTCAATCAACTTTCCTCCATGAGAACACGAGAGAGAGAGAGAGAGAGAGAGAGAGAGAGAGAGAGAGAGAGAGACCCTTTCCTTGACACCCAGTCCATTGTCTTTGTCTCATGCCTTGGCCTCCACTCCCCCTCCAATCCCTCTCCTTATGCTATGTGGTAGAGGGCTTCCAAGATATAGTAGAAAAATAGAGATGTGTAGATGACCTGCTTTTTTGCTATAACACACCACTATGAACACCTTATGAGAGAAATATGGAGCAAAGAGAGGCCCTTTTCTTGACACCTAGTCCACTGTCTTTCTCTCATTGCCTTAGCCTCCACTCCCCCTCGAGACAGGTGCTAGCCGGGTGGGGCCCTCAATTGCCCTCGGGGGGTGCACTATGTAATCATGTTAATGTATAACGTGAGTCCAAAAGGAGGGGTTTTAAAATGCAAAAAATTTAGGCAATTTAACATAGATGCATTAAAATAAGGGGTTTTTATATCCAATTTTGGAAAAAAATCCATTCAAACATGTTAAAAGAGGGGTTTTTTAAATATTTCACGAACGCACGTTATATAGGAGGTATTGAACAGTGAACCCCCCGAGCAATTGCCTCTTTGGGGAAAATTCTCCTTCTCCATCGCTTGCCCCCCCATTTATGATCTGGTGGAGGTTGCCCCCCCCCCCCCCCCCCGCCCCCACACACACACACACCTTGCAAAGGACAGAATCGGCAGTTCAAATCTACAGGTCCGTGTGTTGGGAGTGATGATGTCGAAGGAGGTGAGACTCATTGATGACAATGACGAGCCCCACCGTGGGAGCCTTGGGAATGAACTCTCTTTATTGAAAAGGTTCATGGCACACCCCGATCGCCTATCTTTTCATGTTGATGCTGATGTGGGCTTGATTACAGGAGGTGCATGTGTGGCAGTTCTCTGTGTGTTGGTGGCATCATCATGGATTTTGTGAAGGTGCAAGTCTTGACCTTGTTAGCTGATGGTGGCTTGGTCTTGCTCGTTCAAAGGGTATCATTTAGTGATGGAGCTCTCAGACTCCCCCCATATGCGGTGATATGTTCTCTATCTTCTTTTAGGTCTACTCTCAATTTATGGTTTTGTACTAGTAGATGGTTCTAGTGGGGTGGCTCCCCAGATCCCTTGTTTTGTTTTTGTCTTCATGGTTCACTACTTTGATCCAGTCTCTCATGGTAGAGGTGCTACATGAGATTTGTAAGAATTCTTTTTGGTAATACACTATCAGCCTCCACTTGCTGGTGGAGATACTGCAAAAAACAAGTGAAAGGGTCACGCGACAGCTTTCAAAAACAATAAGAAAGTGATAAATTTGTTAGGTTGAATTAAACTAGTATCAGTGTTTGGGAAAGGATTACCTTAGCTTAGTCTTGAGTCGATTGAAAATCGAGACTAGGTAGTTGCAAACCATGGTAAACGGAATAAAAACCGATGAAATATGTGAGAAAGTCGTCCAAAGATTCTACAAATCTCAAAATTTTTGCTAGTATTTTCAGTTTTCTTTTTTGTGAGGAGGAAGCGGCTGCTTAATAAAAGAGACTTTCTTGAACGTTAACACTGACTGGAATCAAGCTATAAAATGCAAGAAATGTAAATCCATGTGAAGTTGTGAAATGAAAGGTGAAATAAAAAGAACTAATTAATATATGTGTGTGTGTATAGAATTTATTAGAATTAAGCAAGGTGAAGCTTCACTTTAGCATTCTAAAACAATAGAATGCAAAACAAAAACATGTGTGTGTATGTAAAATTTACTAAAATTATGTAAGGTGAAGCTTCACTTTAGCATTCTAAAACAATAAAATTCAAGAAAAGTAAAAGAAAAGTGAAGACAAGTAAGGATGTGAAATGAAAGGTACTAGTATGTGACCCTCACGTTGCTGCTGTCATGAAACTTTAAAAGAAGAGTCACAAAACCGTGGGTTCTCCAAGGGCTTTGTGGTTCTAAAAGCTAAGGCAAGGCCCCATGGCCTAGGTGTCCCTAACATTGTGGATTAGCAACAACTATAGAAAACAGACTTTAGGACATGGTCACACGAGGTTCAATTATAAGTAAATTGGGTAGATAACTGAGACTCCTGAGTGAAACATCTCAGTTCTACTATGCCAAGGCTCTTGTAAGTATACCAAAATTGGCATAGTTACAAAGGCCTATCGCCTGTACCTTATTTATTTTTCTTTTTCTAAGCTTGCGCATGTTGACGACATTGTCTGCACCTCTTAGAGAGAGAGAGAGAGAGAGAGAGAGAGAGAGAGAGAGAGACGGTACACGGCCATGGCAGTTGAAGCATACGTAGAGCAGAAGTTTTGTCATGAGACGCATCCAAGCCCAACTACTGGCTCGTGGTTGGATCTCAACCGCCAGGTGACAACATCGCAGGTTCAGTTTTGACTTAGTCTTTTTGCGCGACCATGGAGTAAGCTCAGTAAGCTCTCGTAACCACCACCTTAAAGGTGTGGGTTTCTCTATGTAATGTTGCTTATGTAGTGTGTACAATGAGGTCGGACTAGCCAAGGAGTGTTTTGTATGTTGACCACATTCCATGTGTGTGTGTGTGTTAGAGAGAGAGAGAGAGAGAGAGAATAAAAAATAAAAAATAACAAATTATGAACGTTAGTTTAAATCTCTTTGAAAGAGAGAATAGAAATAACAAATTATGAGCATTAGTTTAAATCTCTTTGAGACAGAAAAAATATCTCTCTCAATATCTCTCTCTCTCTCTCTCTCTCTCTCACTCTCCCTCCCTCTCTCTCTCTCTCTCTCTCTCTCTCTCTCTCTCTCTCTCTCTCTCTCACACACACACACACACACACACACACACACCCCAAAAGTGTTGCAGTGATTGCTTCAATATGAAGCACCTTGCTTGGCATAAACGGTCTTTACATTTGTGATAAAGGGGCCATATTTTGGTATCCAAGTAAGCTTCTGATGGTGTATATCATGTCAATGCCAAGGGGCTAATGCATGCTATTTCCCTATGCTCTCACTTTACACCGTTGCAATAAGTTCAATACAATGGGTAATGCAAAAAAAAAAAACATGTCAATGTATTTTTATAAGAACCACTATGATCTTACTATATTTTCAATATCTATGAATAGCATATTGTTTTATATGATTCATATCTCAATGGTAGAGTTTAGCGTTCTACTCTTTTTTAGACATGCAATAAGTCACAACCTATGATACTTCATGAAACATCCAGATCCCAGATTCCCACTAGCTTATCTGATTCATGCATGTTATTGCAATGCCAGGAATATCCTAAACCTCCCTCACACTATGTACATCTTGATCTTAATGTGGTAGCTTTGATAAGCAACAAACACAAACTTTATCAGCTGGCCACCATTTCTCCTTTGTGAATTTGTCTTTGACACCATCCATTTGATGAATTGTACTCAATCTTTATGGCTACATGGACATGCACATCCACACTTTGCTACAATCCTACATCAAAATGCATTGGCCTCACTATTGGCTTGAATATGTCACCATGCTTCACATGGACCCCTTACATATTTTCATAACCGATAGCAACATCCTTCTTATTCTTTCACATATTGGCATAGTTCCATATGAGGTATCTTTTTGGTTAACTCCCTAAGGATTAAACCCTCGCCCTTCACCTTTTTTGCTTTCTTGGTGCACATTTTTACCCAGTGTCTGTGCGTCTCCACAGCCAACTTCCTTAGAAGCATGCCTTCTATAGCCCAACCTTTTGACACATTCCCTAACAACCCATTTTTGTATGTTTTTTCTAACACGTTTTCTAACCAGCCATTTTTTGTATTTTTGTTAGGAAAGAAACCCACATTTTTGTTTTTTGTTATTTTCTCACCCGATTGGTTTTTTTTAACCCTTATTCATCGAATGTTTTTTTATTCCTTTTTTGCCAAGTTCTCATCAAGTAGATCTCAAATTTCTTGCATTTCCTACTGGTATTAATTCTCTTGGGATTTCATTACTCTCCTTCTGTCTCTCTTACCCCTATGGTACCCTCGGATATGGAAGCATTGGTCGTCCAACATAGCTATAGAAGTTGTGGGAGGGTGTCCAAAAACCAAGATTGTATGCACTCTCAGTCCAAATCAAGTGACGTGCCCGTCTTTGAGCATCTTTTGAGGGCTAGTAACATCTCGCATGAGTATCATCAAGAAACATTGGATAACCTCAAGATTACCCAACAAAATATGCAAATCATCAAGAAACATTGGATAACCTCAAGATTACCCAACAAAATATCATCAAGAAACATTGGATAACCTCAAGATTACCCAACAAAATACGCAAATCATGTGGTTGTTTTACCTACACCTTTTAACCAATTTGCCTCTAATGTTGCAATGTTGTTTACCCTGTTTAGGAATCAATTTGTTGTTTGGCATTCGGGTAGAGTAGGTTCAAGTTGGTCATATTGATAAATGACCTCAGTTATTTAATTGAGAATTTACGGATACATATCCGCACATTGAGCTGCATGGTATTCAAGAGCGCACATATCTTAATTTATTGATTATGTTAGTGCACAAGTTGGGTTTTGATGCACCATTATTTTCAGCATTAGTTTGGTCCATCTTACCATTGCCTTGCACGTGTAGATTTCTACGCACAAGGAATTCCTTGGGCTATTATCTTTCACAAAATGAAAAATTGAATCAAAGCATTAGATTTCCCAATGCTTGACATTAAATTTTATTTTTTGAGAGGACTGTACAAGGCTGCACTTTTTGGCTTTCTAAAAGAAACCATTAGTGTTGTGTTGTGTTATGGAGACTTTCATTGTTTCCGGTGCACGATGAAAACTTCTATACTATAAATAATTGAGTTTAAAATTTTCAAGGAAGGAGAGGGCATCCATGTGTCACTCTCTCCTTCATTTCAAGAACCTTAAGAAACATTTGGTTTGAAATGAAAAAGTGAAACTCTCTCCTTTTATCTATACTATATATAATTGAACTTAAAATTTTCAAAGAAAGAGAGGGCATTTATGTGTCACTCTCTCCTTCATTTCAAGAACTTCAAGAAACAATTTGTTTGAAATGTAAAAATGCAAGGTACTTAAGAAGTCATTTGGTTTGAAATGTAAAAATGAAGAGTAAGTAGCAAGTACTACGATGGTAGAAAATGAAAAGACTTAGTTTTGACTTTAATTTATGTCAAAAAGTCACAATACTTAGTACTATATATATATTTATATTATTTAAACTCTTTGCCAAGGCCATGGAGCAGTCTTCAATTTTGAAGGGTGATTACTTTTGTTTTTGTAAAGGGTGGCTCTACTTAGTAGCTTGAGAAAATAACGAGCAACGAGTTATGCCACGCGTCGATAAGTTGGTCCACCTCGAACGTGCGTGTGTGAGACTTAGAGAGAGAGAGAGAGAGAGAGAGAGAGAGATGCGACACATCGCATGTACGAGAGAGAGAGATCGGGTTTCATTTTCTACGACACTGTTGTGTGTGTCGCAAGTCACACACACACACACACACACACAGATGTGGCACACCGTAGGTATGAGAGAGAGAGAGAGCGGGTTTCATTTTCTACAGCACCGTCGTGTGTGTCGCAAGTCACACACACACACACACACACACACACACACACACACACACACAGAGAGAGAGAGAGAGAGAGAGAGAGAGAGAGAGAGAGGCGTCTTTGTTATTTGTGGTAGCTGTGTGTGTGTGTGTGTGTGTGTGTGTGTGTGTGTGTGTGTGAGAGAGAGAGAGAGAGAGAGAGAGAGCCAATCCCATTTAGTCTTGCTGAGGAGTGTGTGTGTTTATTTTTGTTCGAAAGTGAGAGAGTGCCATTGATTGGCCTTGGCGCTTGACAGAGAATACCCCCCCCTCCCAAAAAAAAAACTAGATTGCCTGCTGCTGTAGTGCTCACGGCAACGGCCGTGCAAGGCGGGTCGTCGATTTAGTGTTTGGGAAAAATGTGTCTTGGCTTAATATCATGTCATTTTCAATTTCCAAAATTTGGGTTGAGGGAAGGGGAAAGAAAAAATTCCGCCCCAAAATAGAGAATAATAGTGTAAAAACCTGCAAATTAAACTTAATTTTCTAAATTTTCTCTTGGAAAGTTAAAGGAAAGCAATTTTATATGTTTGAAAAAATGAATTTTCCAAAACAGTGATGTGATTGCATTGGAGGATGATCATTGCCAGTCGAGGGTATTGGCCTTGGTCTTGGAGTGGGCAATCCTTTGCTCATTTGGATCCTCCTTGGTGTTGCATATCTAATGTGGGCCCTTTGCCTCACCCTAGAAATGATGACTATGGTCTCTTATTGTAGGGTTGCCTCCATGCATGTGCCTCCCATTATAGGAATGCCTCCATGTCATTTTGCTTATATTTAGAGCCTGGTCACTTTTGAACGGCTAGATAGCCTTCCAACTTTGTTTGTAAGTTAAGAAAATCGGTGTCTTTGAAGATAAATTCTTGATTTGACTGAGTAATGAGACAGACCTTGAGCAAGTTCTTGCTAACTGAGAGGGCCTCAAAAGTCAACCATGTGAAAGGCTATGCCCATTTTGAGGCTCTTAACTACTAGATTAGATAGGTAGAGAGAGAAGAGCCGGCTCGTGACTGGGCAAAAAGCAGGCTTGCTGGTACACACGACCAGGCTCTTAGCATCTCACATGCTTCATTTTAATGCTACAAACTAGACGTGTAGCTAGAGAGAGAGAGAGAGAGAGAGAGAGAGAGAGAGAGATTTTTCGTCCTACTGACGTGGTTTGAGACCCGTTAATCTTGAGACCGACTAATCTCGACTCTCAGCTATATTAAGTTTAGACAAACCTTATCCAATTCAAACATTGTTGGCAACAAGTTGTCATGTTGCATAGCAAGTTAGAGAGAGAGAGAGAGAGAGAGAGAGAGAGAGAGAGAGAGAGAGAGAAGAAGAAGAAGAAGAAGAAGAAGAAGAAGAAAAGAAGAAGATCACAAGAGACCTAAAATTTTTAGCGCGGATGAATATTGATTCTTGAACTCAAGGGCTTGCATGCTCACGTAATTATACAAGGAGAGGGGGACATAACTTTTAATATCATAGAAACAATCACGGTGACTTCAAAGGTTAATGAGAGAGAGAGAGAGAGAGAGAGAGAGAGAGAGAGAGATCATCCTTAAAGGTCAGATTGACCTATGTGACCGAGTACATCATGTAACATGCTTGAAGACTATGGATATAAGGGTGGCCACGGAAAAGTTGAATCCATGAGGTGGCTAGGAGAGAAAGGTATGTAGGCCATGGTATGGGCTAAAATGTGGGTAAAGCAAGCTTGATGTGATCAAAAGCTGAGCACTCATGTAAGGTATGATGATCGCACTAGGGACATAATTCACGTACAAAGAGTCTCTCCTCCATGTAGTGCCTCAATGCTCTGTCTCACATTTAAGGGAGTGGGAGCTAAGCCAAATGGCTGCTATGGTATAATATATGGGTAAGGACAAGCATGTGAAGGATTAAATACATTTTTCTCTCTCAATGAAGAACATGCATGCATGTGTGTGTGTGTGTGTGTGTGTGTGTGTGTGTGTGTGTGTGTGTGTATTTTACAGCATGCCCTTTCTTTTAGCATGATGCCCAAAACTCTCGCAAAGAGAAATGATTGAGTGAACTTTTTTGCTTTAATTGCCCTCACACTTTAAGGGGCCAATGGTGCCCAAATGTACACAAAAAAACAATATGTGCCTTATGGTCAATTGCAAGAGACCTCAACATCCATGCGACGAGTCTTGGTAGATCCAAGTGTACATGCTAGCTAGATTGAGTGCAATCCAACCTGTTAATTTTGAAAGTTATCCACATATAGAGACAAAGTTGCTTTAGCCATGCAATCATCCACATGTCACACACCCATCATGAAAAATTTTCAAGGAAGGAGAGGGTATCCATGTCCTTCATTTCAAGAACCTTAAGAAACATTTGGTTTGAAATGTAAAAGTGAAACTCTCTCCTTAGTTTCAAGAACCTTTAAAAACATTTGGTTTGAAATGTAAAATTGAAGGATAAGTAGCAAGTCATTTGGTTTCAAAGGTTTCAAAACTAAAAGTGAAGGATAAGTAGCAAGTACTACTTTGATGGTAGAAAATGAAAAGACTTAGTTTTGACTTTTCCGTTCTATGAAAAAGTCACAATACTTAGTACTAAATCTATATTTATATTATTTAAACACAATACTTAGTACTAAATCTATATTTATATTATTTAAACTCTTTACCAAGTCCATGGAGTTTCACTCCATCTTTCAATCTTGAAGGGTGACTACTTTTGTTTTTGTAAAGGGTGGCTTGACTTCGTATTTATGGCATGGGCGTGGTTAAATGGGATCAAGGGTGGAGGTGATAGATCATGACACACATGCATTGTAGACCATGCGATCGATATCCAAATTTACAAATCAGTCTGCACTTACAATGTAATGCATATGAGTACCATGATCATCAGTGAAAGCATGTGAGCGTGGTGGTTAGAGTCCATGCCTTGAATAGAGTAGGTCGTGGATTTGGCGTGCAAGGTGCGAGACAATCTTGACTAGCTCAAATTTACTTGCTAGTCCAAATTTACTTTTTTGCCCTAAATTTACTCGACAATCCAAATTCGACGGTCCGAATGACCCCCAACATCGATCCCATTGGGATGTGCCCGGGCTAGATTGTGCGGAGCATAAAGAACTCCCTTTTTCTTTCTAGCTTTGAAATTTATACTTGAGCTTCAAAAAAAGTAGAACTTTTAAAGATTTCACGCATTGTATAATGTTGAGCTAAAATCTCGCAATTGGGACCTTCATGTATAATTTTTCTTCTAGCCCCCTGCACATTGCATGTTGTAGCTTTGCAAAAACGGTCAGAGTCAAATGATCTTGGAGTCAATTGGCACCACCTACACCTTATGTTGAAGAGCATGAGCGCGCGCGCCCACACACACACACACACACACACACACACACACACACACACACACACACACAGAGAGAGAGAGAGAGAGAGAGAGGGTTTCTTGAATAGGGCCTGCCAAAAATATTTTTTCTAATCGAAGAAATCTTAAAATAAAAAATTACACAATAAAACAAGCTTTTGAATTTTAGGTTGAAATTTGAAGAATTGGTAGTATTGACACTAAAACTTGCAAATTTTTGTCAATTTTCTTCATTGGCAAGCTTGAAATCTAGCCAAAAATTTGCAATTTTAGTGAAAAAAATACACTAAACCTCGCTTATTGAAAACATTGGGAATCTCAAATAGCCCCAAAATAGAAGAGCATGATAGACGTAGAAAAGTTGAATACCCAGTAGATCCACGATCACTCTCTCACCACCCCGAGAACACCTATTGAAAATCTGCTACACCCTTGCATATGGCACTGGTGTGTGTGTGTGTGTGTGTGTGTGTGTGTGTGTGTGTGTGTGTGTGTGTGTGTGTGTGTGTGTGTGTGTGTGTGTGTGTGTGTGTGTGAGAGAGAGAGAGAGAGAGAGAGAGAGACTTTAGCCAACAGCCCCCTTGCATTGCACATTCAATCAAGGTACTTCCAAGCAAAACATCTTCCTCCAACAGTCCTTGACTAACAATATCATTGTGAATTTTGTTGACATTCCGTTGTTTGGATACCGCCACAAGCCATAATGGGCATAATTTCACAACTGTGCTCCAAGAGAGGACATTTTTGAACTGAAACCTCATCAGAAACTTTATGTGCATTCGTAAATGCATTACATTTGACATACATAACTTCCAAAGCATATGTCTCCATTAGCCGTCTGGCATGCAACTCAACTCAAGCATTGCCAAGCATGATATCCTTTCCCAAAATTCCCTGGTCAAAGCCCAAAAACTCCAAGATGGAACCCTGACCGAGGCGACCAAAGTGGTACGGAACCAACCGTCGGTGAAACTTAATCTACTCATATCTTGGCAACCAACGCTTCGATTATCGATTTAAAAAGACCGATGCACTCTACAAAGTGAGCACTTCAGGTCCATGCACTTACTTCACCCCTGACCCTTCATCTGCCAACCAATCCGGTACAAATCTACAAACTACTCAAACTTCAAACTGGTATTACTTCTTCATGTAGCTCCAATTGACAAGCAGTAAAGACAGACCCATAGAGCACCTTGAGTACTACACTTATAGTCTATAAACTCTCATTTGTGATCACTTCAATCATACTCTTTTTTAACATCATCAAGACAAATTTTGGCTCTTTAAAGCCACATTTGACATACATTTAGCATTTAACTTGCTTGTTATCAAGCCCTTATTACTGGTGGATAATCATATAGGGTGCAAATAAAATTTATATGCATCCCGTTTCTATTTTTCTCATCATGGAAGTGAAGCTGCACGACATTCATCCCCTCTGAACCTGCACAGTCTTCGGTCTATGCCAACCGGTGTTTAATCTGCATCTGCTATAAGCACTTAAAGCTCTTTGCCATCATCAAGCTTACATAACTAGTAAGTACATGTAAAAAAAAAAAAGGCTTAAACCCTATCATCAATGGTTTGGCTTCATCATTAGGTAGTTGTCCATTGCAAATCTTTGAATCGTATTTGCCGTATTTCCAAAGCAGTCAATTATGGAAAACCTGTTTAGTGAACCCCGCCAAACTCAAGTGCTCCAATTAATTATGCACACGGCTTGACCATCAAGCTCGATTTAGGGAACTCTATCAAGCTCAAGTATGCCTTAGTCTGTCTGCACACGGAATGGCCGTAAAGTCCTTCTTTTCAAGTTCTAGCTACAGAACTAACTCAAAAGATGTGAAGATACTTCATCAATTGTCCAAAGATGTCAACTGGAAGATATTCATGTAAGCATACTGACCACAAAACTAAAAAATCTTCCCACTTAGCTCAAATCTAAATGCAAAATCTACTACCAAGTAACCTACTACAAGAAAATAACTCGTGTCCTTTGAATGTGCAGCATGTAGTTCAGTAGCCCACAGGATCAAATGGGATAATAATGAATTACCCAAACACTGGAGCAACATAATATCCACATGAGCATACATTTCTTGTTTTAATTAGCATCAAGAAGTTTTGGTACATGCTTGCTACTCCTGGACCCAATAGCACACAACCACTATGCATACACAAAAGTATCTATCCGTATTGAATCTGCTTTTGAAGATCCTTAGAATCTCCTGGATCAAACACTATTGAGAGCACACAACATTGATGGACCCCACAATATACTAGAGCATCACCTGAAGCATAGTGCAACACCCACATCCCATAAACTTCTAGCAACTTTAGCTCGTTACCAGCAAGCATCAAAGAGAACTGACTCCATTTTACTGGTAGCCAGAACATCACTGAGATAAGCATCGTTAGGAATATCATCCAAAACAAACCAAAGTTGGCATATTGTCCAAAAAAAAGAAGAAATTTGTGCACTTTTTGCAGTACCAAGGATGATTTAGCATCATCACCCCCTCTAGCTTCATAACCATCACGAAGAACTTTGGAACAATCTGGACTTGTATCATCAGAGGAATTTTTACCTGGGATTTCATCTTGATCATGGGAAACAGCTTTAACCTGTAAATCTTCACACATAGCATCCTTAGGAAAACCACCCTTCAAAGTCTCAACATCTATAAGAACTATAGGAGTTATCTCCTCATACATCCCATGTATAGGCAAAGAAGTAGACTACCCATGGATAACCTGTTCACAACTAGCATGAAATAGACAATCTTCAATCTTATCAATGCCATCCTTTGCTTCCTCACCTGCATCCATGCTACTTAGCAATCCATCATAACACTGCAAAGGTTCGAATGGCACCCCCTCTGAAGAGATACATGCATCAGAAAGCTCTTTTATACTGTTATAATCATCTCCTTTAGATCTAACCAAGAAATAATTAATTATGGCATCTTCTTCTGTAATAATAGAATTTGCAAACATATTGTTAGTATCAATCATAGATTCACTAGCATTCTCATGCACATGCTGTGTTGGCTCCATAATCTTCGACACTTCATCAGCTATTGTGTATATAATAACTTTATATGTGAAATCATCTTCAATAAGCCTATCAATTTTCTCAAGTTCACATGCTTCATGATGTTGAAGATTCCATTAACATACTATAAAGGATCATCTTCTTTGAGGAATTCCTGAGAACAACCCATGCCAAGGTCATTTGCTTGTGAAACACTCGCTACACTGTCTATATCTTCACTGGAACCGCTATTGGAGGTAACTTCCATGCGAGCAATCCTTGAAAATTTTTCATATACTTCCATTTCAACATTAAATTCATCATTTACCTTTGCTAGGTCGCTCAAAATATGGTCCTCTGAAGCTGAATCTTCTACTTCCAAATATGTATTTGCCTTGGCTTGACTCCTTGCAGAAATGTGTTCCCAAAATTCATCATAGTTTAAGGAATTGCATCTAATCCACTTCACCTTTACTAAAGACATCTTGCTTCATTCGGTAATTTGCTTCATTGTCAATTCAATAAACCTTGCGCTTTCATGAACAAATCCATATGCAAAATAGTCCCACTTTGTGGAATATGTTTCTGCCAGCTCTCGAGCTTTATCTTTAAACTTAGAGATTACAACTTCTTCAAAAGATGCAATCATCCAATATTTCTAAACTCCTTGGCTCTTCATCTCCGCTTTATAGCATGCAAGAAGACGATTGTGCTCTTGAAAAACACCACATTGTTCCCATACGGCTTCAAGTGCCATCTCCACCACATCGTCAATTTTTTTTTTCATCTTCATGGCTTTCACTTCAAGCAAACATCCCTGAACTAATTGCAACATTTTTGGCAAATCTGCAACTGCTTGGTTCCCATCAAATCCTTTTTTGAGTTGAAACCTTCAATAAATTGCACCAATTGTTCTGGCATCTTCATATTCACCTCCCGCCCCGACTTGTTTCAGGTCGGGTTCACCAAAAATTTCGGGGCATATGGGAACGTGAGCAGGGAAGGTTCGGGGCCTCTGGCTGTGAGAGGTGTGTGTGAGAGAGAGAACATCAGATTTTGATAGCTTCAACAAAATCCATGAGCACAAATAGACCTCAAGTAAAGTTTAATTAGTAATCAAAGTGACTGTTAATAGCACCATAATGTGGCTTACATCATGTTTAAGTATTTTAAGCTCCTTACAATGGGTTAACCCAACTTATCACTATGATTAATTGTAAAAACAAACTTTGATGGTCTTGATAACGATGGTGTTGATCTCCTTTCTTCAATTCCCATCCGAAGCTCTCAAAGCTCCCTCCTCTGTTCTCTTTCAAAAGTTCTGTGGTTTGCACCCTATTTCTTTGTGCTTTGCCGACTTCGGGTTTAAGGCCATCACTTTTGCTTGGACTTCTCGGTCGTGCCTCCTCTCTAAGATCGAGAGAGGAAGATCATATGCTCAAAGATTTGCTTAGTTGAGAGAGATAGAGAGATCCCTCACTTTGCCTTGCTTCAAACCCCCATTGTCGTCCCGTCGCATACCCCTCCTATCCTTTTCGTAAAAGTGTCCATAGCTAATTTACATAGGGCAGTGGGGAAGAAGGAGCCTTGTAGCATCTTGCTTGTATGCATGAGTAGCTGCAATTGACCGTCATAGGTCTGCACTTTTGCTTTTTGCACCTCCACATTAATCTACAAACCAAATAAGAGAGAAGCATGGTAAGTACATAGGATAGTTGTGCACATATTCCAAACATACGGTGAAAGCACAAAAGTCATGGACACTTACACGATGACAAGTTATGTCAATTTCAGCATCAATGGGGGTGTCCTCATTGTGAGGACACCCCAAACCATCCAGTGTCTCTATCTTTGCTTTGAGCTCTATTTTGCACTTTACATTCACATTGTGGCTCTGTAATAAACTCTGCAGTTCACTATCAACATCATGAAGCTTATGTCTCATAGCAACCACAACTGGGCTAACCCTAGCATTGCTTGCTTTCAAAACCCTTATAGCTTCGAGCTGATGTCTTGCGTTGATGAGATGTTGTTTAGAATCCTGCAATTGTCTTGTGAGATGATCACCGACAACCTTTATGTGCTGCAAATCCTCAAGGCCAAAATATGATAGGCTTTCTATCCCTTGATGAGTGTTGTGGTGAGAGAGGGGTGCCACCTTGGTAGCTTTGGCAATTATTCATGGCTACTCGGCCCAAGTACTCCTCTTCATTTCGCAGACTCCTCCTTGGTGTTTTGACATGAACGATGGAAACTACACATCCTCCACTTTTTGACATGGGACCCATAGTATCCTTTTTCTTGAAGGTCTTGCAAATGCTGGACAACAAACTCAACCCACTTGAAGTGCATGGCTAAACCACTTGCAATTATCACTTGACTGAATTCTTTTACAAACCCCTTCGCAAATGCAAAGTTGATCTCCATGTTGGTTGGGGCCTTCTGGTACACCCTGTAGTGGAGCTGCATCACCTGGTCATATATATCGCTATGTATAGAATTGCATTTAATGCAATATTTGTTGCGATCCTTAGGCTCTCTGAATACATTGGATCACTCCATATCTATGATTTTGTCCCACTTATGGTGCATGGTTGATGCACATTATACATGCATTTTCGCGAGCACTTTTGAGTGCCGATGAGCTCTTTTGAGAGCATTGTTTTTGAATTGATCAAGTTTTTGGATTGCAACTCTTTTTTGGCACTTGTTTATGTGCGGTCACTCCCTGGATGTATGTTGAGTGTGGATTGTCATTATATGTGAAATTGTGGAGCCATTTTGGCATTTCTACTCATTGGCATTGAGTAGTGTTATGGTTTATGTTTTAGAGTCCTATTTCGGAGACTATAGTGGTCGAGGTTTACTCCCACTTTGCCATACTGTTGGTTGACAAATTTTTGTTAGTTTGTAGTGGTCGAGAGATTCTCCCACTGGCACCTTGGATGCAGTTTTATGGTTGATATTTTATTGCGTATGGTCACTATTTATGAATGATTGGTTCTTCGTTTTGGAAGAGGGTTATGCGCTTTATGTGATGTTTGCCATAGTTATAGTTTTGGTGGCAAGTGTTTGATTTGTTTATTTTTTTTCATTGTGTTGAGCAGTTATGCTCTTGTGGACAATGCATTTACACTTTGTGTGGGCTGATCTATAGAGTTATTTTGTGCTCAGTTATGGCATCTTGCAGTGAGAGTTTGTCATTGGATACACATGTTGGTCTATCAGGAAGATCTCAGAGGCCCAGACATGTGGTTTGTTGGCATTGTGGCATATGAAGGCACATGAGAAGACACTATTTTAGGCGTTGGAGACAATAGAGGTTTCCATTGTTTTTTGGTGAGAGTACAAGTGTGGTAGATACTCATACTTCCCCAGGTTTACCTAGACATGCATGGACTCCGTCTCACGATTTGCAGCTAGACACTAGTGCTTTATGCCATGTTACTCCTCACATGGAGTGTTTTAGCACGTATTTTGCTATGAGACAAGATGGTGTTCATGGTGTGGGTGGCATTCATTTGCATGTTGCCAGTGGGAGTATGCTTGTGCTTCATGATGTTCAATATGTGCCTGATGCTCATAGGAGTTTGATCTCCATCTCGTAGCTTAGAGATCATGGGTGTCATGTTTAGTTGACTGATGAGACTTACTTGATGAGAAGAGGTTTTCTTGTGATAGCACAAGGCCATTGTGGTGCTCATTCAACTCTTCTCTACATTCTTGATGTCAAAGATGACATAGTCTGTGTGAGTCTGTTACCATGCATCCATTCACATACAAACATTTGCAGTCTACGCGAGTACACTTTGCTGATGAGCAACATGGCACTTCGCTCGGTGTGCATGAAGGGTCTGAGGACAAACATGTAGGGCAAGATAGCTCTTTGAGTGTATGACTAGAGCAGTCACCAGTTGGTGATGGATTTCAAGGCTTTGCCAATCAGGGAGAAGAGCAGTGAGTCACATGTATGAGACGGTGCAGTCTTAGTGACTTTGCAGACATGTACTTTTGCGGATGAGCTCTAGAGTGTTGTGCATGACATGTCTATAGATGCAGAGCTAGAGCGGCCATGCTCTAGCTAGACACAACGGATTGATCCTCTTAGGACAGAGATGCCACCTACCATGGAGATGAGCGATATGGAGTTCTTTGAAATGATCATGCTATAGGCTAATATGGTGATGCCATGACATGAGGATATAGTCCCTATGGATGATGAGGGAGTGATGACTACCCTAGAGTCAGGATTGACACGTCCATATGCGAATAGTTTTGGTGGTGATGGAGTGAGGGTTGAGATACCTACTGTGGATAGATTGGCGGAGGTCAATAAATCTGGCATTGATGCGATTGGCATGGATATGTTGGCAGAGATTACACTGACGGAGTGCGAGGTTTTCCAGGGTTGACCGGGAAAGCACTAGGCCTTTGGCTGTAGACAAGAGCTTAGCACACACTCAAACTCCGATAAAAGAGTGCATATAGACTTAATTAATGGCTTAATACACGTAATACTGGTGATAAAGAGAGTTTAAGAGAGATAAGATTGCAAATAAGAACTCTAGTAATTGAGACAACGAAAAGAAATAGAGATTCAAGACTCAAGAGATCCTGACAACTGATAGTAGATACATCTTAAGATTTTTGATTGCTCTTTTACAATTATGTTGCATACGGCCGCTTCGGTATGCCCTTCGAATTGCAACCTTGAATCAAAAAACTCCCCCAAGTTGCATCCCCATCTTGTCGTTTTGTGCTCTCGATGCTTTTCTCACCCTTCCCTTGTCTTCTCTAACTGCTCTCAAGCTCCATAATTCCCTTCTGTTGTCACTTCCCCAAACCCTCCCCCCCCCCCCCCCCCCACACACACACACACAAATAACCCTTAAAATTCACCCCAAAAAGAATAACAAAATGGGAAAAAAGCGCCATCGTTAATGCATGAGAAGTCTCTTTTATAGGGGTGGCTAAGCACAAAAAAGGAAAAAGGAAAAAAATGGTTGCTTCCCTGTCCATGCAACCCATCTTGAGCTTCATTTAGTATTCTCCATGCACACCATACACTTGGCCTACCACTCTTAGTATTTATTGCATGGCCTAGCCACAACGGCCACTTGCCAATCTTCTTCTCACTTTGTGTGAAGCCTCCCCGAGGTCGGGCCTTTTCAGCTCTTCTCTCTCTCCCTTGTGCATATGATTGCTCCCCTCCTCGACCACTAGCGATATCACTTGTGGTGGTGGTGGTGGGGGGGGGGGGGGGGGGGGGGGGGGGGGGGGGGGGTCTTTGCCCTAAAAAAGTAAAGCCCTCTTGGGTGCGGGACTAAGCCCTTACGGGCCGCCACATCACCAGACACCTGAGCCGCCCACTAGGCCACCGTCCACCCCACCTGCTGCCCACTTCAACCAACCATCGTGTCAACTACAAGTTGGGCAAACCCCGTTTCCTTCCGACTTCATCGGGTCCACTTATCAAGGCCGTCAAAATGGTGCCAGTGCCTTTCATCCGGCAAACTCACTCGACTTCCTCTGGCCATAACTTGACAACGGTGACTCCTTTTGACACACCGTCAGTTCCAGTTAAGTCCCCATGCTATACACTACAATGTGGAACCTGGTCGTACTTCAAAAACCACACGATGGCACATTCCCCAATACGGACAACCTGACACCAACCTAGCCCCCGCCAAAACTTACTCTACTAATATCTCTCTCACCCTGGCTCTGATTTGCTGATCTGAAAAGACCAGCAAGCTCCATAAATCAAGCTTTATGTAATGGAATTGGCCTATGTAATTTGAGAGTAGCGGAAATTAATGAGAGTACTTTTGAGAAATGACTTTGTGAGCATAGCGGGTGAACATAATTGAAGATAGCAACATAATCATAGCAATTAGTTAACTTGGCATGAACAATACTTTTGCAAGAGAGAGAATTTAGAGAACATGACAACAGTTGAGGACCGGATTTATGTGGAGCCGGTCCCCCCTCCAATAGGCATTTGTATTATGATTTCTCGCATTAAGAGAGACTTGTTACAATACAATATTTGTGTTCCTTGTGACCTAGGTGATGCAATGAAGATGGAAAGCTTCATGCATCACAAACATAACATAAACTTGAAGAAAGATTTAACTATCCCAAGCCTCAGTCCCAAGACCTCAAACACCTTCGAAGGTGGAGAGAGCTAGCAGGGAATGAGGGTAGGGAAGAGGAAGAAGAAACATTTCGTAGGAGAAAGAATTAGTTCCTCACTTATCATAACTCTTGTTGCTAGCATATATAATAGCATAGTAATGAAGAAGAAGGAGATGGAAAGCTTAAGCATTGAAGCATGGATCTTGGTTGGATTTGCACTCCATATCCAAGAGTGTTGGTGTAGGCTCTCAACCTCTACTTGCTTGGAGAAGGAGAGGGAGCTCTTGCACTTTGCATAGCACACAATGAGAGTGTTTGTGAGTGTGTGTGGGTGAGTATGCCCCCTAAGCAACCCCCTAGCTTGCTTGGGTCGACCCCCCCTTGTAGCTCATGCTTGAAGCTCATTGGACCCCTCCAGGCCTAGCCAATCACAAGCAAGAGGCATGACAAGCAGCAAGGGTAGCCTTGAGACAAGTGTCCCCCTTTCCCCTTTGAGAGAGAGGGCTAGATAAATGCTAAATCATTTAATTAAATCTCCTAAATTATTATTGGGGACCCCTTGGGTGGCCAACCAATGGGCTTCAGGCACACCATGAGGGCAACATGAGGAGGAACTTGACAAGTGTCCCTCTTGCTTTCTTTGTACCATGCATGCCTTGTGTGAGTGTGTGGGTGTTCTCTCTCATCCCCCCTCATGTAGGGCTCGCCCCCTCCTTGTAGGGATTGAATATTTGAATTTTTGACACCTCAAGCCCCTCATACATAGGCCCAGTTTCCACCACAAGCTTGGCCGTTAAGCACTTTAAGCTTGGGTTGGGTTCTCACCTTAAGTGCAACCCTAGCATCTCAAGCATGTCAAGCACCTCAAGCATCTCAATAATTAAGCACCTCAAGCATCTCAATCACCTCAATCATCAAGCACCTCAAGCACCTTAGTCATCAAGCATGACAAGCAGGACAAGCACCTCGAGCTGGGTCGGGTTCCCGTGCCTCAAGGTCAGCCCTAGCTTACCTAAGGTCAAAGGACTTTTACACACATTATTGGAGGTCTTCAATGAAGCTAACCCTAAGGTATTATGATCCATTGGTTAGCCTTGCTCTTTGATAGAACATCTCTCATTTGGGCCCCTTTACCATTTGCCCCATGTTGAGATAGATCTATAAGCACATGTCTATATCTTAAACCTTGTTCCCATTTATTCTCCCACATTAAGTGATCAATTTAATATGAGAGAATCATTTGGGTTGGTTAGATATTAGATATTAGATATTAGATTTTATGACACTTTATGCATCTACCACTTCAAATCACCTTTGACCACCTGCTCCCATCTGCCTTACCCGTCTCAGATCTGCAACCACTTCTAGATTTAAACTGCAATAACTTTCTGACCAAGGTTCCGTTTGATGAGCCGTTTGGGCCAGTTTACTTAGTACTTCAAGATCTATCTTTTTAAGTAGAAACCTAGCCCTTCATTCTATCTTCTCTTGTCAGCCCAATTGGTTCACTTTGAGGCATTTTTGGTCTAAAAAAACCCACATAATGCATAAGTTCCAATCATCTCCTGATATCATGGCAGAATCTGCCCTAAACCATCAGTTTGACAAAACCTTGAAAATGCAGGCAGATCCTTGTCTTTCACCTCGTGCCCGCAAAGCGGCACGACGTCCACCCCCTCTAAACCTGCACATCCTCCGGTATATGCCAATCTTTATTTAACTTTGAAGCATAAACTTGTAAACACATAACCACTACCCCACTGCGTGTATGCTTTGAAAAAATTTCTAACCTGTGGCTTCATTAGAAAATGCCCTCCTCTAGGATCATAAGGAAAATATAAGAATTCCCAATAGTAGACCATAAGTGTGAATTGGCCCATAAACAATAATGAACACCACCTGGATCATATGGCACATAAGTCAATAGCTCCAGACCATGAATATGTCCAGCTCCATTGAGATCAAATGGAATATCCATCAATTGGCTTGGACCATGCATATAACCCTCCCTGTCTAGATCAAAAGCTAGCAGAAATTACCCTATATCATAGGGTAACATCAAATCCCATAAAACATTAGGCATCATTAAATATTGCCATGTTCCTTGTGCAACTTGCTCCACCAATTGTTGATCATCAATTACGGGTAGGAGCATTGATAATGTAGCTTCATCCCCTCAAGATGTAGCAAATCTTTCATCTTGAAAGTAGCATTCAAATCAGCGTTAAATTCAACAATATGACTCTCATTTGGTCCAGTGATCAACAAATCATCGACATAAAGAACCACAATGAGAAGTACATCACCCTCACGCTTTACATACAATGTGCTTTCTGTTGGACTGTTACGAAAGCCTCGTTTGACCAAATGAGTGTTAGCTTTCTCATACCAAGCACGAGGAGATTGCTTCAACCCATACAAAGCCTTCTTACATCTGCACACTTTGTCCTCTTGTCCTTTGATGAAAAAACCGGGAGGCTGCGTTACATAAACTTCCTCAAATATGTCACCATTCAAGAAAGCAGTAACAATGTTTGATTGATGTACATCCCAACCAAAATAAGCTGCCAATGCACATAGAAAATGCACAGTAGTCATACGACAAGTGGGAGCAAAAGTCTCTTCATAATCTATGCCTTTTTGCTGTGCATCACCCTTTGCAACAAGTCGAGCCTTATGGCGATCGATCTCACCATCCGGCTTGCGTTTCAACTTATAAACCCACTTCGTACCAATGGCCTTTTTTCCAGGAGGAAAATCACATAAAGGCCATGTGTCATTTTCTATAAGTGCATCAGATTTTGATTGCATGGCAGCCATCCAATTTTCTGAATTACCCACTTCGTACCAATGGCCTTTTTTCCAGGAGGAAAATCACATAAAGGCCATGTGTCATTTTCTATAAGTGCATCAGATTTTGATTGCATGGCAGCCATCCAATTTTCTGAATTATGTGCTTCATCAAAAGACAGAGGCTCCTCAACATCATGTAAGCTAGACACAGCCAAAGCATAACAATCTGATGCATAAGATACATGGCGAGAGCCTGAATGAGTACGACTAGACAAAGGTGCATCCAATTTACTGTCACGCAAAGTGTGGACCAGCCATTTTGGCATACCTCTAGCCTGCTCATTTTCAGCCCTTTTCTCATCAAGTACATCATGTACATCTGCATCAGTAATAGGCTGATCTGCAACATTTTCAAAAACCCCCATAGGCTGTACATTTGCCTCATTGGAAATTACATTCATATTTCCACCACTGAAAAGAGGCAAAAAAGTGCCATAAATTTCCTATGAGCTAACATTACTGTCTCTAGTACATGACAGGAAGGGTTGAACAGAATCTTCCACAAACACTACATCTCGTGAAACCAGAATACGCTTTGTTTGTGGATGATATAACCTGTAACCTTTGCTTTCAACACTATAACGAACAAAAATACATTTGACAGCCTTATCATCCAATTTTTTGCACTGTGTTTGTGGCACCAAAGCATATGCCAAATATCCAAAAACACGCATGTGCTCAATAGAAGGCTTTCTATCATGCCATGCTTCATATGGAGTAATAGACTGCAAAGCTTTCTAGGACACCTGTTAAGTACATAAGTGGCACACATGATGGCCTCAAGCCAAAAAGAATGCGGCAAAGCTTGACTTTTGACCATGCATCGTGCCATTTTCGTCAGTGACATGTTTTTCCTCTCAACAACACCATTTTGCTGAGGTGTATAAGGCACTGTACATTGGTGTTTTATCCCATGACTAGCCGGAAAAGCATTAAATTCATGAGACATATATTCCCCCCCGCGATCGGAACGGATGTGCCCATAGTACATTTCGAGACATTTTCAGCCATAGCCAGAAATTGTTTGAAGCACATGAAAACTTCGGACTTTGCTTTAAGCGGAAATACCCATGCATGCTTGGAGTAATCATCAATGAAAGTCACGAAGTACAGGTAATATCCCAAGGACGAAGTTTGCATGGGCCCACAAACATCACTATGCACAAGCTGCAACCTGCATGTGGCCCTACCTGAACCATCCGTTGAAAACTTAGAACGCTGCATCTTACCCAAAATACAGCCTTCACAAACATGTTTGACAGGTGCTTCAAGAGGCGGCAAAGAAGCAACCATATCAGATTTCTGCTAACGCAACAAACTGGCAAAATTGAGATGACCAAAACGTGCATGCCAAAGTTTTGCATCTGAAATAGCCCTTGAATCTGCAACAGCATTTGCAAAATTTTGTCCACACTTGTCATACAAAGTGAGCTTATACAACCCACGGCACAAAAGGCCAGATGCAACAATTTCATCAACAAAACTGAGATCATGAACTGTACATCTGTCATGCACAAATTTGACTACAAGTCCAAGTGTAGCAAGTGCAGATACAGACAAGAGATTCTTCTTGATCCCAGGTACATAAAGTGCATCAACAAGTGTGAAGGAACTGCCATTTGCAGCAGTAAGCACAATCTTTCCAACTCCATGAACCGTATAAGAGGCATTGTTGGCATAAGTGACTGAATTCCCATAAGGGACAGACTCAAGAGAGGTAAACAATTCACGATGTGAGGTAATGTGCTTTGTAGCACCACTGTCAAATACCACACATGTGAATCTGCAGCCTGACAAGCATGCATCATGGACAACAGGATTGTAAGTGCACTCTCCACTAAAAGCCCATTCTCCATCAACATCAGCAACATAGTCTCCTTTCACAGAAGACTCAACAATGGCTACATTTGTAGTGGAACCAGCATTTGCAGTGGAACTACCCTCTTTCTTCTTAGCCTCTTTGGCCTTCAACTTAGGACACAACTTGATCAAGTGATCATTAGCTTTACAATAATGGCAACGCATTTTATTTTTTCCCTTATCACTAGAATTTCCAGACGAATTGCTACCAGCAGAAGCATTAGCAACATAATTTTTGCCTCTCTCGCAGCAGAACCATAAGAAGTGGCTGCATTGCTGTTACCACCCTTTCTTTGAGAAGCAATAAAAGCCTGTTCAACTGCACGTTGCCTAGTCCTGTTTTTTCTGGAAAGTGACGCTTGCAACAGCAATGTGCATAATGCATCAAACTTGACAACTTCAGGATTTCCTTGGGTCATAAGTCTCCAAGTACTAGCAAAAGTCTGGTAAGAATCTGGTAAGGCATCAAGAACAGTCTGCACAAGGGAACTGTCTGAAATGACTTCACCTACAGAAATAAGCTGCTCATTGATATCCTTGACACTAGCAAGGAAAGTGTCCATATCATCTTCCTCATGCATAATCTTCGACTCCAGCTCTTTACGCAGCAAAGCAATTTTAGCCTCATTGCGACTTGCATAAAGACTAGCCAATATATCCCAAGCCTGTTTTGCAGATTTTGCTGAATGGATGTGAGGAACAATGGTGCGCTTCATAGACAACGCAATCAATGCATGAGCATGCGCATCCTTTACATCCCAACGAGCTTGTTCTACCAGGCAAAAACACTCTAATACCAGCAATCCTTGCAGCAAGACATGCAACATCCTCAACATCGCCTATATCCTCAGAAACAGGACGTACATCAATGCCCTGCACAATGTTCCAGACGCCCTTTGACACAAGCACATGTTGCATCATATAAGCCCACATAGGGTAATTGTCCCCATCCAACGTGTCCTCAGCAGCAAACATCTTGAACACATTTGTGTTGTTGTTGTCAGCCATGGTAAATGTTGCACCTGATGTGAAAACTGCTCGAAAATGGGAGAAACGGAGTGGGAAAATTACGTGCTATATAGCACAAACCGTAGAAGACTGTAAGGCACCTGTTATGCAGAAAATGACACTGATAGAACTTCTACACAAAATGATGAAATTGCATGTGCAGACCTGATTGTAGTGGAAACGGAGGCTGACATGAGCCCGAATCGAAAATCTGAGCAGACTGAGCTCTACGAGTATACCTGAAATTTTTGTCGACCTACAAATGCTCGCCAAAGCTCACTGAAATCGGAGAAAGTGAGCAGGCGTGTGCTGGAACAGCTGGCGATTAAGCCCGGGAGGACGTAACCTGCTCTGATACCAATTGTTGGAATTAGGGTTGTAGAGAAACGCACATAGCTTGGAGAAGACGAAGGAAGCTCAAGGCACACAATAGAGAGTATGTTTCTTAGTATGCAATGGAAAGATAGATAGCCCTAGAGTGATGGGCGCATATACAATGCTCGGGGGAAAAAACCTCCTAAAGAGGGAAAAAATGCCCCGGCGGTCCTAGTGTGTTCACACACATCACTACCACATGTATATGGTAACACACATTACCACAATCCTCTTCATCTTCCTACATGCAGGGATTTCATCGTTCACGGATGACAGTAGCTTTAAATTTTCTCGAGCTATGCAGATTTTGCTGCTGAAGCTCCTAGATGCGCTCAATAAAATTGGGGATCACAAACCTGTCAAACTTTTAGAATCTGGTTCTCTTTTGGCACCCCATGCAGCTCTAGTTCCTCTTCATAGCACTGGAAGTAACTTACACAATCATAGCCATAGAAAATCCTCTGCTAATAAAAAACTGAGCATTTGGAATTTTGAAGTGCCAATTGCTCCACCATCTCCCGCTTCCAGCTTTCTGCCTCTTTAAATTACCTTTTTGCTATTGTTCTGCTCTTGAAATCCACCTAGTAGTTCATCTTTTGCAAACTACTGCAATTCCTAGTTCTTGATTTTCAAACTGATACCCAAATTTTGGTGCATAAACTACACTTGATTTGAATACTGTTGATGCAAAACAGCAGCCATTAACCCTATAATTTTTTGCATCTCTTTCACTTAGCTTGTCGCCATGTCTGGCTCCGTCTACCTTGGTCAAATTCGCATCGGGTTCACCAAATTGTCTGAGTGCACGGTTCTCCAAGGTCGACACAGAAAGCACCGGGCCTCTGGCTGTAGACAGGAGCTTAGCACACACTCAAACTCAGATAAAAGAGTGCAGATAGACGTAATTAATGGCTTAATACACGTAATACTGGTGATAAAGAGAGTTTAAGAGACAGAAGATTGCAAATAAGAACGCTAGTAATTGAGATGACGAAAATAAACAGAGATTCAAGACTCAAGCGATCCTAACAGGATACATCTTAGATTTCTGATTGCTCTTTTAAAATTTCGTTGCATATGCACGCTTCGGTATGCCCTTTGAATTGCAACCCTTGGATCAAAAAACTCCCCCAGGTTGCACTGCCATCCAGTCGTTTCGTGCTCTCAATGCGTTTCTCGCCATTCCCTTGTCTTCTCCAACTACTCTCAAGCTCTAGAATTCTCTTCTGCTGTTGCTTCGCCAACCCCCCCCCCCAATAACCCTCAAAATTTTCCCAAAAAGAAGAACAAAATGCAAAAAAAAAACCCTTGTTAATGCATGAGAAGTCTCTTTTATAGGGGTGGCTAAGCACAAAATCAGAAAAAGAAAAAAAATGGTTGCTTCTCTGTCCGTGCAACGCATCTTGAGCTTCATTTAGTATTCTCTATGCACACCATAGACTTGGCATACCACTCTTAGTATATATTGCATGGCCTTGCCACATTGGCCACTTGCGAATCTTCTTCTCACTTTGTGTGAAGCCTCCCCTAGGTTGGGCCTTGTTGGCTCTTCTCTGTCTCCCTTGTGCATATGATTGCTCCCCTCCTCGACCTCTAGCCATATCGCTTGTGGTGGGAGGGAGGGGCTTTGCCCTCAAAAATTAAGGCCCTTTTGGATGCAAGACTACGCCCTTGCGGGCCGCGACATCACCAGATGCCCATTGGGCCACCATCCACCCCACGTGCTGCCCACTTCAACCAACCGCACCACCTCAGGCAAAATGCCACCAGCGTCTGCGCCCTGCTGCGCACATCAACGCCCACAACAACACAACATAGCCACGGGGGGTGAGGGAGCTCCTCTCTCCCCTATTGTGCCTCGATAAAGGCTCACACCCTTGATGATATACCCCAGACGGCCCTACTCCATTTGCACATGCGGGTTTTAGGCCTGCCATGTGGCGCCATGGACAAGACCCCCTCCAAACTTCACAAAACCATTTTAAAAAAACATTACTTTTTGCCCCCACTTCATTGTCCTGCAATTTGTTGTTTGGTGCTCAGATTGCCAAGCTATAAGATCACGCCGAAACCCATCGTGTCAACTACAAGTTGGGCAAACCCCTTTTCCTTCCGACTTCTTCGGGTCCACATATCAAGCTTGTCAAAATGGCGCTGGTGCTTTTCATCTGGCAAACTCACTCGACTTCCTCTCGCCATAACTTGATAACGGTGACTCCTTTTGACACACCATCAGTTCTAGTTAAGTCCCCATGCTATGCACTATACAGTGGAAACTGGTCGTACTTCAAAAACCGCAAGACGACACATTCCCCAATGCGGACAAACTGGCGCCAAAACTTCCTCTACTAATATCTCTCTAACCCTGGCTCTGATTGCCGATATGAAAAGACCAGCAAGATCCATAAATCAAGCTTTATGCATCTACCACTTCATATTACCTTTGACCACATGTTCCCATCTGTCCTACCCGTCTCAGATCTACAACCACTTCCAACTTTAAACTGCAATAACTTTCTCACTAGGGCTCCGTTTGATGAGCCGTCTAGGCTAGTTTACTCAACACTTCAAGCTCTACCTTTTTAAGTAGAAACCCATCCCATCATTCAATCTTCACCTGGCAGCCCAATTGGTTCACTTTGAGGCACTTTTGATCTACAAAAACCCACATAATGCATAAGTTCCAATCATCTCCTGATCTCATGGCAGAATCTGCCCTAAATCATCAGTTTGACAAAACCTTGAAAATGCAGGTAGATCCTTTTCTTTCACCCCGTGCCCGCAAAGCAACACGACGTCCACCCCCTCTAAACCTGCACATCCTCCGGTATGTGCCAATCTTTATTTAACTTTGAAGCATAAACTTGTAAACACATAACTATGACCCCACTGCGTGCATGCTTTGAAAAAATTTCTAACCTGTGGCTTCATTAGAAAATGCCCTCCTCCAGGATCATAGGGAAAATATAAGAATTTCCCAATAGTAGAACATAAGTATGAATTGGCCCATAAACTGTAATGAACACCACCTAGATTATATGGCTCAGAAGTCAATAGCTCCAGACCAAGAATATATCTAGCTGCACCCGGATCAAATGGCATATCCATCAATTGGCTTGGACCATGCATATAACCCTCCCGGCCTGGATCAAAAGCTAGCAGAAATTCCCCTATATCATAGAGTAACATCAAATCCCATAAAGCATTAGGCATGATTAAATATTGCCATATCCCTTGTGCAACCTGCTCCACCAATTGTTGATCATCGATTACAGGTAGGAGCATTGATAATGTAGCTTCATCCCCTCGAGAAGTAAAATTTTGGTCCTGCTCATCTGAGTCCGTGAGTGTCCTGGAAAACTTATCTTCATGTGGTTCCCAAGAATCATCAAGAAAAGATTCCCTTTTTGGTACATACCCAAAATCTAGTAGAACCTCATCCAACAATTGCATAAGGTCCTCATCAGCTACATCTGGATAAACTTGATTATGCATGAAATGAAATTTCTCAGTACCCTTAGCATCCATAACTGAGAATCCTTCCAAAGCTTCATCCAATAAACACATAAGCTCTGGGTCCACCGCTTCAGAAGAATTCTCTACCATGCACATCTCAGGCAGCAAACTAGGCTTTTCACATATGGCATGCACAATACTAGCCATACCTGCTATAGACTGATCTTGAATTTTCTCTTACTCATCCAAATATCTTTGAACTTCTATAGCACAAAGCTTAGCATGTTCATGAAAAATAGCATCCACCACCCTATCCATATGATCAACACAATGAACCCAATCATAGGCAACACCAAGTGATTGCACTTCATCATACACCCCCTCTCAATAAGCACCATCAAATTGGGGATCAATCTACCACATTGTGACCCTTGCATCGCAAAATCTGGATCAGCATAATGAACCCAATCATAGGCAACACCAAGTGATTACACTTCATCATACACCCCCTCTCAATAAGCACCATCAAATCGGGGATCAATCTACCACATTGTGACCCTTGCATCGCAAAATCTGGATAAAGAAGGAGTCTGCACCCCCTCTAAATCATCACCTTGCGGATCTTCAAGCACATTCTCTTGCACATTCAGACCCTCAAAATCTAGTGTATCCAAACCTTGTAGATGCTCATGCACACATACACCTTGTGAACCCTCATGCCTTTCTTGACCTTGTAAGTCTTTAGCTTCAACCTTCATCATGAAATCCGCAATCCCAATCTTTGCATAGATTGCCAGAACAACTTCTTCATCATCTTTATCCTGTAATAGCCTTCCATCCTCAAGCAAACACTCATTGATTGTAGTGTCAATCTTAGCCTAAATCTGATTGCAAACCTCCGCATAAGTAGGCACATTACCACAATCCTCTTCATCTTCATACATGGTGGGATCCCAATATTCACGGATGACAACAGTTTTAAATTTTCTCCAGCTATGCAGATTCTGCTACTGAAGCTCTTGGATGCGCTCAATAAAATTGGGGATCACAAACCTATCAAACTTTAGAATGCGGTTCTCTTTTGGCACCCCATGCAGCTCTAGTTCCTCTTCATAGCACTGCAAGTAACCTGCAGGATCATAGCCATAAAAAGTCCTCTGCTGATAAAAAATTGAGCATTTGGCATTTTCAAGTGCCAATTGCTCCACCATCTCCCGCTTCTAGCTTTCTACCTCTTTAAATTCCCTGTTTGCTATTGCTGACTTTCACACTTGATTTTTTTTTTGTATTGTTCTGCTCTTGAAATCCACCTAGTTCACCTTTTGTAGATTGCTGCAATTCCCAGTTCTTGATTTTCAAATTGGTACCAAATTTTGGTGCATAAAACACTTGATTTGAATACTGTTGCTACAAAACAACAGCATTAGCCCTATAATGTGCTGCATCTCTTACACTTAGCTTTTCGCCATGTCTGGCTCCGTCTACCCCGGTCTGATTCACGTGGGGTTCACCAAATTGTTAGAGTGCACGGTTCTCCAGGTTAGATCGGGAAAGCATCTGGCCTCTGGCTGTAGACAGGAGCTTAGCACATGCTCAAACTCCGATAAAAGAGTGCAGATAGGTGTGATTAATGGCTTAATACACGTAATACTGGTGATAAAGAGAGTTTAAGAGAGAGAAGATTGCAAATAAGAACGCTAGTAATTGAGACGACGAAAAGAAATAGAGACTCAAGACTCAAGAGATCTCGACAACAATTGACAACGGATACATCTTAAGACTTCTAATTGCTCTTTTACAATTCCGTTGCATATGCCTGCTTCTGTATGCCCTTTGAATTGCAACCCTTGGATCAAAAAACTCCCCCACGTTGCACTGTCATCCACTCGTTTTGTGCTCGCAATGCTTTTCTCACCATTCCCTTGTCATCTCCAACTGCTCTCAAGCTCCAGAATTTCCTTCTGCTACTGGTTCCCCAACCACCCCCCACCAATAACCCTCAAAATTTGCCCCAAAAAGAAGAACAAAATAAAAACAAAAAACCTTGTTAATCCATGAGAAGTCTCTTTTATAGGGGTGGCTAAGCGCAAAAAGAGAAAAACAAAAAAAATGGTTGCTTCCCTGTCTGTGCAACCCATCTTGAGCTTCATTTAGTATTCTCCATGCACACCATACACTTGGCCTACCACTCTTAGTACCCTGCCACATCGGCCACTTGCCAATCTTCTTCTCACTTTGTGTGTGAAGCATCCTCTCCGTCACCAAAACTTCCTCTACTAATATCTCTCTCAACCGTGGCTCTGATTGCCGATATGAAAAGACCAGAAGGCTCCATAAATCAAGCTTTATGCATCTACCACTTCAAATCACCTTTGACCACCTGTTCCCATCTGCCTTGCCCGTCTCAGATGTGCAACCACTTCCAACTTTAAATTGTAATAAATTTCTCACTAGGGCTTTGTTTGATGAGCCGTCTGGACCAGTTTACTCAACACTTCAAGCTCTACCTTTTTAAGTAGAAACCCAACCCTTCATTCAATCTTCACCTGTCAGCCCAATTGGTTCACTTGGAGGCACTTTTGGTCTACAAAAACCCGCACAATGTATATGTTCCAATCATCTCCTGATTTCATGGCAGAATCTTCCCTAAATCATTAGTTTGACAAAACCTTGAAAATGCAGGCAGATCCTCGTCTTTCACCCCGTGCTGGCAAAGCGGCCCGACAACACATTTGTCATCAGCCTTTGGTACTCTTAGTGTTGGGACCCAACATAGCAGCTACAGTGGGAGTCTTTGTAGTGGGGGTTGTCATTCGTGCGATGATTGACACTATCATGATGCATCATGGAGTGGTGCAGGTCATTACAGGATACATGCAAGGTATGCATGTTGATTCTAGCAAGGATATACGCTTCTGCACACCACTACATCCTACATGGCGGTATGCATTGGCTTTGAGAGATCCAATGGACATAGGTTGAGACAAGTTTCCTCCCATACCTAGTGTACATAATACTAGGTCCTATAGTAGTACCATTTATCGGCACATTCGCCTTTAAGTGGGAGATTGTTGGGGTAAAGGTGGTGTGTCTCTTACCCCGGTCAGACATGCCGTCAGAGACATCAGACCGCCCATTACTTGTACACACCTTATTCTTTACTAAATAGAAGAATAAGGGGCTCTCTCACACACATATTTTGTAGAGCTGCTCCACCCACATCCTATATACTCTCTCTCTCTCTCTCTCTCTCTCTCTCTCTCTCTCTCTCTCTCTCTCTCTCTCTCTCTCTCTCTCTCTCTCTCTCTCTCTCTCTCTCTCTCTCCGCACACACACTGCATTCGCACACTCACACCTTTATCCAACGGTATCAATGTTGCAATACACATTGAATAAAGTTGAGAGAGTCATTTTCTCTAACATTTGTCATGCATTATCTGAGAATGAAGACACCTAATTCAAATAACGAGCTGTTTTTGAAATGGACTACTATCATGGCAGGCCTCAATGGAGCAAGTGCAGTGACAATCAAATGAGCAATAGAGATGTTGCCGAGGCTTTAGGACTTCACCAAAGAAATGTCATTGCTACCAATTTTTGATTGCAACATGATGTGGAGGAGGGGTCACTTCCCTTAGATTCTTTCCTTCAATCCGACGTGCTAGGGAATATACAAGCTACATGGTACGTCATGCTTTTGCAAGTTTCTTGTTTGCAGTTATCGTAATGGCACAACATCCAATGCCACATTTCCATGCTTAACAGACATATGGGAGTGTGTATTGTGTCCAAAGCCCATTGACAATGATTATGATTGCAAAAAATGTCTTTTGAGAACATGCAAACATTGTGTCAGGCTCTCGTTGTGCCCGAGCGAATAGAGTGATGATATCTCTGTAATGAATGTGAAGATTTTTGATGAGCTTCTTACACCGGACGTAGATGCAAAATCCTAAAAAGACCTCATGGTTTGGTAGGTCTCTTCAATGAGTTTTATTTCTTTGCTTCAAAGCAAATTGGTAAACTTCATCAAACACAACTAAGTGCATAGATGGAAAGCTCAACAATTCAAGTAATGTTTGGATAAATTTCTTGACAATGTAGTAGTTCTTTAGTGGATTTTGTAGAAAATTACTCCTTCAAGGTGTAGAATGAGATTCAGTCAATGCATTGGAACTCAACTTAGGTCACAATTTTGGTTCACATTTCATACTTACGTGATGCGCTTGGTGCCATTCAAAAGGCAACCCACTTCTACATCTTTGATGACAAGGCCCATGACTTTTTGTTTGTGCTTCATTGTTTTCTTTTGCAAAATGAGTGGCTAAAAAGTCTAAGGCTATAGTGTTAAGTGGCACTAGGTGTGATCTGATCGTGCTGCTTCACAATTCAAAACAAGGTGGCCATTCTATTTTGTAGCCCGATTCTTCAATGTGACCGCTATTGAGATGATGCACATTCTTTTGGCTATCGGAAGGGTTAACACGATGGGGTTGGTGTAGTGCTCAAAAGAGCTCTCACACATGAGCGATTGAAATTTGACAAATGGGTGTTGCATAATGCTTCAAGCATTGTTGCATTCCTCAATGCAACCCTTAGAAAACAATCTCCATTGACAAGCAAGAAGGTCGATCCTTTTATTGTGTCAATGGCTACAATGCCAAACACATATGCACAGGCTAAGGTGCAGACTATTTTCTTGCTTTTGTCATGTGTGCATCAAAGGTCAATGGAGGAGATGCACAAAGAAAGACCATGTGGAGGGGTGGGAGTACTTGCAAATACAACCCACAGTTAGGGATGAAAGCAATGGAGAAGTGTTGAGCAAGGATGAAGATGAATATGCCCCCATATATGTTGGCCACCACAACAACCTGAGCGATGCCTTGATGGTTGGCCAAAATTGTGTAGTGAATGTAGAGAATCCAGGCATAGACTTATACATCCTTTTGACCAAGGCAAAATGCTTGACCATAAAATCTGAAAGCGATGAATGTAACAACCGTATTAAGAAAGATTCATTTGTCATTGAGGGACTATTATACGACAAGATAAATGGGTGTGATGATACATATGTCCTTTTGGAAAACAAGCCCATCGATCTTATCTACTCCCACCTAGCACATAACGGGCTTGGCCTCAGGTTCTTTTTAATTTCATAAGGGAGGGTACCCATAGTTTTCCCCCCCCACACTCCTTTGCTACAAACTCACGGAGGTGTTACAACGATTTCTAGTTAGTACAATGTACTTTGTATGCTAGTTATCACACCCAGTTATGCTAGTTAACATAGATGCTAATGTGTATGCTAGTCAACATAGTCTGTTTGCTAGTTGGCATACACATTTATGCTTCTTAGCGTCTATTCTACTGTGTATACTAGTCAACATACATAGCAGTCAACATACATGCTTATTATACTATGTATGCTAGTCAACATAGTCTACATGCTAGTTAGCATATTGGGTATGCTGGCTAGCATACCCAATTATGCTAGATATTCTTTGTATGCTTGTTAGAATAGTCTAGATTCTAGTTAGCATACTGGGTATGCTGGATAACATACCTAGTTATGCTAGTTATTCTCTGTATGCTTGTTAGAATAGTCTGTATGCTAGTTACCCACTTATGCTAGTTAGCATACCAGCTTATGCTAGTTACCATACCCAGTTATGCTAGTTAGCATACCCAATTATGTTAGTCATGACATTGTATGCTTGTTGGCATATTGTGAGAGATTGAAAGCATGATCTTTTGCTAGTTAGCTTAGTCTGTATGTTAGTTAGCATAATGGGTATGGTGGCTAGTAGACATAGTATGCTAGTTAACATACCCAGTTATGCTAATTAGCATTCCAAGTTATAGTGGGTATGGTGGCTAGTAGACATAGTATGCTAGTTAACATACCCAGTTATGCTAATTAGCATTCCAAGTTTATGGAATGCAAAAACATGGAATGCTTATTGGCATACTAAGTATACAACAATCATAATGATATGCTACCTAGCATACTGTATACATGTACATAGTCATTATGGTAACTACCACACATCCCATGCAACAAAATTTTCAGTATGCTAATTGTTGTGTTAACAATCCACCTTTGCATTTTTAATAGCAATTTAGATATGATCATTAATGTTTGAAAGACATAATTATGTCTCTGTGCAACAGTTCAGTAGTGTTTTCTTGTCCTTTATGATGTCTTCATTCGATACCTTATTAGTGTCACAAGGAAAGAGAAACTAGAATTAATTTCCTTGCATGATATGAATGTTTCCATTGCATAGAAAAAGATACGAAAGTGGCATATGGCCAAGGCCAGACAGCTGAGAAAAGAAAGAGATGAAATTAAGAAGCGCCTTGACCGCTACCTTAAACATTGTAGGAAATTTGACAAGTACTTGAATTTTGTTCATCCTTCAGGGGAAGTTATTTTTGCTGAGTGGTATCCGTAGCCAGACCCAATATACCCGGTGCCCAAAATATTAGCTATGGGATGAGAAGGACTCTCTGGTTCTTAATTTGAATGGCCTACTGGTTAAAGTTGTAGAGTCAAAGCACGGTGAAGTTCCCCTTGAATATGCAGAGGAAATGATAAAGTATTGTATGCAAGATAAGGGGTACATATTTTGTCACGAAGACAATCACCAATTTATGGATTGGTGTCTCCATTTTTTCCATGTGTACATATGGATCACCAACATGCAGCGTAAAGTAAATGCAATATTAGATACAATATTCAAACCATAGTGGGCAAGAATGGCAGGTGTTTTGGCACATGAGTGTTGGAATTAGGGTTGTAAGAAAACACACAGAACTTGGAGAAGATGAAGGAAACTCAAGGCACACAACAGAGTGTGTTTTACTTAGTGTGCAATGGAAAGATAGATAGCCCTAGAATGATGGGTGTATATACAATGCACGGGGACAAACCTCCTAGTGAGGGACAAAATGCCTCGGTGGTCAAAACAACCAGCCCAATCTGAGTCAAAAAAAGCATGTAAGTCTGTCGGCAATGATCCCCCCTTGGGATAAAACAAGCCAAGATGTAAAGTGCCACTCAAGTAGCGAAAAATCCTCTTGACAGCCTGCCAATGCTTAGACCCTGGGCTATGCATAAATCTACTGACTGTGAGACTGCAAACTGTATCCGGCCTCATGTTGCATACATAAATGAGGCATCCAACAACAGTTTGGTAAAGAGTGACATTTGTCAGATCAACAACATCATGAAGGCTCAATTTCAAACCTGTTTCCACGGGAGTGGCAACAGGTTTGCAATCCTCAAGTCCAAACTTACATAGCAATGTCTCTATGTAACTTTTCTGACACAAGGCAATACCACCATCACATTGCTTAAATTGTATATCCAAGTAATGATGCAACAGTCCCAAATATTTAATCTAGAAAGTAGCATTCAAATCAGACTTAAATTCAACAATATGTCTCTCATTTGGTCCAGTGACCAGCAAATCATCCACGTAAAGAACCACAATGAGAAGCACATCACCCTCATGCTTTACATACAATGTGCTTTCTGTTGGACTGTTATGAAAGCCTCATTTGACCAAATGAGTGTCAGCCTTCTCATACCAAGCATGAGGGGAATATTGCTTCAGCCCATACAATTTTTTTTTACATTTTCACACCTTATCCTCTTGTCCTTTCTTGACAAAACCGAGATAAACTACCTCAAATATATCACCATTCAAGAAAGCGGTAACAATGTCTGATTGATGTACATCCCAACCAAAATGAGTTGCCAATGCACATAGAAAATGGACAGTATGCATACGACAAGTGGGAGCAAAAGTTTTTTTATAATCTTTACCTTTTTGTTGTGCATAACCCTTTGCAACAAGTCGAGCCTTATAGTGATCAATCTCACCATCCGGCTTGCGTTTCAACTTGTAAAACCACTTCGTACTAGAAGGAAAATCACATAAAGTCCATGTGTCATTTTCTATAAGTGCATCATATTCTAATTGCATGGTAGCCATCCAATTTTTTGAATCCTGTGCTTCATCAAAAGACAGAGGTTCCTCAACATCATGTAAGCTAGACACAGCAAAAGCATAACAATTTGATGCGTAAGATGCATGGAGAGAGCCTGGACGAGTGCGACTAGACAAAGGTGCATCAAATTTACTGTCACACAATGTATGCACCAACCATTTTGGCATACCTCTAGCCTGCTCATTTTCAGCCCTTTCCTCATTGTCAAAAAAATCTAATATTTAACCAACCCAAATGATTTTCTTATATTAAACTGATCATTTAATGTGGGAGAATAAACGGGAACAAGGGTTAGAATATAGACATGTGCTTATAGGTCTATCTCAACACGGGGCCAATGGTAAAGTAGTCCAAATGAGAGATGGTCTATCAAAAAGCAAGGCTAGCCAATGGAGCTTTTAAAAGACTTGACAGGTTGATATTGGTTCAGAGGTCAGTTTACAGGGGAAACTCTGCCGAATTTTTCCCAGGAAAGTAAACTACTGTGAAGTGTAGCTATGGATGGATCAGAGGACACTGCTCTTTACAATATCAAGAAGCTGGATGGAACCAATTTCCCATTGTGGAAGAAGCAGATTTGGCACGTGTTGGTACAAAAGAATCAGATAAAACCTATAAAGATCAAGGGGATAAAACGAGAAGATATGGACGAAGATGAATGGAGCGAAATGGATGAATTGGCACTTTCTACCATTATGCTGACTTTGGCAGAAAGCGTTTACTTCAATGTAGCAGACGAGATGTAAGCTTATGAAGCATGGACAAAGCTGAGTGATCTTTATGAGAAGCAGAGTGCAACTTCACGGGTATACTGGCTTAAGAAGCTTGTTGACTTGAAGATCAAAGAAGGGACACCTATGTCCAATCATCTAAATGAATTCAACACCATCTACAGTCAGTTGTCAGCTCAAGGTGTCAAGTTTGATGAACCTGTTAGAGCTATGTTCCTGTTGATCACATTGCTGGAAAGTCGGGACACTTTTCGCACAACGTTGAGTAATTCTGCACCTCCAGATGGTTTGACCATAACACGTGTAGAAGGCAGTCTGCTTACTGAAGAAACCAACAGAAAGACAATGGACAAAGGCAAAGGAACAACCTTAGTTGTCAGGGGAAGGACCAAAGAAAAGTACAAAGGTGGAAAGAGGAATCAGTCTCGTAGCAAGTCCCGCAGTGCTAAATGCAAGAGTGACATAGAATGCTACCATTGTGGCAAGAAGGGTCACATGCAAAGAGACTGCAGAGAATGAAAAGCAAAAAAAGGCAAAGAGAAAGCTGAAGATCATGGTGAGAAGAACAAGTCCTCAGTGAAGATTCAAGAAATAAATGTGACAATCATTGTTGCAGAGGATGACGGTCTAGTGTCAGGAGACATCTACTTCTTGAAGAATACAATGGACTCAGCTCTTCTTATAGCATCTGATGGACATGCACTGAGTGACTGGATTATAGACTCAGGGGCATCACTTCATGTGTCTCCAAACAAGGAGTGGTTTACCTCTTATGTGGCCACTAAAGATCATGTTTGGCTAGGCAATGGGCAGACATGTGAGATCTTAGGTGTTGGAGATGTTCAATTGAAGTTTCAGAATGGCTCTTCTTTCACGCTGAAGAATGTGAGACATGTTCCCGCAATTACAAAGAGCTTGATCAGCACAGGTTTACTTGATGATGCTGGCTACGTCACCACTTTTGGACAGAACATGTGGAAGATATCCAAGGGTTCTATGACAGTAGCACATGGAGTAAAGTCTCGAGGACTTTACATGATTTATGTATCAAATGTCTCTAAAAATGTAATCAATGTAACCGAGCAGCCGAACATTTCTTTGTGGCATAGCCGGTTAGGACATATGTCCAAGAAGGGAATGGAAATCTTGTCTCGTTCTGGTTATTTTCCTGGCTTTTCATTTAATGATTTTGAATTTCATGAACATTGTCTGTATGGTAAGCAAACACAACAGGCACATAAGCATAGAAGCAGTAGAAGAGATACACGGTTGGCACTTGTTCATAGTAATTTGTGTGGACCTATGCCTAACCTATCTCTAGGGGGAGATTCTTACTTTATGACATTTATAGATGATTACTCGAGGAAAGTATGGGTTTACTTTCTCAAGCACAAGGATGAAGCGTTTAGTGTTTTCAAAACGTTTGTGACACTTGTGGAGAATCAAAGTGGCAAGAAGCTTAAATGCTTACGCACTGACAATGGTGGAGATTATGTTTCAAAGACCTTTCAGGAATTTTGTGAGTCAAAAGGTATAAAACATGAACTTAATGCTCCTTACAATCCTCCTCAAAATGGTGTTGCTGAGAGGATGAATAGGACCATACAAGAGAAGGTCAGAAGTATGTTGTCTAATGCATAGCTGCCAAATGGGTTTTGGGCTGAAGCTATATCAACAGTTGTTCATCCTATAAATAGATCTCCTAGCAAGGTTTTGCAAAAGAATTCAGTGGGCAGAGATGGTATGGTCAGGCAAGGTGCCCTCATACAAGCATCTCAGAGTCTTTGGCTGTGAGGCATATACTCACGTTCCAAAGGAATTTAGGAACAAACTTGAGCCAAAGAGTAGAAAGTGCATCTTTCTAGGCTATGGTAATTCTGGTGAGATGGGGTACAGACTTTGGGATCCTGAATCCAGAAAGGTTATCCCCGTAGCAATGATGTTCTCTTTAATGAAGCCAAATATCATTCGAAACCAGAGAGGGTTGAGGAGATTAGAAGAGTTGTCTTCCAAGAAGATGGATCTGCACGTGCAAGACAAAATGTCAGGGCTCAAGAGGAGCAAGGATAGGATAGAGTGGAACCACAGGTTGTGGCCTATTTTGCATAAATTTGGACGTATCACGCGACCTCCCAATCGGTTTGTTCCATCTATGAACTATGTCATGTTGATTGATTGCAATGAGCCTTGATGTTACAAGGAAGCAGTGCAAATGAAGGACTCCGGGAATTGGCAATTGGCCATGCAGTCAGAGATGACAGCTCTGCATAAAAACCAGACATGGAAGCTAGTTAAATTACCACAGGGCAAAAAGGCTCTACCTTGTAAATGGGTTTACAGGTATACGATCACCGCTCATGATAGTCAGCCAAAGTACAAAGCAAGGCTTGTTGCCAAGGGCTTTAAGCAAGAACAAGGCATTGACTTTGATGAAGTCTTCTCTCCGGTGGTCAAGATGACTACATTGAGATGATTTCTTGCATTGGTTGCCATATTAGATTTGGTGTTGCACCAAATGGATGTCAAGACAGTGTTCTTGCATGGTGATTTAGATGTGGAAATTTACATGCAGCAGCCAGAAGGGTTTGTTGAGAAAGGCAAGGAAGATTTGGTATGCCAGTTGTTAAAGAGTCTTTATGGCTTAAAACAATCACCGAGGGCATGGTACCATAAGTTCCACAAGTTTATGCTTTGTCAAGGCTACAAACGTACTGAGTTCGATCACTGTCTATATACAAAGAAGGCTAAGGATGGTAGTTGGATGATCCTTATTTTGTATGTGGATGACATGTTGATTGTTGGCAAGCACTTGGAAGAAATTTCAGCTTTAAAGTCAAAGATGGCAAAATCGTTTGACATGAAAGACATGGGTGAGGCAAGTCATATACTTGGTATGCGCATTGAGAGAGACAGATCAAAGAAGTTGATTTGGTTATCTCAAACAGAGTATATTGACAAGGTTTTACAACGTTTCAATATGGAGAAGGGAAAGGCATTGAGTGTTCTATTGCCACCATATATGAAACTTAGCAAACAAGATTGTCCTGTGTCTGAGGAAGAACACGCTGAAATGGATAAGATTCCATATGCGTCTACAGTGGGTAGTTTGATGTATGCAATTATTTCTACTCGCCCAGACATTGCATTTGCAGTGGGAGTAGTAAGTCGATACATGTCAAACCCAGTCAAGAAACATTGGGAGGCAGTGAAAGGAATATTGAGATACCTGAAAGCTACAAAGAGTATGCGTATATGATATGGGAGTCAGGAGCTAAGTGTAAAGGGTTTTATAGACTCAGATTATGCAGGTGACTTAGACAATCGAAGGTCTACGTCAGGGTATGTCTTTACATTGGCTGGTGGAGCAGTATCATGGGGAGTTGTCTAGCGCGCATTTAACGGAGCTTGTAATTTTTTGGCAGCTGGCGGCCAGGTCAGCTCACGTACCTGCCGCCCAAGTATGGGCAGCCGGTCTGTAACCGCCCTAAGCCCCATTCTCAGTCACACCACAAAAGAGCATTAAATGAATTTCCACCCTTTGTAACTATGCCGATATTGGCATAGTTGTGAAGTTCAAGGCATAGTTGGGACGTTGAATGGATACTAAGCAATGTGTGACCATGCAAGAGGCTTAGTAATTTCTTTAATGATGTATCTCGGACTAGTTGGCATAGTTATCTATAAATAATAACTAAGCCTAGTGGGTCGACCGTAGCCTAAGAGAGAATGGTTGTTCACAGTGGAGCAAGTGGGCGTAGTGCAGCTAGAGAAGCTACTACAACCCGGCTTTCAATCAGGAAGGACACTACTACAATTACATCGAACAAGTGACACTCGAGCTCCTGGTTCAAAATGCAATGTTAGGAAAATAAAACTGGAGTCCAATGTATTGTAACCAGCTAAAATCATAAAATCATGATAAGATTTTGAGCTTGCCTTGAAGAAAACCAGGAAATATACACAAGTTTAGTGAAAATACCGGCAAGAGCTTCAAATTTTGACCTAAAATCCGGAAAATTTTGAAGTTTGCCATTATTTCCTTTGGTTAGGGAAAATGTATTTTTCTAGCCCTGGCCCAGCTTGGAGAATAGTGTCCGTTCGAGCAAGCCTGCAGTTACAATTCAAGCCTGCCAGATCATCTGCAGCGGACAGTCGATCAGCAGCTCCTGCATCACAATCCATGGGCGCAAAATAAGGAGGATCCGGCCTTCTTAACTACATTCCCACTGAAACTGTAATGCATGCAGAGAGTTGCTAGCGGGGGTTTTTTGCAAGGGAAGGTAGAGCGCCAATGGTGGAGAAAGTTGGCCGACGAGCAGCACAAGGCCACGCGTGGGCTTGGCCTCTGCTCGGCCTAGTTTTGCTGTCAGTACAGCTGAGTGATATATGGAAGGAAGAGGGGGGGGGGGGGGGGGGGGGGGGAAGAGAGAGAGAGAAGGGGACAGCACCGGATGCCCATTCAATATCAAACAAGCATCCGAAATCTATCCCGCGTTGGCACGAAAGTGGCCTGAATTTCTGTGTGCAGGGTTGTTCGTTTAGTATTAGCTACGTGCATAATGGGTCGATTTCCTCATGAGATAACGTTTCAAATCTCTGGACTCTACTGTAATACATTCCGCGCCGACGCGGTATGTTGATGGGCCAAGAACGGGTAAACGGGTCTATGGTCTTTTTTATGAGACATGATCTCACAAGGCTTTGAACTCTGCTGCTTGCCCTTCCGCGCCGGCGCGGCATGCTGAAGGGCCAAGAATGTATGCTTTAAAAAAAAAAAAAGAGAAATGATATTCTCACAAGGCTTCGGACTCTGCTGCTCGCCCTTCCGCGCCGGCGTGGCATGTTGAAGGGCCAAGAACGTATGCTTTTTTTAATGAGAAATGATATTCTCACAAGGCTCCGAACTCTGCAGCTTGCCCTTCCGCGTCGGCGCGGCATGTTGAAGGGCCGAGAATGGGTAAACGGATTTCAACTTTTTTTAATGAGACATGATCTCACAAGGCTTCAAACTCTACTGCTTGCCCTTCCGCGTCGGCGCGGCATGTTGAAGGGCCAAGGACAGGTGTAGACATTCAACGGGGATCTCATTCTTTTTAACTTTTGCAGCGGCTTCACACAATGTGGGGAAAACGTATGAAAAGCAAGATATAGAGGGGGGCACAACAGCGGCCACTTCCGTCTCCCTTTCTCTCGTTACGACTTGGCCCTACTCATTACCTATCCCGCGTCTTTGCAAACTGTTGAGCTTGCAAAGAAAACTTAGCATCAAGTAGGACATTGCCTCAATCAGTACCGCGTCGGCGCGGGAGAGTTAAGTGCAAGAAATTGATTATCTACAAACAAAAGATTTATACAATTTTTTTTGAGACGTGGCTCTAATCCATACCGCGTCGGCACGGATAGGTAAGTTCAATGTCCCGTTCTGTTATAACGACCTCTTGAACTGCTAGAACTTTCTTGCATTTATGGCCTTGTTTACATTTCAAGTGCCATAAAAATTCAAGAGTAAAGATCCGTTTTCAGGATGGGACGTGCCCAAAATGCTTTCTACATCATTAATCCAATAGGGACATGGCCGGAGTCCATACCACAATGTTGCGATGCCGAAGTGTAGTGTGCTTGCCCCTATAACATTGGGACCTACCCCTAACTAGTACCTCGTCATCGGCACAGGAGGGTAAAGGTTAGAAAACCTTAGGTTTATTAAAATTGATAGTGTGTATTAAACAAATTAGTGAAAGCATTGAACGACTAGGGAAATGTAACCTTCATGCCACTCTTGCTTCTGTATTAGAATTAAACATGCAAACAACACCGACCCAACATTCAAATTTAGAATAGAAGTGTGTATATTAACCAAAGTGGCTTCATTGATGAAGTCATCAATTAAATGAATAAAATTAGCAATGCCTTTGAAGCAAAGAAGAAAAGTACGCATCAAGTTGGACTGAGCCCTACTTAGTACGCATGGGTATGTGGGAGGCATAAGGGGTAAAAAACATGCAATTTGTTGAGCTTGCAATGCAAAATTAGCATTACATGGGACATTGCCTCAATCAACTGCTGTCATAATGTGCCACTCCTAAAAAATATGTGCACATGAAAATGGGAGAATAATTCGTTAAGGGTGGGGCATCAGAGAGGTTAATAGGTAGATCTGTGCAAAATGAAGAGTTCATGGCTTAGCCTAAGATATACAAATAATGTTATGGCTATGCATTAATTGATTATATCACCATCATAGATCTATCCTTCCTATCATTGGCACGTTACTTTTTTGAGTGTCTTCCCTTACTTACATTTTGCTTTTGCAAGTTATTTATGTTCATTGTAATATTTTAGACCTTTAGCTATTGTGATTTTCAATGATTTTGGAAAAACTATTTTTGAGGTCGGTTGATATACTTTGATGTGTTAATTTTTGCTTCATATATTGAAGTGCATAATTGATAGTATTCATTGAGGTGGAGGCCAAAAGGATAGTGCGCGAGATATCAATTCCCAACATTAGCTATCGTGAACATTATAAAGCAACACAAACTTTAAAAAAAAGGACTTCAAGACTAGAGGCAAAATGAGTACCTTTTCATGGAATTTTCTTGCTTGAATTGATCTATTTATTTATTTATTTATTTATTTATATCCCTAGCTGACAAGAACTAAAGTTACAGAGGGATCGCTTTGATCGCATGCAATGCCACACTTTACTCTTCCTAGTCATGTACGTAGTTTATCCCCACGCATGTAACTCTCTCTCTCTCTCTCTCTCTCTCTCTCTCTCTCTCTCTCTCTCTCTCTTTGTGGGGGTTGAATATGCAGGGAAGAAGCTCTTTTCAATAGAAACAAAATAAAAACCTCTCTCCAAATGCAACCATATATAATTTTTCCTTGCTCATAGAAGATTCTATAATAGCTACGCTTGTAGGGAAACCAATCTCTTCCTTTTTGGCCTCTTTTGTCGGTACAATGTTCAAACCTATGATAAACCATGTTGGAGATATGCCTTTATCAATGAGGAGTGTGATTCATGCTAAAGTATCATATTTTGCACTTGATCAAAATAAATGAGAGAATTACTTTGTTGCTAAGAAATGATGATAGTTAGTGTTCACTAAGGTGTTACTCTTGACTTGGATGTGGCTCTTGCTACTACTGTGAGGTTGGATGATTGTCTAGCCATAATGCTCTTTGTTTTATGCAAATACTCTCTCTCTCTCTCTCTCTCTCTCTCTCTCTCTTCTTGTTTTTCAAGTAAAAGACATGATTTTATCAATGACGAGTCTGATTCATGGTAAAGTATCATGTTTTGTACTTGATAATACTAAGTGAGGGAATTAATTTATTGTTAAGAAATGATGTTAGTGTTCACTAAAGTGTTCAAGAAAACATCAAAAAGAAAACTTGGATATCCATGTAACAAATAATTCCTTCTCCTATGCTCTCTCTCTCTCTCTCTCTCTCTCTCTCTCTCTCTCTCTCTCCTTTGATTTGATTTCGCTCGGTTTTTGTGTTCGCTCGATAAAGTTTTCTCGGTGCTTGGTAAGACTCAATGCCAACGATCCGAGCCCGATTGAAATTGAGCCTTCTATTCAACCTTCTAACTTGTATAAATTGGGTGAATCATCTCAACTAGATAAGAAACCTATTGATCTTAGCATTGTTCCATTTCCTCAAAGTCTTCTCCCACAATTCTTGATCACTCATATCTCTGACTCAAGCCCACGATTCTGTATCGAGGGCTAGATATTGAATCTATATGGGACCTACAAAGTTGGTGTTGACCAACTGAAATACAACCGTTACTTGAAGCTCGACTTGGTTGATGAAGAATGCACCGACACTATTATGGTGGTGATCAATGATCCATACATAGATCTCTACGTCGACAAGATCCACCTCGATGAATTTGTTCACATTGACAGCCCAGTTGTCTGACGCAAAAATAGGGCAGATGGGGGGTCAGCAGTGTATTCCTTGTACATCAATGCTACCACTGTTGTAAGCACAACGGAACCTTTCCCGGTGTCTCTTACATTTGCCCCTGATTGCAAGATACGTGCATTTCTTGATGAGATAGGTGCACAACAATCTTCGAGTGGACGTTCTCAATTGAGCACACTTGCTTTTGTTATTTTACAAAAGCACAACTCGCAGTCAAGATTTGGTGGGTCTGTTGGTGACTTTCTGATTGCAGACGGTCCTCTCCCATCAGATAGGGCATTTGTAAGAATTGACCTATCTTGCTTATTGTTTTCTACTCTTTTATTATACATTTGAAATCTTCCATGATATATTGATGCTCTTTTTGATTTTGTTTCCATATTTAATCTTTTCTTGTAGCTGAGTTTTGTGAACTCTCGCAAAGATGATTGCCAAGAATTGCTTCAAAAAATGGTTATTGATGGCCCTGTAATGTGCATTGCAAGAAACATTGGTGCATTCCTTGCCAAGGCCAATATTTTGTCAATACTAGCTGTTACAATTCTAGTGCCTGTTTGTAGTGCACGCCTCAGAGAGGAGCTTGACGCCGTCTTTCGAGCTCAAACCAAAAATTTGGGCTACAATCGTGAGTTGCACTCATATAGCATATAGTGATATATTCGAAGTGACTTCTCTCAGTTTCTTACATAGTTGCCTTGTCCAGGTTGTTGGCACCCTCCGATTCGTCAACTTCAATAGTGTGCTGTTGGAGAATCATTGTTCGAATTGTAAATCCACAAAAGTGTATAGACTTAGACAGGCACCTTATTGTGGATCTTGCAATAACAACACCACAATAATCACAACACCGAAGCTAGAAGCACGTATTTCAACAAAAGACAAAAATCTTCTTGATGTGCAAGTTATTGGTGTAGTAGCCGATTTAGTGTTTGCATTGGATAGAACCTTCAACCAAATTTACGTTGAGTTCGTTTTCGAGGCAAGAGATACCTTGGCAACAACCTCACGGTTTGGCCGTTTCAAAATCAACGCGAGTGGCCACGTGGTGGCGTATCAAACTGAATCTTAGTTTTGTGAATGTTTGCTTTTCATTACTAGCTACCCTTTACTTTGCTTGCTTGTTCTAACTATATCCTCAAACAAAACCAATGCTTCTATCCTCTACCTCTTTGTAACGTGCTTTTGCACACTTTTGATTTTGGTTCTAAGTATTGTGGTTATGCTTGTAAGTATTGTTTGCTTCTTCCACGAACTGAGAACTCAAAACATTTTGTATTTCTCTCTCTCTCTCTCTCTCTCTCGATCTAGAATCAAATACAAATAGGCACACATAGATACAAAAAACATTCTCTCTCTCTCTCTCTCTCTCTCTCTCTCTCTCTCTCTCTCTCTCTCTCTCTCTCACACACACACACACACACACACACACACACATTCTTCTTCTTCTGTGTGTGTGTGTGTGTGTGCATCCATTTCCTGTAAAGCAACACACAAGCTGTCTCTCTCTCTTTCTCTCTCTCTCTATGTGTGTGTGTGTCTACTCCTCAATTCCTCTCTCTATCTATCAATTATATGCAAAACAACAAACACTACTCTCTTCCACTCTCTATAATGGAAAATCCTACTGGTTTCAATATTCCAAAAGAGATAGACATTGACATGCTATTTATGCAAACACATCCTCTTAATCAACAATTGTTTCTAGCACTCCATAGTGTATTGCAAACAAACTTAAGCTTTGAGTCATTTAGACTTACAATGCAACAATGCTTGTTTGAGAACCACTTAACAAATTCTATCACACACTCTTCAGCTTCATTCTTCTTTGGATCACAGCTAGAGTCTTTCAGTGAAAGAGCTACACCAATTGCATGCTCTATACGATACTTGTAAAACATCGATGAGTCTCACAATGGAAGTCATCAATATTTTCGCTCACAAATTCAAAAAAACACTTACCGTAATCCTTCACAATGCTACAAGTGGACACAACAAAAAACAAGTAGTTGGAAAATCAATTGAACAGTTTAAAAAAGGACTTCTAATTATAGATGGATCTATTATCGGCTTCATCTATTATGAGTTCACGACTTCACAATCACGTCGTAAACTTGTCCATTGGACAATTGAAGAGTGTGATTTATTAATCCACTTGTGGAGAGAGAACATGCATAAACCAACTACTTAAATCACATATATATTTATTGAAAAGCAACCACTTTGTGTCTATACACATTCTGCAATTACAACAAAATTGAAGCGACTAAGGCATGTAAAGCTCATAGAGACTGCCTCATTGCAGCAACATCCTTACATTCATCCACAACAAAAAAACAAGATCGTAAAAAATTTCCTAAAGAGGCTTAATGACACACCTACATATCCATGCGAAAAGTGTGGCCACTTGTTTTTCTGCTCGCAAGTCACACATTTCACTCCTCCACTGTGCTTACATGCTGGAGGTGGAAAACGAAAAAGATGCTCCTCTCTATTCTATTGCCGTGCATGCAAACGCAAATCAAATAGATCTATGCTACCGTTTGAGAGCTTGCATGCATTGGGCTTTAACGACCCTCTCCTACCAGTCCTGCAACAATTGAACAATGTCGAAGCACGCCTGATCTCCATTCGCATACCGTTCGCAAAGATTCGCAAACTAACTTATGATGGCCAATATGGTTTGCGAGGGAGTGTCGTCAATGTCCTTGCAAATATCGAAAAAACACAACAAGTTCTTCCTCGATTTATCCAAGATGAGGCTTCAGTCTTGATAGGGCTTAAACGCAAGCTCGAGTACACACATTGCTACTTATCTAGCCTTTTTAGACCATTGCTGACACTAAAGGCCACACACGCTCTTCTTGATACCTCTTTGTATAAGAAGGAAAACATAACCATAAATGATAAATGGCTTGCACACTTTCGAGAAATCTCACACTCATCACTTCCCCTAGACACAAATACATACGAGATGGAGAACCACTACAACACTACATGGAGATATCGACGCGCGTATATCGACGAAATTAGCGGGCGTCGATATACGCATCGATATACGCATCGCAATGTGCGTCGATATACACGTGGAAAGGCTTTATTTCCCACGTGTATATCGACGCGTATAGCGATGCGTATATCGACGCGTATAACGATGCAAAAAAATTTGGAGGAAAAAAGCGAAACCCGCGAGCAGCAGGGGTCATTTTTGCCTACGCTCAGCTCAAATCTTGGCATCCACCTGCTGCGCAGGTATTATGCCCCCCCCCCCCCCAACCCCTCTCTCTCTACATCGTGTGTGTGTGTGTGTGTGTAGGGGAGAGAGAGAGAGAGAGAGAGAGAGAGAGAGAGAGAGAGAGAGAGAGAGAGAGAGAGAGCGGTGTGTGTGTGTGTGTGTGTGTGTAGGAAAGAGAGAGAGAGAGAGAGAGAGAGAGAGAGAGAGCGGTGTGTGTGTGTGTGTGTGTAGGAAAGAGAGAGAGAGAGAGAGAGAGAGAGAGAGAGAGAGAGAGAGAGAGAGCGAGAGAGAGAGAGACAGAGAGAGAGAGAGAGAGAGAGGTGTGTGTGTGTAGGAAATAGAGAGAGAGAGAGAGATAGATAGATTTTATTATCGTCCTCGGAGGTCAAATATGACCTATGGGACCAAAGTTACATGTGATGTAGTATGTGTATGACTGATGAGTGACTCTCGATGCTCCAAAATTGTAGTGATGAGAGTCGCAATGGAGAGCCCACACTTTGGTTGGGAGAGGAAAGTGTGTAGGTCTAAGTTATGGCTAAAAATGTGAGAGAAGCAAGTTCGGATGTGATCAAAAGCTGAGCACTCTAGTAGTGTGTGGTACTCAGACTCTTGAACTTGCAGTGAGCATAATGTGCACAATCAATTTGACTCTTCTCCATTGCCCCAACGCCCTATCTCGCATCGAAGGAAATGGGAGCTAAGTCGAATTGCTGCGATAGTGCGTATCGCGGACAAGGGAATAGGCTCAAGCATGTAAGTGTGAGTACGATTTCCTCTCTCAGCGAAGAACATGGTTTTGTAGTTGGGGGCAATATAGGTGGTGTAATGTATGAAGCGTGACCCACCGGATTTCTCCCAAGCTGTAATACATTGGCGTTGTAGAAAAGCTTCATTCACTTGAGAGTCAATTGAAGCATCATGTAGCAAGTGTAATGCATCCCATCTCCCAAACCACTTCTTTATGTCTTGCATCCATCCCGTGCTCAAGATCTTGCTTTTATGCATATTTTGAACTTTTTTGCTTGCTTCCCATGCAATTGTAGAAAGTCGATGTGAGGGGTTTTGACGCATCTTTATCATGTACTCCACAACCCTTTCCATGCCCATAACCTCAATTGGAAGAGATCCCGACTCAAGAAGTAGGAGCATATATGGTGTTTGTGTCTTAACTTGGAGAAAGTTTGTAAGAAAACGCTTTTGGACATTCTCAAACTCTTTCCAAGTAGACTTTGAGATGCTCCCGCCCCACACTTCAACTCCATAAAGAAGAACCGGTGTCACCAATGCATCAAAAAGATACTTCTTGAGAACCCAACACTTGATGTTTCCCGCATTACACATGTTCTCAAATGCATAATATGCTCTCTTTCCCGCTTCCAAACAACGCATAGCACATTCATGCCACTTGTGATTGGATGGAACCTCAAGGCCAAGGTACTTAAAGCTCTCAACAACTTCAAGTGTCTCGTTGTTGTACACAATGCATGGCTTCTCCTTATGGTTGGTTTTCACAAGCATAACCTTTGTTTTGGATTCATTTACAATCAGCCCACTATGCAAGCAAAAGTTCTCAAGGACAACCATAAGCTTTTGTGCATCTTCTAAAGTGTGTGCTAGAAGCACTACATCATCCGCATACAACAAAAGCATGATTACCGCATTGCAAATAGTGACCTCTTCAATGCCTTCTTCTTGCATAAAGTCAAGTACCATTTGTTCCAATTGATCGATGCATAGACCAAAGAGAGTTGGTGACAATGGACATCCTTGCTTAACCCCAATAGTGCTTACAAAAATTTCTGAAATTTCTCTTCCCATGCGCAATTGACAAATCACCTTCTCATAGATTCGAGAAACCGCAAGCATAAACTCACTTGGCACTTGGAGTTCTTCCATCCTTCTCCACAAATTGTTACGTGGAATCATATCAAAGGCTTTCTTAAAGTCCACAAAACAACAATACAATCGCTTGCCTTTCAACCGACTTTCCTCCATGAGAACACGAAGAGTGACAAGATGATCAATGGTGCTATGGCATCGACGAAAACCCGCTTGTCCCTTTGCACGCTTGTCATTCTCTTCAGCCCAATCACTCAATTTCATCTCCATTATGCACCCAAACAACTTTGCCATAAGAGACCCAATCATTATAGTCCGGTAGTTGCTTACATTCTTTACATCCCCTCCTTTATGCAAAGGCTTAACCCAATTAGTACTCCAATCATAAGGCATACCATGTTGAAGTGCAAGGTTGAACATATCACACATCCACTCATGGGTAAAATCTCCCGTCCATTTGATCATCTCCGGCTTGATACCTTGAAGATCTCCTGCTTTGCGAGTGGCCAACTTTTCAAGCCCACCGCATACATCCTCAATAGTAAAAAAAGACGGCATACATGGGAGTGAAACATAAAATGGCATTTTTTCAGTATTTTCTTGCTCATATAATTTCCTACAATGTGTGTACATATCCACTAGACTCAAGTTACCAAAATTCTCAACCCGCTTGCCTCTCAAGTTTCTTCAAAATCTTCCACATGCATGTGCCTTTTCTTGGACTTGAAATTCTTGTTGCTTTACTTCCCATCTTCTTCTCTTCTTTTGAATCAATGCCTTGTATGTATGCAAATGACTTTGATAGTTGTCTTTGTCCATAGTTGCATCAAGCTTTATCAAGGACTTTCGAGCATCTTGACATTCTTTATCAAACCACCTTTTGCGTGATCTATCTTTGTTGATACCATGGAGATGCTTTATGGCAAATCATTCTTCCGCACAAGAACAAATAGCTTTCTTGAAAGCTTCCCATTTAGTTTCCAATGGTGCATCACATTGAAGCTTTGTCATCCATAATTTTTGCTCAACCATTTCAATGTACATTGGTGCCCGTTTGAAATCCATACATAGTGATAACTTCTCTTTCCTTTGGCTGAGATTATCATGCTTAGTTGCTTCTCCACATGAAAAGTCAATACATAAGGTGCGATGGTTGGATTCCGGGGTCCATTGACCAAACATAAAACTCTTTATGCGATACATGATGGCTTCAGAGAGTAGCATATAGTCAATCACACTATCCCCATTATGTCTTCTACATGTAAATCCATTGGTTCCACTCCAAAAAGATACACCATTGGCAATGAGCATACCCGTGCTATTACACATGTGTAAAAGTAACTTTCCATAGTGATCCGGCTCTTTCTCATCCATTGAAGTACGATCATACAAGTGAACTTCCTCCAACTCCCTTGAAATGTATGGCATATCAAATTGTTGAGTATCATGTTGCAATGTTTTTGTGCGAGCATTCATATCCCCAAATACAATAACATCACCTTCACCTTTGAAATAAGCAATGTCCTCTTCCAAATCAGAAAATGATTGATCTCTATCCATGCAAGCATAAAAGGGAGAATCATGATGAGGAATGTAGCAACCAGCTACAAAAATGGGTGCTCTTTTTGGTGTCATAATTTTCAGCCATGCATAACGTTTGTACTTGTCATCTTTCACAATTGATACAAAATCTTCCAATCCTTTCTTAACCATACATGCTAACCCTCCTTGTCCTCTTCGTTGCTTGAGATTCTTTGACCACATCAATGAATGTACATTGTAATCCTCTAAGCCGTTAATCCTTTGTGTATCATGCTCCCAAGTTTCAACAAGAAGTACAACATCGGCTTTGCTTGTTAGTTCATCAATGCCAACCCCCGCATTCCATGGGTATCCATTATAATTCCAAAAGCATATTTTCAATTGTAACTCGGTCTCATAGGTCACGCATCCCTATTTGCTTGAGAGACTTGCCTCCTCCTTGGGCACATTTTCTTCATGAGAGATCTCCTTGTTTTTATTATTCTTTTCCTCATATGCCTTGCGACGCATATTTTGTTGCTTAATAGTGCGATCTTCACATACAAAACATTTTGTATCCCTCCAATAGATTCAACTATTATCAAGGATAATCTTTCGTTTGGTCTCATCCGGCATGGTGCATACAATTGGCCGTTCTCCTGAGCGAGGAGCTCCTTGCTTCCCCACTCTATGTGCTCCATAGACCATAACTCCGGACATGCCAAAGTGGGTTTTGAAGAAATCTTCAATAACAATGGCAAGAGAAGGGGGTGTCTCTAACTTCTCTTCGGGAATTCCACGAATAACAATGTTCTTGGAACGTCGCTCCCGTTCCTTCAACTCCTCCACATCCACATTCTCAACATTCTTTGTTTGAACCATAGCTTGCATGAGTGAGGAATTAGAAACCACATTGCTACCACATACATCAGCCCAAGACTTGTTTGTGCATACATTTTTCATGTCACATACATCCCAGCTCATAGTGTCAGATTTCTCCTCTTTCAATACATGGTCATGCTCTACTTTGCTCATTCGCTCCTTCAAAGCATTCAAGTCCACAAGAGAGTGTTTACATTCCTTGACTTCCTCTTCAAGTTGCATCAAACGTGTTGTTTGCATCTCAAGTGTCCTCTTGAGTTTCTCATTCTCAACCACAAGTACCCTTAGTGTGCCATTCTCCATTGCAAGTGCTCGTAAGTCTTCGCCTTGTTTGTTTACGGTCTCTTGCAATGATACCAAGTACGCCATGATCATGGTTTCCTATGTCGTTGGTTGGGTGGTTGTGTTGCTATCTCCACACTTAGGAGATTTTGGACCATTTTCCACAATGGTTGTGGACCTTGTTGAAGAAGAAGAATCCTTGCGAGTGTCGGAAGACATTGTATGAAAAATAGGAGATGAGAATCAATTTTGTTGAACCTGTTCACTTCGAAAATGCTGCTACAGAAACGCCTTTCATAACTTTGAAAATTTTTGTCTTTACATCAATGCGTAGAAGACTTCGTGCTCTTCGATTGAGGCTATAGATCACCCAAATCGGAGTTCGGATGAAGAAGTTATGATCAAAAGAGTGGACTGCTGTCTACTAGGTCAAAAAACGGCTGCACACACACACAGAGAGAGAGAGAGAGAGAGAGAGAGAGAGAGAGAGAGAGCGGTGTGTGTGCGTAGGAAAGAGAGAGAGAGAGAGGTGTGTGTGTGTGTGTGTAGGAAAGAGAGAGAGAGAGAGAGAGAGAGAAATGTGTGTGTGTGTGTAGGTAATCAGAGAGAGAGAGAGAGAGAGAGAGAGAGAGAGAATTAATGTATGCTTAGGAAATTAAAATTAAAGAAAAATAATTAAAGAGAGAAATGAAATGAGTTATATTAACGTCTTCGAAAGGCCAAAGTGACCTATGAGACATGAGACAAGAAAGTTACAATATGATGGATCTGATACAAAGTCAGAGTAAGAAGATGACAAAATAAAATATTATGGAATCCTAAACTGCTGGGTATGGACTAAACGGCTAAACCAGCTAGCTGGGATAGGTAGATCATAGGAGATCCAGAAGTTGTCGCTGGCGGATCTCATCAATCTCCTCCATGGTCAGTAGTCTGACAGGGCGTTATGCATGTCGAGCCAAAGTGACCTAGCTAGATCCTCTGATGCAGCCTCTGTCGATGTTGTGTAGTCCTCCACAGTCGTGGACGTCTAGATCTCCCTAGCTCAGTCGCTCGTTCGATTAGTAGAGAGATAGGGAAGTAGAGAGCGAGAGAGAGAGAGGTAAGTAGAGAGAGAGAGAGAGAGAGAGATAGGAAATAGCTAGAGAGATAGAGAAAGAGAGTTATATATATATATATATATATATATATATATATATATATATATATATATATATATATATATATATATATATATATAGAGAGAGAGAGAGAGAGAGAGAGAGAGAGAGAGAGAGAGATAGGAAATAGAGAGATAGAGAAAGAGAGTTATATATATATATATATATAGAGAGAGAGAGAGAGAGAGAGAGAGAGAGAGAGAGAGAGGTAGGGAAATGAAGAGCGAGACAGAGAGAGAGATAGGAAAATAAGGAAATAGAGAGAGAAAGAGAGATAGCGAGAGCGAGATCGAGATCGAGAGAGAGAGAAAGAGAGATAGCGAGAGTGAGATCGGGAGAGAAAGAGAGATCGAGATCGCTTTTTTGAGCAAGAACCATGCAAGGCTTCTGAATCTTTCTCAAGTTGCTCATCCATCTCCACATTATCTTCTGGCTTGGACATGGAGGCCCCGTCCGGTTTACAATCAGGTAGAAAAATTTCATTGGGCTGAGAACTTCCATGGCTTGTGCATGTGGTGAAAAAAACACTAGGATGGGCATAATATCCTTGGAAAAACTTGTACAAAAAATTGCAAACAGACGGAACATTACAAAAATGACAAAAATGGTCATGCTTTAATATATGATTCATCAAATTTCAGCCACATGGAGGTTGCAGCTTGTGCATAGTGATGTTTGTGGGCCCATGCAAACTCTGTCCTTGGGCAATTACCTGTACTTCGTGACTTTCATTGATGATTACTCCAGACATGCATGGGTATTTCCGCTTAAAGCGAAGTCCGAAGTTTTATGTGCTTCAAACAATTTCTACCTATGGCTGAAAATGTGTCGAAATGTACTATGGGCACCCTCCATTCCGATCGAGGGGGGGAGTATATGTCTCATGAATTTAATGCATTTTTGGCTAGTCATGGGATAGAACACCAATGTACAGTGCCGTATACGCCTCAGCAAAATGGTGTTGTTGAGAGGAAAACAGGTCACTTACAGAAATGGCACGATGTATGGTCAAAAGTCAAGCTTTGCCACATTCTTTTTGGCTTGAGGCCATCATGTGTGCCGCTTATGTACTTAACAGGTGTCGACACCTGAAAGCTTTGCAGTTTATTACTCCATATGAAGCATGGCATGATAGAAAGCCTTCTATTGAGCACATGCGTGTTTTTGACTGTTTCGCATTTGCTTGGTGCCACAAACACATCGCAGAAAATTGGATGACAAGGCTGTTAAATGTATTTTTGTTGGTTAGAGTGCTGAAAGCAAGGTTATAGGTTGTATCATCCGCAAACAAAACGTATTCTGGTTTCACGGGATGTAGCATTTGTGGAAGATTCTGTTCAGCCCTTGCTATCATGTACTAGAGATAGTAATGTAAGCTCACAAGACATTGATGACACTTTATTGCCTCTTTTTAGTGGTGGAAGTTCGAATGTAAATTCCAATGAGGCAAATGTACAGCCTTGGGGGTTTCAAAAGATGTTATAGATCAGCCTATTATTGATGCAGATGTACATGATGTACTTGATGAGGAAAGGGCTGAAAATGAGCAGGCTAGAGGTATGCCAAAATGGCTGGTGCATACATTGTGTGACAGTAAATTGGATGCACCTTTGTCTAGTCGTACTCGTTCAAGCTCTCGCCATGCATCTTATGCATCAGATTGTTATGCTTTGGCTGTGTCTAGCTTCCATGATGTTGAGGAACCTCTGTCCTTTGATGAAGCACAAAATTCAGAAAATTGGATGGCTGCCATGCAATCAGAATATGATGCAGTTATAGAAAATGCACATGGACTTTATGTGATTTGCCTCCTGGAAAAAAGGCCATTGGTACGAAGTGGGTTTACAAGTTGAAACGCAAGCCGAATGGTGAGATCGATCGCCATAAGGCTCGACTTGTTGCAAAGGGTTATGCACAACAAAAAGGCATAGATTATGAAGAGACTTTGGCTCCCACTTGTCGTATGACTACTGTGCGTTTTCTATGTGCATTGGCAGCTCATTTCGATTGGGATGTACATCAATCAGACATTGTTACTGCTTTCTTTAATGGTGACATATACGAGGAAGTTTATGTAACGCAGCCTCACGATTTTGTCATGAAAGGACAAGAAAACAAAGTGTGCAGACGTAAGAAGGCTTTGTATGGGTTGAAGCAATCTCCTCATGCTTGGTATGAGAAAGCTGACACTCATTTGGTCAAACGAGGCTTTCATAACAGTCCAACAGAAAGCACATTGTATGTAAAGAGTGAGGGTGATGTACTTCTCATTGTGGTTCTCTATGTAGATGATTTGATGATCACTGGACCAAATGAGGACATATTGCTGAATTTAAGGCTGATTTGAATGCTACTTTCAAGATGAAAGATTTGGTGTTGTTGCATCATTATTTGGGCATACAATTTAAGCAGTGTGATGGTGGTATTGCCTTGTGTCAAAAAAGTTATGTAGAGACATTGATACGTATGTTTGGACTTGAGGATTGCAAACCTATTGCCACTCCCATGGAAACAGGTTTGAAGTTGAGTCTACATGATGCTGGTGATCCTGCTGATGTCACTCTTTACAAAACTATTGTTGGTGGTGGTTGCCTCATTTATGTATGCAACACGAGGCCAGATATTCAGTTTGCAGTCTCACAGGTCAGCAGATTTATGCATAGCCCCAGGTCTACGCATTGGCAGGTTGTTAAGAGGATTTTCTGCTAGCTTAGTGGCACTTTACATCTTGGCTTGTTTTATCCCAAGGGAGGATCATTGCCGCCAGGCTTACATGCCTTTCCGGACTCAGATTGGGCTGGTTGTTTTGACACGCGAGTGTCCACAAGTGGTTTTTGTTTCATGCTTGGTAGTTCATGTATATCATGGTTGAGCAAGAAGCAACCTACTTTGGCCACTTCAAGTTGTGAGGCTGCTACAGGGTAGTCTTCACAGCTACGGTTGAGTGTGTATGGCTCAGACGCCTTATGGCTGATTTGGGTGTTGGACAGGACACTGCCAACACTATCTACACTGACAGTCAGAGCGCATTGGCAGTTGCGAGGAACCCAGTTTTTCATGTTCGCACAAATCACATTGAGGTGCATTACCACTATGTCAAGGAGAGGCTCTTAGTAGGAGAGATCAGCTTGGCTTATGTGCCAACGCAGGACAACCTTGCAGATCTTTTCACACAGGCATTGTCTCGTGAGAAGCTCGAAGCTTTCCGCAAAGCTTTGGGCTTACTCCCCTTTGTGGATTGATCATGTCCTCAGGGCATGGCACTTCCCTTTACTCATGTGCTAGCTCTCGTTCACCGCATCACTCCAGGGAGGATTTGTTACCATATACATGTGGTAGTGATGTGTGTGAACACACTAGGACCGCTGGGGAAATTTTTCCCTCTTTAGGAGGGTTTTTCCCCCATGCATTGTATATATGCCCATCACTCTAGGGCTATCTATCCTTCCATTGCACACTAAGTAACACACTCTCAGTTGTGTGCCTTGAGCTTGCTTCATATTCTCCAAGCTGTGTGCGTTTCTCGCAACCCTAATTCCAACAATTTTAAGCTTTCAAGTTAGTTGTGAATCGGGCAAGGCCCTCGGCCACATGGAGTAGAGCATCTATTGAACCAAGTGATGGTATCTGGAAAATAATTTTTCGATTTTCTTCATGATTACAAGTGATTTGATTAGTACGACGGCAAGATCCGTCAGCAGTCAAGCGTACATAATGAGCTTGAGCAATGGTAGCATCCAAAGTGGATCTACTAAAAGTATCATGCAAAGATAAGACTTCCCATGTTTGGAATATACTAGGAACATATGAACTTGGGGGGGACTTGCCAAGATGTCTGCAGGTTTTTACGTCACAAGAGGGCGTATACGACGATGTTCTCTAGCGTAGGAGATATGGCTATGAGCCAAATTCAAGCGAGTTTTATTTCAAAAACTCAAGACAACTTGCCACAGCAGGGCAACCAGGTTAAACAATTTCAACTTTTCTTGTTTTTCTACATTTTAAGTTTTAAGTTGGCAAAGATTGCCTATTGTACAAAGCAAAGTGCTTTGACAACATTTATGAGACGCAAGGCTTCTAACCCGTGTCAAGATCCTGCCATTGACTTCAAATCAATGACATTAGCACACAGTTCTGGGCATTTGGTAATGTGCGGATATAAGCTCACAATTTACGTAAGACAACAACAAATTGTGATGTATCCATGCCCGATTGTGCAAGGCACTTCTGGTATCGGCTCAATCTGAAGGGCCATCAATGCTGCCAAGGGCTTACACCTCTACGTGCATGGTATGCCAGTGAGATTGACATAATTCCATCTCATTACTATTTACGCTTCCGCTATAGCACTAGCTACTTTGTCAAGGACAAGCTCAGTTATGGATGTTTTCAAGCGTTATTTTTTATATTTCTTCATAGGCAAAGTGCCATGCCTCAGTCACTCTAGTACAATCATGACCACATATATGCTAGGTGGGTCCAGATGTGAATTATGGTACCTCTCTCTACAAGAGAGTTGTACACGCACACTGTTGTACGCTTATAGGATAAGCTATGACACACACATGGTCTGCACTAGAGCATATGCAAGGGGCACACAACACATTCGAATGAGGGGTTTTCCTTAGCCCAACATTCTCTCTCTTTCTGTCTCTCTCCAACTTCTATGCGGGAAAGGTGAAACTAGGCATGATTTTATTTAAATATTTCTATGTCAATACGGTAACAAGAAGGGCTAAGAGCCATCTATTGCCACCTATTTTGGAATGGCTAAGAGCCATTTGTTTGTAATCCATCAGTGATTGCTTTCAAGATCGAACAATTCTATTCTGTTGTGTACCCATCGATTCTAATGGACAAGCCACAGTCTTGCCATTAATGATTTTTTGGGCATTATTTTAGCACTCCACATTTTAAGTCTGAAGATCAAGTTGAGTTTTTGAATGTCTTAAACTCGTAAGGGCTTATCTGTACCAAGGAGTATAGATGAAGCCAGCATTTCAGACAACACGACGTATACAAAAACCCAATATTATGGATTTTTGGGTCTGGAAAAGATCCATTTGTGAATACGATTCCAACTTCAATGGATATCCTATTTTATCCATAGCACTAAGAGTGTCTATATGAGTACAATTTTGAGGTAAGACCTAGCTCGTGATTACTAAATCACTTATTAAGTGTTGATGGTCAATTCTTGGAACCTTCACACTTGCACTTTCAAGGAAAGAAGTCCCCAAGCTAGTGGACAATTTCAATTTCCATAGTAATGTAATGCCAAGGCCAAACCCAAGGGGGTCACGGACACAGGCCAAGGGTCGGCTGCAAGTTGAGCAGTTTCACTCCAAAGTCTAGCCAAGGGATTTGATGATATAGATATTAACCAAGGGGTTTGGATTGCAAAGGCATCACCCAGGGTTACATGCGTAATACTCCTTGAATTTCACTGATTTTCAATTAGTGTTCCTAGGTCTTTGCAGGCGAAAAATTTGGGCAGGTCCCTTTGACTACACATAAGTGAACACTATGTTCAACCTCCACGTACACATATGATTTGGTTTATTTCCATTTTTGCATATGCTTTTCTTGACTTTTTTTAAGTTGGATGAATAAACTTCTATGTTTTCATCCATTTTTGCTCCAGCGAGATGATAAGGTCACGTAAGAGCCAAGAAATTTGGAATGTAGTGTCCACAATAAATTTCTTCATTCTGCAGTTATAGACCCACATAAAGGGTTTGATTTGGCACATGTTTTCACATGGGATACGACATGGTCTAGGAACTCAAGGAGTTCGGTTTAGCCAGTGTGAAGCATGGATAATGAGGGTCTCTCTCACGCACGTCGCATGTGTGTTTACAATTACCTCCACACATGTTAGCAGCGGTTAACACATGTTACACAGATTATGCACCAAGCTAGGGATGTGCTATGGATGTGCACAATATTTCCTATTCACATTGTATAAGGTCTTGGGCTCATTGGGAGTTCCAAATTGTATATTCTAGAGGGCTCAACTTAATCCCATAGTAGGAAGGCTTGTGGTGCATGCTTTTATAAGAAAACCTTTTATGCAAAGAGGATTCGTTCTTGAACATCCATTCTTGAGAGCTCTCTCTCTTGAGTGTTCACTTTATGAACGGCCTAGCCTTGAGCTTAATGCCAATGCTTAGAGGGCTAGTGCTAATCCTTTATAATTAGAGAAGCATTTCTTAATCTAATCTCTACCTTTTTCATTAGTTTTAATTCTTCTATATTCCATTATGTCATGAAGTAGTTTCACCTTCTCATTATTCTAGATTTGAGTGTGTGTGATGACTTCTTGCTTATTGACCACTCTTATCCTTCTATGAGCATTCTCTAATTAGGTTGATTAATTAGGTTCTTAATCTTGTGATTAGAGTATGTTACATATTGTTTGCTTGTGTGTGGATGGGTTTAATGAAACTCAAGCACCATTCACCTTGTGTGTGTGTGTAGCTTTTGATTTTGGCATGTGGTGATTGGAGAGGCTAACGGAGAGGCCAACACCAATGCAATTAGTGTGTGCTTTTCAAGAGTATACTTTGAGATTCTAGTCTATGGCAAGTTGGACTTTGGTGGGATTAATGTGTGAAGGTGATGCTTGATTGACGATTGTCATAAAATATAATATCTAACTTTACTAAATGATTTTCTCATATTAAAATGATCACTTAATATGGGAAGATAAAAGGGGAACAAGAGTTAGGATATATATATGTGCTTCTAGACCTATCTCAACAGGGGACCAAAAGGAGAAATGGTTGCATCTGAATAGGGTGAAGGGGATCGCGGAGCACCACAGACGGAGAGTGAGAGAGAGAAGGAGACACACGCGATGTGGGTGGGGAGATTGTGAAGTGGCAGCTCCCCCTATACAGTATACTCACTATAAGTATAGGGTAATAGTGGGCGGGCGCCCATGACCTAGGCGACCGATCAAGGCACATAGGCCTTAACCCCAACAACCTCCCACTTAAAGGCCAATGTGCCTTTAAGCAAGATCTAGTAGTGTACAAATAATAGAAGGTGAGATATTCTCTCAACCTATGCCCACTGACTCTCGATGAGCTAGTGCATCTGGCTCTACTGATAGACAAACATCCCGCTGCTGCGGAAGCCACATAGAGCTAGCTCCAAGCTTTGCAAATAGTCTACAAGAGCTCATGCACTCCTGCAAGTATCGGTCCAATACCTGCAAACCTCCCCTATGCTTTATGCCGAGATCAGTCATCGAACAACTAATCAACCCTGTTGCAAATGCTCCCACTGCAGTTGCTATGTCGGGCCTCGAGATCAGCATCTCGTACATGAGGACACCAAACGTTGATGCAACCCTGGCAACCTCTGCCACCTCCAACTCAGAACTCAACTCATGGCAATCCTGTCCCCTATCATAGAGACCATGGCACTCTGACTCCGAGCTCTGGAGTGACTCCTCGTGCCCACCACATATCACATGTGTACCAAGAGTATCCATCTGTCCTGAATCTGCATCAAGCTCTGGCATAAGCATATCAAGAAATGACTCCACAATAGCCGACATCTCAGCATCCATGTGAGTCATCTCTGTCATCACCTCTGATGACTCATCCTGCTGTGACTCACTAGAGCTATCCCGCTCTACCTGTGCATCTGTAGACGCAACCTGCACAACAAGGTCACTTCTCTGCACTCCATGCAAAGCATCCTGTAACCCACAAGCAAAAGAGACTCGCCTGCTCTCTCGCTCTCTACCTGGCTGCATGATCACACAGACAGCACCGTCTCTCGCGTGATCCACATGCAATGGGTAACCTGTACCACTCCTGGCACCTCTCGCAATCACTAGCGAACCCAAATGCATCACAAAATCTCGCTCTCGTAGTGAAATCTGACATCCACAATCTCTAAGCTAACCAATCGAGATCAAACTCACTATCAAATATGGTACATAGCACACATGTCGTAGCAAGTAAGATGCACCACTCGGTAATGACAGTCTCACATCTCCTGCACCTGCTATCGCATGCACCGATCCATCGGTCAAAAGTACTCTGCCAAGCATCCCGCTAGAATAGCTACAAAACCATGCACGATGCGACGTGACATGAAACATAGCATCTGCGTCTAGCAACCACTGCGAAGGGAGTGCACTATCCACATGTATAGCATCTCGTGCATAGCTCGAGGTAAAAGTGACATCCCCGTCACTAGTATACTCCGACACTACATGTGCCTCAACTGTCAAAGCAACTGAGTCCATGGCATCACTACATACATCTCTGAGACTGCCATGTCTCCTACGATGTCGCATACGACAAAAACAGCACCGTCTAACGTGTCTAGAATGACCACAATACCAACATGTCACATGTCGGCGTGCTCGTGAATGTAAATGTCTCACACGAGTCCGTGATGACTCAGATCTATCATACATATCATGTAATCTGCGCCAAAGTGCTCTCGAAGTATTCTCATACATAATAAGAGCATATACAGATTTCGCAAGGTGCAAAGAGAGCGTAGATAGTGCCATCTCCTCTAGCTCCTGCCACTAATCGTCAGACATGTTTGAAGGTCTACCTGCATCACCACTCAATGGTCGATGCAACCCTCGTTGTATCAATGCATCAAGCATACACTCTCTCCATGCCGCAAAGTCTGACCCATCAAACACGCGCATCTGTGAGAGGTCACAATCTGATCGATCACCTGTCTCTGCCATGAGCACAATGTAGCAAACTAAAAAGAAAAACCACCTCACCAACAACACCTGGAAACTGTCTACAAATATGGCCAGAAACACAATGTAAAACCTGTGAGACACACTCCAAAATAGAGCTCCAGCATTGTCAACCAAATCAGCCCTAAACTGGCTCGAATCACATCAACAAAAGTCTGCAAATATGGCTGTAAAATCTGATGCAAAGTTGCACCAATAACCGTGCAAAACCTTGCACAAAATCACAAGTCAATATGACTTAATCGCGCATAAATATCTGACAAAATTTTGGCAGAGTCTCCTTTGTAACTGGAGCAAATCTCAACAGTAAACCTCAAAGAGACAATAATATATGCCACGATGGCCAATCCGGGAATAAACTCGACCGGAATCACCTCACAAAGTCATACATATGAGCATACCCGCTCTTGCCGGAGTACCACTCAACGGCACCTCAAATGACATACATGTGAGTGATGATTGCTGCCAAAATACCTTTCAATCGATGACCAAATGTCTGCCAGATAACTATAGCAACATTTCGCAAAACCTTGCAAGATCTGTCGCTATGCGCAATACGAAATACGGCACACAAGGGCATACACAAGTGACTCCAAACTCCAACCAAATGATGACTGAAAATCACCTGTCAAAGTGGGAGTAAATTCAACCACTAAACTGTCAAAGAGCAACCTACGGATACGTAGAAGCTATGGCGAGAACCTGGATAAAATCCAACAGAGTTTCTTCTATAAATTGACCCAAATCTCAAATAATCTCAGCCATAAACAAATACACAAATCCATATATGGCATACATAAACCGCCAAGACCATGGCAACATAGCTCACTCTCGCATGAGTGGCTCTCTCGACAAATGCATATCCAAAAACCTGTGTACACCTATGAATTTGCTGGTTGCTGCAGAAAATACTCCGTGTGTGTGAGATATACCAAAAACAGTGTTTTTGGGACCCGAAAGTGCACAAATAAACCTGCTGCTGTACTTGCTATAATTCAAAGCATAATTTTAGCAAATAGACATCACCATCGCGTCCGGAGCGTACCAAAACCCTGACCTAAACTCCTGGATCATGTAGATCTGACTCTGTATGACGGAGCTACGCAAAAAACTGCGTTTCAGAGCCCGAAAATGGCAAAAACGAGCTGCACACAGTCTTCAACCTGCTCCTGCTCCACTCTGCGTGATGCAATGTCCTCTCAATGCAAGCTCCAACATAAGAGCTCTACCACAACAGCATCCAAGCACTCGAATGTCAAGCTCTCCTCCGCCGAGCACTTCTCTAACGAGCTCCACTGAGCTCAAAAGCTCCTCTACCGAAGGAAGCCGCAACCGCCTCCTCGACCAAGCTTGACCACACCAAGCTCCTAAGCTCCAAAGACAATGCTCCTAAAGCTAAAATCGCTCTCCGTGAAACTCTGCGATCGAACTCCACCGTCGAGAGCGAGCGAGCTATCGCCTCGAAGCTCTCAAAGCCGTCGTGCTCTCCTCGGTCACCATAGCTCTGATACCAATTGAAGGGGATCGAGGAGCACCACAGACGGAGAGTGAGAGAGAGAAGGAGACACACGCGATGCGGGTGGGGAGACTGTGAAGTGGCAGCTCCCCCTATACAGTATACTCACTATAAGTATAGAGTAACAGTGGGCGAGCGCCCATGACCTGGGCGACCGGTCAAGGCACATAGGCCTTAACCCCAACATAGGGGTCCAAAAGGAGACGGTCTACTACAGAGCACTGTGCAATAAGTGCTTCTAGATTTGCCTCAGCAAAGGACCAAGAGAAGAGATGATTACATCTCAAAAGGGGTCCAAACGGAGGTAGTCTATCAAAGAGTAAGACGCATCTATTGGAGCTTAAAAGACCTTAGGATTAGCTTCATTAAAGACCTCCAAAAGTTAGTGTTAAAAAGTCCTTTGACCTTACGTAAGCTAGGGCTAACATCGAGGTGGGAATCTTACCTAAGCATGAAGTGCTAAGATTCTTAAAGTGGTTGTGGGAACCTTGCCCAAAGCTTGAGGTGATTTTTATGCTTAAATGACTAAGGTTTTTAAAATGTTAAATTCAAAGATAAATTCTCAAGAGGCATGAACGTTTCCATGCTTGATTGACTAAGGCTTGAAGTATTCAATTCAAAACAAATGACTTAAGAAGCATAAAAGACACATGCTTGCTTGATTTACTAAGTGCTTGAAGTATTCAATTCAACCAAATGACTTAATAAACATAAAAGACACATGTTCAAATGATCCTCCACATGTGGTGTGCTTGAATGCTATTGGATAGGTTTTAAAGGGGTCCTATGAGAATTTAGATACATAAAATAAATAATTAAGTACTTTCTCTCAAAGAGGAAAAAGAGGACGCATGTCCAAATGATCCGGTCCTCAACTATTGTCATGTTCTCTAATGCTCTCACTCTTTTGCAAAAGTATTGTTCATGCCAAGTTAATTAAGTACTATGTTCATGTTGCTAGCATCAATTAAGTTCACCCTCTATGTTCTCAAAGTAGTCTCCCAAAAATGCTCACTCTAATTCTCTTAATTCCACTATTCTCAAAGTTTATAGGCCATTTCCATTACATTGTTATTAGAGCATTTGGTTTCTCTTTTCTTGCGTAAGAAGAGAGGTCCTTAAGTAGCCTATTAATGGTTGATTTTGTTAATTATATTAGGGTAAGTGGGACTGGGATCTACTATCAGTTTTGTTGAGCCCACTATGTGGGATATGGTGCACACCTCGGGAGCTTTGGTCTTATTAATGGGGTCTTTTTAGACTTGCCTACGGCTTTACCATTATTGAGCCATAAGAAGTCCAAAAGGAGCTATCCCTCAGCAATTTTGCTATATTAGACCCACTCCACTACTCTCTATAATTAACCAATTCGAGCCGTGGGTGTAGATACTTAAGTGCTTATTTTCAAAGGCTAAGAGGAGTAGCAACTAAGGTTTTAAGTTGCCAAATGATACACTAAGTAAACACATAAGTATAATTAGCATGGTTGACAATAACCAAGAGAGTAGAATGAACATTAATAACTTTGATTTTGCACATGAAGGTGCTAATGATGATGCCCCCATGTTTATCAATTATCTTGTTACTAGGTTGCATCTACTTTGCAAGTCGAAGTTACCCAACAACTTTGTGCTTATGGGATTTCCCTTCCTCTCCAAGAGGAGACAGAGTTTAGGAGGTCTCTTGATGAGACTCCCAAAAGAAGACTCTCTCCCATAAGAGAGGAGGAATCCAAAGAACGAGAAAGAAGTGAATCCCTAAGTTCCTCTAAAGATGTGGCTCCATGAAGACGACGGTTTAGACTATCGCCAACTCCTCCCAAGAAGAAATGGTCAACCCATAGTACTTTTCCTCGTCACTCCAAAAGGGAAGAGAGGAAACAAAGGAAGAAAAATGCAAGAAAGAGGTCACCCTCTTCTCCTTCTTCTTTACCTTCCTCCTCTTTCGACGAAAGCAATAGTTATTCTCTTAGAGAATACAAAAGGAGAGGACATCGCAAAACTTACCCAGCATGGCAAAGGTCCCAAAAGCTCAAGAAGTTCAAAGAGGGAGGAAAGAGTATCTCTTTTCTCACCTATGATGGCACCTTTGGTGCCACAGATAGAGGATTGGCCTTCATCCAACAATTTGATGTGGCCTTTGGAGACGAGGGCTTAACGGAGTCCTCCAAGCTACACCATGTAGCTATGCACTTCCAGAAATCTACTTGTCAATGGTGGGCTAGCCTTTGTGGCAATGGCGAGGCCCCAAAGACATGGAACACTCTATGAGTTTCCATCACGAAGCAATTCCTTGCAAGCGATACAAAGGACAAAGTGCTCACTGAATGGAAAAGTTTGAAGCTTCTCTCACATGAGTCTATTCACAAATATGTGGACAAGTTTTGGGATTTACATCTCAAGGCTACTGTCTTTCAAAAGATAGACTTCACCGAGAAAAAGCAACAATTTTGTGCAGGATTACCTGAAGAAATGGCCGAGTATGTCAACTCCCAACGGCCTAGTTCTATCACCAAAGTAACCCACCACACCATGGTTGCTTCCCGCATCAATTTCCAACAAGGGGCTAGATGGAATGTCAAACCCATGGAAAACAAAGACAAAAATGATGCAAAGGGGAAAAGCAATGCCCAAAATTCTTCCCAAGGCACTTCCTACAACAACAACAACTACAATAACAATAGGTCCAAGGAGAAGGCAGTCTACAAAGGTAAAAACAAACTCTCATGAAGAGCTTGAAGCTTTTCGCAAGGACCATAAGTGTTTTAAGTGTGGGGAGCAAGGGCATGGCTATCGTTCTTGCCCCAAGAAAAATGCTCGCAATGAGACTCCTAGGGCTTCCACCATCGAAGCTCCAAAAGAGGATGCTCATTGCAAAGGATCATCTCTCTCCTATGCTTGGGGAAAAGTAAGGGAGCATGATGCCTTCATCTTGTTTGACCCTGGCTCTACTCACAACTTCATATCAACGGAGTTGGCCACTAAGTTGGGCATTCAAGCTTTCGAGATGGGAGATACTGTAACTGCCGATGGAGCTTTCAAAGGATAGCCAGCCTTCGTTACTCCCTTGATTGGGAGTTGAGGCTTCATGTCTAAAGGTACGTCGACAAAGAAGACTTTTTTTTATCTCTCCTCTCCAACATGAGGATGTTATCCTAGGGGCACCATGGTTCAACCGCGTGGCTGCCAACATGAAGTTCCCTGAAAGGAGAAGTTATTTCACCTACATGGAAAAGAGCATGTACATCGATGCTAATGATTCGGGAAACACCATATCCCTGGTAAATATGCTTGCTTCTGATAAGTCAATGAAAATCTCTATTTTTGTGTATATGATTTTTGTCAGAGAATCTGTAAATGATTCTAATGTTTTCACAGTAGCAATAAAGGGAATCAAGAGGAATTAGAGTCGTGTAGTTTCCTAAATGGATTCCAAGATTTTTTCATTGACGACATCCCTAGTGATCTACCTCCAAAATGAGGGGATCATGACCATGCAATAGAGCCTCTACTAAGAAGCTCACTGCCTAATAAACCTCCTTATTGAGTTTCACAAGCCCAACAAGAGGAGATCATGAGGCAAGTGTATGAATTGGTGGAAAAAGGGATGGTGAGGCCTAGCTCCTCTCCATTCTATTCACCAGTACTTTTATTGCAAAAGAAAGATGACACATACCACATGTGGGTCGAGTATAGAGCACTAAATAGGATCACTATAAGAAAAAAGATTTCCCGTGCTGCGGGTAGAAGATCTATTTGATAAGTTACAAGTTTTGGCTTGGCAGATGCTCCAGCCGCATGCAAACTCACGATGGACAAAAATCTTCAAGCCACTCAAATTCTCTTGAGAGTACAAGTGACACCTCCAAGTAATCTTTCAAGTTGTGAGAGAGAATAAGCTTTTCATTAATCAAAAGAAAAGTGATTTTTTTTTACATACAAGAGATTCAATATTTAGTTTACATTATCTCTCAAGATGGTATCCGTATGGATCCATCAAAGTTGGAGGTAATAAAAGCATGGCCTAATATAAGGAATCTACATGAGCTACGAAGCTTTATTGGTATGTGTGCATACTATAGACGCTTCATAGCAAAATTCTCTCAAATAGCAGGACCATTGCATGACTTAACAAGGAAGAATGTTAAGTACTCGTGGACTGCTAAAGAACAAAATGTTTTTGACAAGCTCAAAGAGAAGCTTACCTCCCAACCAGTCCTTATGCTTCCGGATCTTTCAAAGCCATTTGAGGTTCAATGTGATGCTTGTGGTGATTGCCTTGGAGCAGTTTTGCTTCAAGAAGGGCATGCCATAGCATATGAGAGCCAAAGACTCAATGCCGATGAACGGGTCTTGGGTGTATATGAAAAAGAGCTTTTAGCTATTCTACATGCCCTAAACACATGGAATCACTATTTATTGGGGACTCCATTCATCCTACGAATGGATGACAAAGCCGTAAGAAATTCATGATGCAAACCAAGCTTTCTGACAAACCAATGATGTAGGCAAGTTTTCTTTCGCAATTTAAATTTCATATTGCTTACATTGTTGGCAAGCACAATCAAGTGGTCGATGCACTTTCACAATGGCCAAGGGTAAATGTGGTGTCTATAGCAACTCACAATGTTCTATCTTTTATGATAGATGAGTATGCTACTGACCAAGACTTTAAGTAGGTAATTACAGCCTTTGCATTAGGGAAGAAAAAAAATTAACGATTCACCTTGAAGGATGGTTATCTTCCAAACGGCAATAGGCTATGTGTTACTCACCCATACAATAAGAAAGTCATGTATGAATCCCATGCTTCTCCTTATGCGGGGCAAAGAGGGATTCCATAATCTAATCTTCGAGGAGTAGAAATGTATTTTTATTGGTCTACCATGAAAAGTAAACATACAAGAGTTTGTTTCAAAATGCGTGGTATACCAAAAATTAAAATTTGATCGAGGGAAGAAACTTGGATTGTTTTAGTTGGACATGCTTACTCTATGCCTGTCACATAAAGACTATTAAGGCACATAAAATGGCAACCCTCTTTAGATCTCAAATTTTCAAGTATCATGGCTTGCCAACATACATAGTGTCGGACAAAGATCTTAGAATGACCAGTAATTTCTAGAAGGGGTCTCTTTGAGAATCTAGGAAGTACATTAAATTCTCTTTCGACCTATCATCCACAAATGGATGACCAAAGTGAAATAACTAATCTAACAATTCTTGAATCTACCAAAAGCCTATGTCATGGAAGTAGATTAATGTTCTCAATGAGAGAAGTACCTACCTCTTATAGAGTATGCGTACAATGACATTGTACATACTTCTATGGGGAAAGCAGGTTAAAGAGGGAAGATCCAAAAGTCCCTTACTACTTAAAGTATATGGGATGATCTTCGCTATTGATGAATATAGCAGAGACTCACAAGAATCTTTTTCAAAGATTAAAGAGGTTATATCCATCTCAAAGCAAAGGCTAAACACAGAAGAGCCTTAGCCTTTAAGAAACATGATTGGGTCTTGCTAAAGTTTCTCAAGGCTCATCTAAGGCATACTACGGGCAAGAATCCTATGAGGCACCAAGAGTATTATGCTAAACTAACAAAAAGATACTATGGTCCTTTTTAAATTCTTAAGCCAATCAATGAGATGGCTTATCAATTAAAGTTGCCCAACCATTGGCTCATTCACAATGCTAACCATGTGAGCCTACTCAAGCCTTACAAAGGAGAGACACAAAATGAACCAAGAATAGAGGACCCGCCAAAGATCGAAGACTAAGAAGAGGTGTTGTAACCCGAATTGATTCTTCGACACAAAGACAAGGTACTAAGAAACAGTAAGATTATCCAATGATATCTTGTTAAGTTTAAGAATTATCCTTTTAAAGATCCTAGATGGATGCAAGGAACCTAGCTTAAGGATAATCTAAACCTTGTCAATGCTTACAATGCTAAAGTAGAGTAAGCAAATGAAAATGCATTTAAATGAACAATGTTTTTGTCTTATAAGACTCATTTCTCTTTCTTTTATTGTGCACAAAATTTAAAAAGTATGCATGCTTAGGATCATGTTTGTGGTGACGACGTCTCCCAAACACCAAGTAGAATTTGTCACTCTACTTTGGAAGTATGATATGGACTAAAGAGCAGACATGCTTGCAACAACTAATCCTCCCGAGCACCAAATGGATTAGTCATCCATTCTAGAATGATGTCGTAGGGTAAAAAAGGATCCTCTACCCGCTAAGAAACATGGACTAATGACTAGGCTTTATCTTCTCTACCTCATAGTCGAGGACGACTATGATTTCAAGAGAGAGGTAATGTCATAAAATATAATATCTAACTTTACCATATGATTTTCTCATATTAAACTGATCACTTAATATGGGAAGATAAAAGGGGAACAAGAGTTAGGATATATATATATATATTTGCTTCTAGATCTATCTCAACATGGGACCAAAAGGAGAAACGGTTGCATTTGACTAGGGGTCCAAAAGGAGACGGTCTACTAAAGAGCATTGTGCAATAAGTGCTTCTAGATTTACCTCAGCAAGGGACCAAGAGGAGAGATGGTTACATCTCAAAAAAGGTCCAAACAGGGATAGTCTATTAAAGAGCAACGTGCATCTATTGGAGCTTAAAAGACCTTAGGGTTAGCTTCATTGAAGACCTCCAAAAGTTAGTGTTAAAAAGTCCTTTGGCCTTACGTAAGCTAGGGCTAACCTCGAGGTGGGAATCCTACCCAAGCATGAAGTGCTAAGATGCTTAAAGTGGTTGTGGGAACCTTGTCCAAAGCTTGAGGTGATTTTTATACTTAAATGACTAAGGTTTTTAAAATGTTAAATTCAAAGATAAATTCTCAAGAGGCATGAACGTTTCCATGCTTGATTGACTAAGGCTTGAAGTATTCAATTCAAAACAAATGGCTTAAGAAGCATAAAAGACACATGCTTGCTTGATTGACTAAGTCCTTAAAGTATTCGATCCAACCAAATGACTTAATAAGCATAAAAGACACATGTTCAAATGATCCTCCACATGTGACCCTCATGATGTGCTTGAATGCTATTGGATAGGTTTTAAAGGGGTCCAATGAGAATTTAGATACATAAGAATAAATAATTAAGTATTTTCTCTCAAAGAGAAAAAAGAGGACACGTGTCCAAATGAAATAATAAAATAATAAGAGAGAGAGAGAGAGAGAGAGACCAAGCTTGAGAGGGGAGTATACTCCCACACACACACACACATATTCTTTCATTGTGTGGAGTGCAAAGTGCAAGAGCTCCATCTCCCTCTCCAAGCTTGTTGAGAAGTGGAGAGCCTACATCAACACTCTTGGCTATGGAATGCAAATCCAAACAAGAGTCATGCTTCAATGCTTAAGTTTTCCATCTTCTTCATCTTCATTACTATGCTATTATGCTATGCTAAGCAAGAAGTGTGATGATAAGTGAGGAACTATTTCTTTCTCTTATGAATGATTCTTCTTCCTCTTCCCTCCCCTCATTCCCCGCTAGCTCTCTCCACCTTCAAAGGTGTTTGAGGCCTTGGGACAGAGGCTTGGGATAGTTAATGCTTTTTGCAAAGTTTATGTTATGCTCGTGATGCATGAAGCTTTCCATCTTCATAGCATCACCAAGGTCACAAGGAACACAAAGATTGTATTGTAACAAGTCTCTCTTGATGAGAGAATCTATAATACAAATGCTTTTTGGAGGGGGGACCAGCTCCAAGTAAATCCGGTCCTCAACTATTGTCATGTTCTCTAATGCTCTCACTCTTTTGCAAAAGTATTGTTCATGCCAAGTTAATTAAGTACTATGTTCATGTTGCTACCACCAATTAAGTTCACCCTCTATGTTCTCAAAGTAATCTCACAAAAATGCTCACTCTAATTCTCTTAATTCTGCTATTCTCAAAGTTCATAGGCCATTTCCATTACAGACGATTATGGTGTGATTAGAGTTAGTGATTCATGGCTAATCTCTATTGCATTGGAAGAGCGTTCTCTTGAATCCTCTCGTTTGATACATCTAATGATGCTCATACTTCCATGTCCTAGTCGGGTAGCCGATCCTAGGATTGATAATTTTATTGGTCTTGGGTTGATTAGGTGATGCTATGACTATCCCCAACATTTGGTGCCATTTCCGGGGATCGATAACCTAAGTTAGTGAGTAGAGGATGTTTAGAATAGAGTAATTTCAGTACTTATTTCATTGGTTTTTAAGTGTGTGTAACTCAATTTTGATAGAAATTGAGAAATTAATGATTTATGAATGTGCAATCATGTAATTGATGTGAATGCTAGGCTAATCCTATCATTGGATAAGCATAATTGTCAACATTCTTCCATGGATTTTCTTTCTACCATGTCACCGTGTTCTTCTTCAGCGGCACACGAGGACGTGCACCAAATTAGGAAGGGGACAATGTTAGCAACGGATAACACATGTTACACCGATTATGCACCAAGCTAGGGACGTACTATGGATGTGCATAATATTTCCTATTCACATTGTATAAGGTCTTGGGCTCATTGGGAGTTCCAAATTGTATATGCTAGAGGGCTCAACTTAATCCCATAGTAGGAAGGCTTGTGGTGCATGCGTTTATAAGAAATCCTTTTATGCAAAGAGGATTCATTCTTGAGAGCTCTCTCTCTTGAGTGTTCACTTTATGGACGACCTAGCGTTGAGCTTAATGCCCATGCTTAGAGGGCTAGTGCTAATCCTTTGTAATTAGAGAATCATTTCTTAATCTAATCTCTACTTTCTTCATTAGTCTTAATTCTTCTATATTCCATTATGTCATGAAGTAGTTTCACCTTCTCATTATTCTAGAATTGAGTATGTGTGATGACTTCTTGCTTATTGACCACTCCTATCCTTCTATGAGCACTCAATTTGTGATATTTAACATCTCTAATTAGGTTGATTAAGTAGGTTCTTAATCTTGTGATTAGATTATGTGCCCTATTGTTTGCTCGTGTGTGGATGGGTTTAATGAAACTCAAGCACCATTCACCTTGTGTGTGTAGTTTTTGATTAAGTACCTTGATTGACATGTGGTGATTGGAGAAGCCAATACCAATGCAATTAGTGTGTGCTTGTCAAGAGTGTGCTTTGAGATTCTAGTTTATGGCAAGTCGGACTTTGGTGGGATTAATGTGTGTAAGTGATGCTTGATTGATGATTATAGTGTGATTAGAATTAGTGATTTATGGCTAATCTCTATTGCATTGGAAGAGCATTCTCTTGAATCCTCTCATTCGATACATCCAATGATGCTCATGCTTCCATGCCCTAGGCGGGTTGCCGATCCTAGGATTGATAATTTTGTTGGCCTTGGGTTGATTAGGTGATGCTACGACTACTCCCAACAACACCCAAGTACCTCTTATACTTGAAGGATGTTCTTTTTTCAGACATCCTTACCTGACTCATATATTCCACATGTGGAGAATCTGAGTCTCTCGGACTGACACTGGCGTCGCTACTTCAATTATGTGTCACGACGATGTCCCTAGGTGCTGGTCGAATCTGTTTTCTAGACCATTTTTAGCACGTCGTATTAGGAACAATTTCAATGGCAAAAAATATTGGATACCGTACATAATGACTTGTTGCGGTTACAAGCACGGCTAAACAACATTAACGGCTGGTTGTTTATGCCTATAGCAAGGCTACGAGTTGTTAATAAAAAGGTTTCATTGTTTGTACCTAGAAGTGATTAATGTTTCACCTTCTATTATGGTTCAAATGTTTCAGCAAGGCTTGCAAATGATTGCAATAGAAAGTATTTAGTTTCTATTCAGAACTATTTACACTCCTCTTTAATGTGTGCTAGCAGCATCACATCCGCCATAAGTATTGGCAGGAGTGGCATGCATATTCATCACATTAGTTGCTTATGAAGCATTTTGATGTGCAGTATCTCTATGAGATTACTTTTGGATATACCGCGCACCAATAAAGGTCATGGATTGGTTTGGGTGCTTGTGGATATTTCAAGCTAACCAAGATGGTTATTCAAGACATTGTTGATTCCTCAGCAATGTTGTATGATATTGTGATTCTCATTTACCAGTCACTTTGGAAGACTGTCTATAAACCGTGGAGAATCACACACACACACACACACACACACACACACCTCACTATTGTCAGTATCCAAGGGGATAGACAAATTACAAAACCTTAGTACTGTCAGTATCCAAGGGGATAGGTAGATTCCAAGTGTAATCTTATGCTAAAGGATTTGTGAAGAGCGTATATAGCACCAAGAAATCCAATTAGAAAGCATGAAATGTTCTAGTTGGAGTTTGCTTACCACAAGATAATGCATGTTTGTGACTAGGTTTAGTCTCTTCATGTATAAGTCAGGTTCTCAACCTTGAACACTAGTTATAGTGGGGTTGTTTACTAATACGAGCAGACAACAAGTCAAGGACTTATATTTTGCTAATAAGTTACGTCAGCCAGTTACTTTCATGGAAAATGAAAAGAGGTATTCTTTTGGGTACATCTTTGTTGTGATGACTTGTTTAGCATGCTCGTAGGTGTTCTAAATGAAGTCTACACACTATGTTGCATAGGAGTCGGTAACACATGATGGTTACAAATAGACAACAATGTGGAAAATCAAGAGGTTACTCTTGGTTTCATTGAACCTCCTATTGAACCGTGTTCCAATTAAGCAAACAATTGGATCCATGAAGGATGCCGCAGTGGAAAACATTAGCGTATCACCACTCTTGTTTTCGAGGACAAAAACGCTTCTCCAAGGGGAGAGTAATGTCAGGACAAGGATCCTAAGAAGCAAGGCCTGACCTAGGGGGTCAGGGACCTGAGCCAGGGGCTCGGACTGGACCATTGAGGACTGGGGATCTGTATTATGGCTAGGGCTAGGAGCCGGCCTATATATAAGGTAGTGGCATCTCGTCTCCTAGGTCTTACATGATACTTTGAGGGAGTTTCTCTACCCTTTGATTTAGCTTCATTGTTGTTTGGAACATCTGATTCTGTTTCCTTGCTATCAGTGTCATGTTTTCTTGAGCTTAGCCTTGTTTGCATTATCTCTGGTTGCGGTCTTGTAGATGGTCCTACCATCGGCTTCACCGCTCTTTTGGATTTGTGGATTAGATCAAACTCTACTTCAGCAGGTGGTAATTCATCAATCATGCCTAAAGCCTGGTAGGAAATTCTGGTCAGCATTGGTCCAACATTCATATATGACTTGCTTTTGTGACTTCCCTCGATGTTTGCTTCCACTATATTGTCAAGGATGTAATTGCCAAAGTCACAACTGACCATTCTTCTTTCTGCCATGACCACTGCCATATGCAACATTGGTTCCATGTAGCACGGTGGATTTTGCACTTTGAAATGTTGCGATATCAAATGTAGTGGCAGCTCTGTCTCGGAGTAGATCAGATCTTGATAGGTCAGTTTGTGTCCCCGCTGCTTCAGAAATGCCTTGCCATTATCTATTGCTTTGGTTTTGCACAATTAATTGTGTGTTCCATTGCTGCAGGTGAAGAGCTTCGTTGATGATCTCTGCAGTGATTTTTACCTTGACAGTAGCTTCATCTATCTGAGTTAGAGTTTCTTCCCCATTGTATTGAATGGAGCTAATAAGTTCATGGGCTCTTCGGAAATCTGTTCCCCATGGTGGTAGTCTTAAGAAATTGTCCAACTGTAGACATCTGGCTCCTTCTAGCACTTCGGATCTCTGGTGTAACGTCCACAATTCCTTTGGAAATAGGGTATCACTCCATCTGCTGCTTGGAATTTCCTGATGAAAATGTTTGCAGGTATTGTTTCCAGTTCCTTTTCCATGATGTGAGATTTTTTGTTTGATGAGATATCAGTGATCTCGTACGGGGCCACCTTCCACTCTTTTTGTGCTTTCTTGCGGGGCATCCTGAGACCAGTTTCAAGTTGATTTGAGGGTTAGACAACCAAAAATGCTGCTGGGAAATTGAAAAACGCAAACTTTGACTATAAAATGAAAAATGAGCATAACTTTCTCAAAACTACCCCAAATTTGACCAAATTTCACAAGTGCATCTAGGATTAATATAGTTATAGAGGCATGAAATCACATTTGAAATCTGGCTCTAACGTACATGGATCACGATCCATGTTGGGAAACATTTTGAAGATCTGATGATACCATCTGGTAGGGCTCATCAAGGTGATGCCTTGGTCCAAAAATATTGAGATTTGGTTCATTTGTTAAGAACTTAGGCCAATTCTTGTCAATTTTCTTTAGACTTAGAGAATTTGGACCTTTTGGTTGGGATTTTGGGATCCAAATGAATTGATACTTCATGGCTAGACTTGGTATGATGTTCAGAATCAAATGATGTGATTTTTTCTCTGTCTGGACAAAAAGGTACATGGATCGCGATCCATGTTGGGAAGGGTATTGGAGCACCCATTTGCACACATGTTCCTATAGGTCTTCCTAGCACATTGGTGAAATTTTTCCAAGTTTGGACTTGTTTTTCCTATGTTTACTCAATTTTCCAGTTTATGGTCATGTTTGTCCCGTCTTAACCATATCTGTTTTCTGGATCCAATTTTGAGCACTTCTCTTGGCTGATATCTGATAGTTCATTGATTCCTGATGATTTATGCCTGAGAACCACTGTGTTGCCCAACTCCCCACCAAATTTCATCATTTTCTGGATTCATTTGAAATGGGAAATTGATGTAGGCAATTTTCACAACTTTATAGGTATCCCTTTGCTTTGTTTTACCCCTATTTACACCTTTAGTGTTGCTTCTCTTGATCTTTGGGTTTTACACACTCTCGGATTCCCTTTTGCTTTGTACTGCTTTTGAATGACGCCACTAGAAGTTCCAAATGCTGCTCTGGTTAGTGGGTTAGCTTCATGTTCCCTTCCCAGCCCTATTCCATAGTGCTTTTTGGAAGTAAGACCATTTTAGCCTCAGTTAAATAAAAAATGACCCTTTGCAGACTGAAAGTACCAAATCACTTGGTTTTAATGATTTTAAGATCCATTTTGTTCCTAACTTGCATGGTCAGTTATCTGTTTGCCTCCTCCAGCCAGTGGCCTACTTCTGCCTTGTGTTTGTCATCAAGGTACAGGGATCACGATCCAATGTTTTGCAGTTCCAAATAGTAGAGTTTTCTCCTAGGCTTATGGGGAACTCACTGTCCAACTTTTATTGGTTTTAGGGTTTTGGGAACATGAATTTCGATCCACGTTCCAACTCCTTGCAACTGTTTTTGCATGGGGTAATTCTGCCAGGTTCCAGGAGTCTACTCGAGGGTTTTGGGTTTGGACAAGTTTTGGAATTCCCAATTGGCTATGACAACTTGGAAAATTTTCGTCTTGATTTTGATATGATCTGTTTTTTTGGTGTTGTTGGTGCAGTGTGGAGCATATACAAATGTTCTTGTAGGGTTAATGATCATACCTGTCAGATCTAGTCGAGTAAGGGCTACGATAGTGGTCGTAGCACGCAAAAACACGACAGAATTCTTTAAACTTCTCTCTCTCTCTCTCTCTCTCTCTCTCTCTCTCTCTCTCTCTCTCTCTCTCTCTCTCTCTCTCTCTCTCTCTCTCTCTCTCTCAATGAATGCAAATGAGCTTAACTTGTCCCATTTTGATTATATGTTTCCTACCTACTTGGAATGCCCCATTCATACTTACCTCCATTGCTCATATCTTCCTGTTCATATCACCTGCAGTTTGAACCGTTCCTCATTCTGGTATTCGGTCGACTAATGGCCTTTAATCAGCAGTTTTGATACTTCAAAAGTTGGCTCAAAATTCGTCATGTGCCAAACCTTTTCATTTTTGCCATGTTTGAAGCCCTTCCTTTGAAGATTCGGCGTTTGCTCTCAGAAGTCAATTCCGACTTTTCTAGCTCGACTTATTAATTTTTGTTGATTATTTACTCTTTTTAGTTTTTTAGCGTTTAAAAATAAAAGGAAATTACCCACAATTATTATTAATTGGCCAAAATTATTGTAATCACTCATATATACATATTCTCAGCCTGACATCTTATGTTTCATGAATGGTGTCAATCTGGCTTATTATTATGCCTGCTAAGAGCTAACAAGCTCTGAAAAACTGATAAAAGAAAATGATAAGAAAATAATATATACAGAATGATGATTATTTTGCTGCTAGTTTTCCCCCTTCCCATAGTGAGTTGTCCCGGACAAACATGTGTCAAGGTGCATGGGTACAAAGTAAGTGTCTATGCATAGCCGTATATTGTGGCTCTAGGATGCGAATGGAAGATATGCATGGAGTAACAAAATGCGGTGGAAGATGTGGGTTATGAACCATATGTTCAGGGGTTGTTGATGATGAGATTAGTTTGAAGCTTCGTGGTCCAAACAAAAGAAGTTGAAGAAGACGTACTCTGTCTTTGACAATGAAACCTCGTAGTTTCGACACTGTATCTTCTTTAGATTCATGGCTCTTGTTTGGATGCCACTGATATTTCTTTGATGTGGATGTGGAAGACTTTGAGTTATCCAGTTGGTGATTTGGTTTCGGTCTCCATTTCCAAATGACTTCTTTTGGTTGTTGATGGTTTGATTGTATTGGCTTACCCTTGTTTTGACAAAAGTTGTAGCTTTTTTTGTTTATGTGTGGTTTGGGTTTGGTGTTGGTTGGGGTGGCGTAGGTTGAATTTCAGTACAACGTCATTTGGGTATCCATATTTTCTTCAGATGGGCTTGCATAATGGATTTTTTAACCCATATTTCCTGATCACCTTTGTAGAACATTGTGGTATAGTTTTAGGTGCTGGTAGAAGAGGTTCCCATAGGTAATCTGACTGTGCGAATGGTGTGGCGAAAGATGTGTCATCTAACATGAGTTGTAAGGTATCATTCTGCCAATTCGGTGTGGCTTTATAAGTGTGCATCCACGGCACTCCTAGAATTAGTGCCTCATTAAGGTCTGTATCCGCGACTATATGAAATTGATGAGGATAAGCATTTTGATCAATAGTTATTGATAAATGGACATGTCCTAGTATGTTCATTGTTCCTTGGTTGGCCACCTTGAACCCGATAGTATTTGACGTTAGAGGTTCTCTTGTCATTTAAAAAAATGTTGAGTAGTTGAAGACATTTACTCATGCCGCAGTGTCCACCAATGCGCGCTCGGTGGAACCATCATGAAGTTGAAGTAAAATTCGTAGATCTATGCCACCTAACCATGTAGGCTCCATTGAATTGATGCTATTGGAGAAGGATTGATGCCTTTGTTCTGCCGTCAATTCTCTTGAAGGTTTGCTTGTTCCTTCTGCTTTAATATTTTGATCCTGACTTCTTCTTTAGCCTATTCCTGAATAGCATGGGCTCAATTTCTTCACTGGTCTGCTACATGAATTGTTTAGAGCTCTTCTGGTGTCAATGGGATAAGATATTTTTGAAACCTGCACCCACTTATCCAATTAGACATCTCCTCACCTGCCAATGTTGCAAGCTTGATGGCACCACTTTGCAATATATCATGTATTACAAAAGGCCCTATCCCTCACTTTTTGAGTTGAAGCGTTGCTTTAGGGTATACACCAAAACGTAATCCCCTTTTTGAACCTCCGTGCTCATTCCATGTTGGTCATGGAAAGCTTTCATTTGTTGTTTCTGAGCATATATTCCTGTTATTTACCGCCCTCATTCTAGTTTCATCTAGTTGCTCCAAGATGTCTAGTCTTTCAGACAGTTTGTGTCCCGTCCATCCTAATTGTGTTGCAACTCGAAGTGTGTTAATTAAGAATTCCATGGGTAGAATCGCATTTATCCCAAACACAAGGTTAAATGAAATGGTTCCTATGGAAGTTTTAAATGCTACCCTGTAAGCCCATAACACCGAGTGTAGCTTTAGGTCCCAATCAGTTCTTGAGTCACTCACTATTTAGGTTAGCACCGTGCATAAGATTTTATCGGTACTCTTGGCTTGTCCGTTAGCTTGGGGGTGGTAGGGTGCTGATTTGCGATGAATCACTGTGAATTCGTTGAGTAAGCTTTCAATGACGTTGTTTACAAAGTGTGTTCCTCTATTGCTCACAATCTCAATGGGTAGGCCGTATCTGGTAAAGATATTTTCAAAGAGGAACTTTGTTGTAGTCCTTGCATCATTTTTCTGTGTTACTTTCGCTTCCACCCATTTGCTCAAATAATCTGTGGCTACTATGATATGGTGTGCGTGCATTTGGTATGCAGGAGGTATGATGGGGCCTATAAAATCTATGTCCCACTTGGCAAAGGCTTGTACTCCAATCATCAACCGTAATGGCATTTCATCTCTTCGAAGACGTGCTTTTGTGTGTTGGCATTCATCACACTATTTTATATATGCCTCCGCATCTCTGAATAGTGTTGGCCACCATGTTCCTGTATGAAGTACTAGCTTTGCAGTTTTGTTAGCAGAAAAATGTCCACCTGGCTGGCCCGAGTGTGCTTGTTCTAGGATGGAGAAATATTCTCTTTTTTCAGTAGCACACAATCTTAATTGATTGTCCTTTCCCTACCTGTATAGTTGGTTTGAAATCAGCAAATAGTGATTGGCTTCCTCCTATACAGTTCTCATCGTGCCTTACTCCATCCCTTTGGGAAGGTCTTAGCTTTTAAGTACTCGATTATGTAAATAATCCATTTGGGTGCTCCCATTACTCTAAAGAGGGTGGCATGTTCCACTGACGGTTGCTTTTTACAGGCTTCACATGATTTTACGTAATTATGGACACTCTTCTCCATGTTTTACTAGTAGACCCCAAGTCTCATTAGTCTTTGATGTGTTTGTGTTTTCCCATTATGAAACCCTGTGTGTTGTATATGAGCAAGTTTCAGGTAGTATTTGTTCTCGTCCGGCTGTACACATAGTCTCAATATCTTGTCTTTACCGTTCTTGTAAAGTCATCCAACTAAAAACTGGAGATATCTTGTCTGATGAATGATTGATGGTTGTCTTTCTACCTGTAATGATCATATGGTGAGTAGAGGTACGACCTCTTCACTCCACCTTGGAATTATTTCAATGTTAAACAGATACGAATCTGGAAGATCATCATCAACACCGTCAGGTGCTTCTCCATGGAACAATCTCAAAAGATGATCTGTTCTCTTGTGTGTCATTCCCTTTTTTACGACTACGGTGAAATCAAACTCCAGCAATATTATAAACCAACGAACAATCCTTCTAGTGTTGCAAGGTTTAATTACGAGATACAACAGTGCTTGGTGATCTACGAAGAAAACAAACTTGTTCGCAAGAAGGTAGTGTATAAATTTGACACCATATATCATCCCTAGACCTTCTCTCTCCGTAGTGGTATAATTTTTCTCTGCGTTGTTCAACTGCCTACTAAAGTAGCAAATGGGAAAATCCATTTTTTTCTCTCCTGGTTGGGCTATTATGCACCCTATGGCATAGGCTGATGTATCTACATGTACATGGAAGATCTTGTTCCAATAAGGGGCTTGCAAAATTGGAGCAGAAATTAATCCCCGCTTCAATTTGTGAAAAGCCTTGTCACATTCCTTCGTCCACTCAAATTTGGAAATGAGAGCATACAGGGGCTTAGATATTACATCATACATATATATGAAGCGGCTATAATACCCACAATGACCCATAAATGCCTGTACTTTGTTTATTCTCGTTGGTCTTCCCATTTTTGGACACAATGTGGCCCAAGATTTTACTTTGTCTTACCATGAAGACACATTTTTCAGGATTTAAGAAAATACGATAAGATCTGCACTCCTTTGGCACACATACTCTATCTTTGTGAAGTAAGTAGCCATCATCAATGGAAAAATTCTTCCATCGCTTAAGCTCTTCATGAGTAGGGGTGGAGCTCTGTGTTGGAGTTTCTATCTGCATGTGCAGAGATATGTTGATCTGGCTGTTCAGAGACATGTGAGTGTGAGGGATCCCTTTTTAAAACTGCACTCCACACTTTAGCATATGATTGATCTTGTGCACACTTGCCACGTAATGACTCCAAAAATCCACTCTTTAGTTCCGTGAAAGCACGTGAATTAATCTGAGGCATCCAACTTAGTGCATCCGCTAGTACATTATATCGCCCCTTGCGATATCGTAGCTTACAATCATAATCTTGAAGGATTTTTGCCCATCTAGCTTTACGGCCCTTCAAGTTTGTTGAGTAGTAAACCATTTGATACTCTCATGGTCAAAACCTACGTCAAACTCGGCACCATATAAATAGTGTCACCACTTTCGTAAAGCGTGAATTATGGCATAGAGCTCTCTCTCGTAGACAGAATAATTATGTTGAGCTCTATCTAACTTTTTACTTTCAAAGGCCTCGGTGCCTTCGAGTTCTTGGTCGAGTTTGCCTTGGTCGCCCGCCTTAGTCGTGCGCTGTGGAGGGTGTAGGTGGGGCGGCCGCAGTCGACAGTCGCTGTCTGTCCATGCACTGCTTGCACATAAAACTGTGCCTGCCTTCTTTTTGCTGCACAGCGGAGACATCGTTGCCTGTGGAACATGGGAGGGAAGTAGGGTGTTGTACGCACATGCAAACGCAGCCCAAGACGGAGGATGAGCATCTATTGGAAATGTCATCCACCACTTATAGGCCTTGCCTTTAAGAGATAGACTTGTTTCCATAGCCGTCTTTATCTCCGGGGCCAATAGCTTGATGGTAAAGTGTTGGCCTCTTACCCTCATGGGGTGGGTTCAACCCTTCTTCATGTAAGGGTTAAGCGGCCTTCCTACGCATGCAGCCAACGACGCCAACGAAAGCCTTCGGAGCCTCGATGCTGTCGAGTTTGCCTTGGTCACCCGCCTTGGTCGTGCGGTCGTGCGCTGTGGAGGGGCCGCAGTCGGCTATCATTGTCTGTCCACGCGCTGCTCGCATAGAAGACTGTGCTTGTCTTCTTTTTGCTGCACGGCGTAGACGTCGCTGTCTGCGGGACGTGGGAGAGAAGCAGGGCGTCACACGCACATGCAAGCCGCTTTTAGCCTCCTCCCAAAAATAGCTCGAATACCAGTGAAAGAGCGGTGGTAATGCGTGTGCTAGTCTCCACCCAACCGTGCTATCTTATAGCCTCCCCCTAGCGTACACACTGTCCGGCCGTACTAGTGGCCTTGCCCATAGGACCCATGTCCTTACATGCATAAAGACCTGCTAGAATATCCCAAGCCTGTTTTGCAAATTTTGTTGAACGAATGTGAGGAACAATGGTGCGCTTCATAGACAACGCAATCAATGCATGAGCATGTGCATCCTTCACATCCCAACGAGCTTGTTCTATCGTAGGCAAAACAACTCTAATAGCAGCAAGACTTGCAACATCCTCAATATTGCCTACATCCTCAGAACCAGGACATACATCAATGCCCTACACAATATTCCAGACGCCCTTTGACACAAGAACATGTTGCATCATATAAGCCCACATAGGGTAATTGTCCCCATCCAACCTGTCCTCAATAGCAAACATCTTGAACACATCTGTGTTGTTATCAGCCATGGTAAATGTTGCACCTGATGTGAAAACTACCCGAAAAGAGGAGAAACAAAGCGGGAACAACACGTGCTATATAGTACACCGTAGAAGACTGTAAGACACCTGCTATGCAGAAAACGGCACTGACAGAAATTCTGCACAAAATGACAAAATTGCTTGTGCAGACCTGCCTGTAGTGGAAACGGAGGCCGAAATGAGCCCGAATCAGAAATTTGAGCAGACTAGGCTCTACGAGCTCTCCTGTAAGACAAGGGAAGCTAGAGCGTGAGAGTCCACCACCCAACCACCCATTATATAGGCAAGCCCCTAGCCCTTTGCCCTAGTTGGACTCCCCGTTCCACACCGTCTAGCATGGCCTTGCCCTTGTCTAGTCCGGCCTTGCCGGTGTCCTGACATTACTCCCCCCTTAAGAAGAGTTTTCGTCCTCGAAAACAAAAGTGGGAAACTTCTTCTTAAGAAAACTAATGTTTCCCAAGTGGCACCTTCTTCAGGTCAGTCTTTCCGCTTGATTAAGGCTTGTTGACATACATGATGACGTGTATGCAACTCATGATAATCAAGAACACGTTCAGGTTCATGCGATAGGGTAGGAGGTTCAATGAAATCATCCAAAAACTGTTGGTCAATGACATTGTCAACCCCACGTAACCGCTTACGTAAACCGCTTACATGAAACACAGGATGAATGCGAGAATGTGAAGGTAGTAATAATTTGTAGGCACGATCACCTACTCGCTTGAGTATTTTGAAAGGCCCACAATATCGGGGAGATAATTTAGGCGTCGGCCCAGTTTTCAGACTTTTTGAATGTTCTGGCACACGTAAAAATACTTCCTCCCCTTCTTCAAAGGTAACTTGCCGACGTTTCTCATCAGCCTACTTCTTATACCGATCCTGTGCTTGCCGAACATTCTGACGAGCAAGTTTCAGCATATCCATGTGGTCTTAGAGAAAATCCTTAACCTGTTGGAGTTTTTCGGTTGCCAACCCCATCGTAATTGGTGACCTAGGTTGAAACCAGTACATGAGCATGAAAGGACTAAAACCTGTTGTGACATGTTCAACACTGTTGTAGGCAAACTCGAGAATAGGTAAGTGTTCTTCCCAGTCTGACTGTTTCTTGCTAATGTATGCTCTTAGCATATCCTCTAGTACCTGGTTAACCCTTTTTGTTTGACCATCTGTTTCCGGATAATCAATTGTACTGAGGTTTAGTTGTGTACCCAAGCGTTTAAATACAGCTCTCCAAAAGTGGCTGTTAAACTTGGGATCACATTCACTAACAATGTTACTTGGCAAACCATAAAATTTGTATAGATTGTCCACAAATAACTTGGCTAGTTCTGGTGTCTTAACTGTTGATTTGGTCGGAATAAACTTACATAGTTTAGTCAACCTGTCTACGACCACCCATACTGAGTCATGACCTCTTATAGCGGTTGGTAAACCTACAATAAAATCCATAGAGATGCTTTCCCATTTTCCATTAGGAATCTCCAAAGGATGTAAGAGTCCTCCTGCTTTCAGGCGCTCTGCCTTGTTAACTTGACATGTTTGGTAGTGCAAGAGATAAGCTTGAACAAAGCCTTGTAGACCTGGCCAGTAAAATTGTCGTCGTACGAGAGCATAAGTTTTTCTAATCCCCGAGTGCCCTGCACTTGGACTATCATGACGTTCATAAAGAATTTGGCGCCGAATGTCTATGTCCGTCGGTACACAAACTCTTTCCTTGTGGAGTAGGTACCCATTGTCAATGGTAAAATGCTTCCATCGCTGTAGTTCATCACTTGATAAAGGAGAACTAGGTGTGGAGGTTAATTGTACACTACCGTCATTGGAGTGAGAAGGATCTCTCTTTTGAACATGGCTCCACACTTTGGAATATGCTTCATCATGCTCATATTTGCCCTTGAGAGAATCTAAAAATTCACTACTACGAAGTTCCGTGAACAAGAGCGAATTGATCACTTGCATTCGACTTAGAGCGTCTTCCACTACATTGTATCGTCCTTTGCAATACCTTAGCTTGGCGTCATATTCCTGAAGGATCTCAGCCCACCTGGCTTTTCTACCCTTTAAATCCGTTTGTTGTGTAAACCATTTGATGCTTTCATGGTCAAACACAATCTCGAACTGAGCACCATACAAATAATGCCGCCATGTTTTTAAGGCAGACACTATTGCATAGAGTTCGCATTCGTAAAGCAGAATAGTTCTGCTGAGTTGCATCAAGCTTCTTGCTTTCACATGTAATCAGCCGTCCGTCTTGTAAAATAGGACTGCTCCAAGCGTCCGTTTTCAAAACGAATGGTTTCAAAGGATCGACAATAGCCAATATAGGACCTGTAGCTAATGCATCCTTGAGCGTAAGTAAACTTTTCCCCACTGAAAAGCTTTACCTTTGCCTTTTAGTTGATCCGTCATATGAACAGCAATTCGAGCATAGTCTTTAACAAACCTTCGGTAAAAACCTACAAATCCTAAAAATATTTGTAGTTCTTCCATATTTTTAGGAGGAGGCCATTTCCTTATGGGATCCACTTTGGATTGATCCATGTATAGGCCATTAGCTGAAATAACATGCCCTAAATAATGAATTTCATCCTTTAGAAAATCACATTTAGATTCCTTGGCATATAACCTGTTTGTACGTAACAACTCAAACACCTGCCTAAGATGTTGTAAGTGTTCTTCTTTAGAAGCACTATAGACTAGGATGTCATCGAGGAAAACAATGACAAATTTGCCCAAATATGGCTTCAAGACATTATCCATAAGTGTCATGAATGTTGCGGGCACATTGGTTAACCCAAAGGGCATTACCAAAAACTCGTAGTGTCCAAACCGTGTTCGAAATGCAGTTTTAAGTATATCGGCAAGTTAAATATGGACTTGACTGCAAGTCTATTTTCGTAAAAATGCGAGCATGAGTGAGCTTATCAAACAACTCATCTACTCTCGGCAATGGGTATTTGTTCTTAACTATAACCGCATTTAAGCCCCGGTAGTCTACGCACATGCGCATACTGCCGTCCTTTTTCTTTACTAAGAGGATAGGCGAAGCCCATGGTGAAGAACTGGGTTGTATAAACTCTTTGCTAAGGTAGTCAGCAAGCTGATGTTCCACCTCAACAGCCTCTGAATAACTCATATGGTACGGTGGTTTACTAACAGGTTTACAGCCTGCAGCCACGCAATGCTATGTTGGACTGAACGTGTCGGCGGTGATGGAAAATCATTAGGAAATACATCTTTAAATTCCTTTAATAATTTCTGTAATTGACTAGCAACGTTTGCTTGTTTAGAATTAGCAATTGGTGGAATAGAGGAGAGAGAAGCATGCGACTGAGGAATGTTCAACAGACTCAATGTTAGAAAGAAAATGAGACAGTGAGTAACACAAGAAAACCTGATCTATTTCATTATCAGAAACGAGCTGCATCAGCTCAGCGGTACAAATCAGTGTTGACGAAGGTATATCTTTTTCTCTTAACAACAACACATTTGCACCATGGGATTCAAACATCAAGCTGTTGTGCTCATAGCTACGCTTCAGTGATGGTCCTAGGCTATGCAACCACTCCCTACCAAGAACCACATCAGCCCTTTCCATGTTCATAACCTGAAAATCCAAGCAAGTAGAGTATCCTTGTACTTCCAATGGAACAGCTCGGCATTGAGTATCCCATATTTCAGTATCATATCCATTCATCATTGCTACCTTGTAGCGGTGGGTACTCGGAGTTTGAGGCAGTTTGAGCTTTTTCACCAATCCGTAATTGATGAAATTGTGCGTAGCACCGTCATCTACCAAGATGCGCACCTTGTGCCCTTGCAGATATCCGAGCATACGTACTAACTCATGTAGTCCAAAGGTTGGTTGCCACATGGAAGCTGTGAGACAACATTCATGCACCACCTCCGTGTGTGTTACTTCCACTGTAGAGAATCTTGAGGAAGACTCGAGAGGCAGCAGTTGCACCGTGTGCAGTGCTTTCTCCTTTCCCTGAGCAGCAGATTTCCCCTTGGGACAATCCTTTTTTCCATGACCTCTTCCTAAACATTGTAAACATAACTTTTCTTTCTTTGATTTATCAAAATCCTCAGGAGAAAGAGGACCCCTGGACCCCTTGGGTTTTTTAGATGCATCTGAATTAGCAACTAGAAATTTTCTTTTATTGTGCCCATACTGAGTGCGTGTATTACCATGTATGCTAGCAAGCACGTGACTATTATGTGTTTTCTTCTCATCAGGATCATCATGAATATGTGCTTTCACTATGGCTTCCTCAAGTGTTTAGGGTCTTGGGTCTTGACATACTCCTTAAGCTCGGGTGTCAGACCTCGTATGAACCCCCGTACTTGTTGAAAGGTATCCAAGCCTTCCAACTTGAAGATAACATCCCGATAGTGAGAGATATATTCAAGGAGTGATGGGTATTGGCGCATGGAATATGTGTCCCAAGCTGTCCAATTCCGATCGGCCTCATTTGTAGGCAAAAATTCCTTGCTAAACATTGCTTCAAAAGCTGCCCAACTCTCTGGTATGATGTTCTTCTCCTTGAGAGACATCCACCATTTGTAGGCCTTGCCTTCCAGAGTTAAGCTCGTTTGCAAAGTGCTGACTGCATTCGGAGTACGCCGTAAGGCGTGAATTCCATCCCACTTGCTGAGAAAGATATTCACTGCATCCTTATTGCGGTCTCGGTCTTCTCCCTTAAAAATTGGTGGTTTAGTGTTCTTTAACAATTCATCCACCTCTTTGGCAGTGAGAGTATGCAATGTATCAGTAGTTGGGCCTTGCCCTAGATTAGAAATGCCCTGCCCTTGTGTGGCAACGTGCTCATGCATGTGGATGTCAGCAGGACTCTTAGACTGCTGATGCATTAATTGAATCACTAATGTGGATAGTTTAGTAACATTTTCATTTAAAGCTTTAAAATTTTCATCCATGATTGTCATGCGTGTCTGAAGTGCATGAAATTCTTGAATATCAAGCAATTCGTAAGTATCTTCTCCTGTCGTAGCGTCGCGGGTACTCTCCTTGAAAGGATTCAGCCGTGGGCCAACATTGATAGGATCAGGAGGACTTTGCTCAAAATTGAATGTCATATTGATATCATGCTACACAGTGCTGTGAAAGAAGTACTCAGAAAAAAATACCTGATAGTGAGAGCACTCGCAAAGTATAGAAGCCTTGCTAACTCCGTCAAAATCGAGAGTAATCCGGTGGAAAATGATTTGAATTGTCCGCCGTATATGGAATTCCACTAGCTCTTGATAGTCGAATCAATTAGACTTGAAAGCGATAATCAATGCCGACAAAAACTTGTACTGCAACTTCACCAATTCAGTTGTCTTGAAATTTCTGAGTTTCTGCATAATACGCAGGAAATTGTCGTCAAAATGTGTGCCGGCTTTGTTGATGTCGCCTAGCTCGGCCTTGCCGTACTCGCACGTAGTGGAGTAGGGGGGGGTGGGGTACCCACTGTGGGTACCACCCCTTAAGATTAAATTTATTGTGTATGGCCACTACCCCTAAGGGGGTGGGCGCCCTTCAAGTGAGAAACGTAGCTTCACTGTTGGCTATGGCGCCTAACCGGCAGCGCCCAAAGGCCTTGAGGACTTGGGGCGGTCGATGCAATGCCCAAGGGGCTTCGACCCTGTGTCATAAAGTTCCCAGCTCGACCTTGCGCCGCTAACGAGCCCAAGCGCCTACGCTTTGGCGCTCCTGCACCCAGCGGTCCTCCCTTGCCAAGATCGCGTGCCCACGGACTGCGGCTTCGTCGACGACCTTGCTAAGGGGTGATCCCCACTGTGTATGACCCCGACATGCAAGCCTTGAGTGGCTACAAGGCTCCACGCCCTTCCCCTTTTCCCAAAATAGACACAAGCTCGATACCAGTGTAAGACCAGGGAAGCTAGAGCCTGAGAGTCCACCACCCAACCACCCATTATATAAGCAAGCCCCTGGCCCTTTGCCCTAGTTGGACTCCCCGTTCCACACCGCCTAGCATGGCCCTGCCCTTGTCTAGTCCGGCCTTGCCGGTGTCCTGACATCTCCCGAAATATTTGTCGACCTGCGGAACGCTCGCCAAACCTCACTGAAATCGGAGAAAGTGAGCAGGCGTGTGCTGGAGCAGCTGGCGACTAAACCCGGAAGGACGCAACCTGCTCTGATACCAATTGTTGGAATTAGGGTTGCAGAGAAACACACACAGCTTGGAGAAGATGAAGGAAGCTCAAGGCACACAACTGAGAGTGTGTTACTTAGTGTGCAATGGAAGGATAGATAGCCCTAGAGTGATGGGCGTATATACAATGCACGGGGGAAAAAACCTCCTAAAGAGGGAAAAAATGCTCCGACGGTCCTAGTGTGTTCACACACATCACTACCACATGTATATGGTAACAAAACTTACCAGACAAAGCCTACCTGAGGTGTGCAATAGTGATGGTGTTCATTTGTTGCCAATTTCTCTTGAAAATCTGATTGAACTCGGTTTGTCATGGACCTTTCTTGTGACTTCATGCCTAATATCCTTGCGTTATTTGCCACAAGCCCTGCCTGAACTTGCCTTTATCGTTAGGCAACTCTGTCTTTGTATCAAAATTTAGGCTTTGAAGATCCCTCCGTAGAAATCTATAAAAATAGTTCATACATGGATTAAGAAACCCAAAAAAAGAAAGGTCATACATGAAGACCGTATCAGGAGTGAGATACATATCAAAATGTCGTGCATACTATCATAATTTGGATTCCTTTACTAAAGCCTCCACATGACAACTGACTCATGCCTTGCATGCATTCGATTTTCCACATGCGTTGCCGAACAATAGAAAATGACTCTTACAAGTCTGCTTCAAATGGCGAGAACATGTCTTCGTAGCCGCAATGCACCATCTTGCATGATGCCCATCCATACCAAGTTTCTTGTGAATCCAAGAGGACTCACAACCATGGCGATTAACAATGGTTGATTCTCAAATCATGCTTGAGTGTCTAAGATCTGTCATAGCCAATCCACAATTTTCAAATAATCTAAAAAAACTTTTGTACTTGGAACAACTTGAAACCAATGCCGGCTTCCTGTACTACCATCGGCTTGCTCAACTCGACAAGAACTTGAGGGCTTATGTGCATCTGCATATGTGGCGGGGTGAGCATGCACCCTTGCATGGATTTTTAGGTGGCCAAAGTGTCCAAAATTGGACACCTAGGTTTGAAAGGAGACCTTGAAGGTCTATGGCAACGTAGCAAAGACAACGCCGACTGCAAGATACATGCGAGAGAGAGAGAGAGAGAGAGAGAGAGAGAGAGAGAGAGAGAGAGAGAGAGAGAGAGAAAGAGAGAGAGAGAGAGAGAGAGAGAGAGAGAGAGAGAGAGCCACATGCTGCTCAGCTTGGCCCGCCATAGTGTCGAACTCTGCTCCAAGGGAAACTCGAACCAAAGGAGGGAGAGAAATTGACAGTTGTAGAAAATTGCATGTCATCCCCTTCCCCGACTAAGGGTGCTTGCCTATGCCATGCTTCCTTGCCCCGACATCCTCTTCGTCCTTGCAAGAAGTTACTCCCACAGCCAACATTGTCGGCTCTTTGCATGTTCCATGCATGCTTCACATGGTGCCCTTGCAGCATGTAGCACCTTCCACGACTTGGCTTAGCTACATCTCCCTCATGTTCCTCCATCCTCAAGGCACGAGAGAGAGAGAGAGAGAGAGAGAGAGAGAGAGAGAGAGAGAGAGAGAGAGAGAGAGAGAGAGAGAGAGAGAGAGAGAGAGAGAGACTCCATGCATGACCCCTTCCACGCCGCTCCCCCCTCCTCCATGGCTCCCCTCCCCTTGAGCTCTGCTCTCCCCTGAGCTCTGATACCAATGTAAGACCTAGGAGACTAAGATGCCGGATCCACCGCCGTACCACCCTATATATAGTCCGACTCCTAGCCCTAGCCATAATACGAATCCCCACTTCGAGCCCCTGACTCAGGTCCCTGACCCCCTAGGTCAAGCCTTGCTCCTCAAGATCCTTGTCCTGACATTCAATCTTCAGAGGAGGGACAAGAAGGCGAGTTCACACTTAGACACACAAGACTAAAGATGAGATCAACCAAGGCACCAGAGACAATTCCCATTACACAAGGAAGGAGGACGATGGAAGAAGCTCAAGCACAAAGGGAACGACTTCGCCAACAAAAGAATGATGAAAAGAAATCTTGGAACGGAGGCAGACAAGGGAAAGAGAGGACGAGGAGGACATGCCTCTGCAACACATAAAAGTTGAAGCTCTAGAAAGAATCAAACATCGAAAAAGAAGAGAGGCAGTGGAAAATCTAAATACTGCCATCGAGATACGGCAACGAATTCAGAATGAGCTTAAACGCAAAATGGAACAAAGAGAAAGAGAAGAAGCAAAACGTCCATGGGTCGATGATCTTGAATCATCTGACGAGTCTACCAAGGCAGAGGAGACGAACAACACTAACAAAGCAAAAAACCAAGAAGAGTAAGGTAATTTAGACAACATTGAAGGTCAAATAGAAAACATGCCATCACCAATTGAGGCAAAAATACCTTCCCCTACTCAAGAGTCAGTTAATCCAGAGATTGAAAAGGAGAGAAAGGAATACACCATGGACCTTCCTGAACAAACAACAGACAAAGGTCTACCAGCAAAGTAGTATGTTCAAGAAGATGAGACAACAGTACCAAAGATCACCACAACTCTAGCAGCTCATCAAGCACAACATGAGCAAGCAAAGATAACAGAAGAAACAATGACAATTGAGGCACTTCTGATCAAGGTCAAAAAGAACAACAAAGGCTAAGGTAGCCTCATTCGCAGGCTGTGGTAGATTAAGGGGCACAATTGATTAGGTCTTTTGACATCAACACACATTTGGACCAGATCAAGCTCCAATTTCAATGCCAAAGAGCACTCTACAACCTGCGCAAATTAGAGCTGGAAGACACCAAGAAGGAGGCAGTCACAACGGCCAAATGCAATCTGGAATTGCTAAACAGGATCGAGGAGTTACAAAAAGTTCAATTACAACTCCAGTTAGAACTACAAAGAGAACAAGAGAATGGTGCCTATTACTACAAGGAAGTTCAAGCATTCAATGAATCAAACACAACTCTGCAGGTAGAGCAGCAGCGACTAGAGAAAGAGTTAACCAAAGAGAGGCATTAGAATGAGAAGATTGGAGAGTCATATGCAGTGGTGAGCAAGACTCTTACACAGCTCTTAGCCTTGCAAGAAATGCCAAGCTCAACAAGTACATCAGCTAAACCAACCTCACTGACAAAAGAGGTACAGGATCTAAACATTGTCCTTGCTCAAGAACAATACGACAGGCAAATCCTAACAACATGGAATAGAGCTTTACAAAAAGCTAAAGATGAGGAGATTGATGAGCTACAAAATCAACTAGCCAAGGCAAAGGAAGACTTGGTTGCTCAGAGCGCAACACAGCCGAAGCAAGCCCAACCAACCCCTATAGAAGTCACTCAAGCAGTAGGACATGGACAGCTCACGTTGAAAACTCACCATGCATATATGCCAAGTACAAGCACAGAAACAACAATGCACGAGTTTGACGATCCAACCACTACATCAATCTCCGACACTGCAAAAGATGAAATTCAGCGGTGTATATCAGAAGTAAGAGATCCTTCACAAGGATTATCTGCAATATGAACTCAAGGTGTTGGAGTCAGCTACCCTTCTCATGATCACACCTGACGAAGTGGTAAAGAATCTAGGGCATGACATGATCGCGCTTCCATGGATGAGGTAGGAGGCTCTCTTATGAAAAAGAAAAATGTTGCCTACCATCGAGCCCAACCACAAAGGTGATTACAGGGATGTTCCTGTAACTACTATACAGGTACAAACGATCATCGAGAATCAACCAACCTGGCGAAGGAAATTGTTTGAGCAGCGTCCAACATATGAAACCTATTATAGAAATGCTCCACAACATTTGGATCGACCCGACCTATTTGTTAGGGGCTTACTGCCCTAACAATAATTTAAGATAAAATACACAGTAAACTGCATTATCACATTGGTTTACTTCACAATTGAAAACTACAGATCGCCATCGACACAAAAAAGACTAAAATTGTATTACTGCATAGTATTCATCAGCGAAAAACACGCTACAGCCCCTGCTGAATACAGTTTGACATCTCTACACACACACATACTCTAGAAACAACCAACGACTAACTCCTCTTAACTGCCATGCAGCGCCAAGAACATAATCGAAACGCCTCAAACCATCATAGGTGTAAACAACACTCTTAGAGTTCAAAGGTTTCAACTTTGACTACAAGCAAAAGTAAAAAATAAACTACGACTGAGCCCTCAGGTCCTAACACTATTGTCCCATCAACAGAAGGCAATCTTGGGATAGCTTTTATTCCTGGTAAAGCAAGAGACCAGCTATTCTCAACTACCCAGTAATAACAAAGCCAGAAGTATATGATTCACACACTCAAAGGGGTCATCAACAGGATGAAGGAAGTGCCAGATCTTGCATGCCAAATGCTTGTAAACATTGCAAAAATGCAAAGCACCTGCATAACGGCTTTCAATGATATTGAAGCAGCGGAGCATCCCTAACAGGTATTTGTGGAAGGAACCAAAGGATTATGCTGAAATATGGAAACTGAGTTCCCAGCAAAAACATCATCATGGGATTATATGCAAGAGTCATGTTTTTCCCCTCACACTACATGCAAACCTTCGAGGAGGCATTCATGACAGGATTCTTTGAAGTTGACTCCTCCATATTGAATCCCATGACCAAGGATTTACCGACTCGGCATATCGCATAGCACTCTCAACAATAACCCATTCAGAGAGCTGGCAAACAAGGATGGAGATCGAAGCACGGGCAGGGAAATTCAGACGACTCACAGGGACGTTGGAAAAACGTGTCATAATAATCAATATCTAATTCTCCTAAATGATTTTCTCATGTTAAACTGATCATTTAATATGGGGAAGTGCCAGGGGAGAAAAAGCTAGAATATTGGTTAAGCTAGCAGACCGGCCCACAGTAGGGATCCAAAGGAGGGAAAATAGGGATCCAAAGGGGGGGGCATCTGCAAAAGAGCCATGTGCAACAATGGGCTAAAAAGACCCTAAGGTTCAGCCCATTAAGACTTCCAAAATGATAAGGTTCCAAAATTCAAAGGTTGTGTCCAAAGGTCAACCTTAAGGGAATTGGATGCTTTGTGTGTGACCAAAAAAGTCTTTGCATATCCCTACATAGGAGGGGGCGAGCCTAGCATGTAGGGGATGAGAGAGAAAGCCACACACACACACACACACACAAGCCCCCTTTACACAAAGGGAATGAGGGACACATGTCAGCTCCCTAGGCCAGATGCCCACAAGGTGTACCCAATTCCTATTGGATGGCCTTGGAGGTGGACCAATGAGAATTAGACTAGAGTAAATCTAGTTTAATTAATTTAAAAACACTTAATAAAAGAACCAATGAGAATTAAGTCCTCTAGAAGACTATTGGACAGTCTCCCAAGGGGTCCAATGAGCATTCAACAGCCTAATGGCTTGCTTGATTCCTATTGGCCAGGAGGCAAAAGGGTTCCAATGAGAGTTTAATTGAATTATTAATTAACCTAAAGCTCTCACAAAAGGGGAAAGGGGGACACATGTCAGAAGGCTATCACTTATGCTGCTTAATAGTCATTGGCTTGACTTGGGGAGGGCCAATGAGGGTTGAGCAAGAGCAAATAGCAAGAGGGCTCGCCCAAGAGAGAGAGGGGGCTGATTTTTGCAAGGCATTATCACACACACACTCACACAATCTCATGTGTGAAGAAAGAGAAGACTATCTCTTCCCAAGATTTAATGGAGAGCTCATCACCTACTCCAAGCTTGTGAGATAGAAGCCTACATCAACACACTCTTCGCATGTGGATGCAAATCCAACCAAGAGCCAAGATTCAATGCATGCTCATCTCCTCTACCAAGCTAATTACTAAGCTAAGCTATGCTAATATGAGTGATTATGTGAGGAGATGTACATCTTTCTCGTAAGATACTCCTTCTTCCTCTCAATCTACTCTCATACCCTGCTAGCTCTCACCATCTGCTACGGTGTGTGAGGTCTGGGGTCTGAGAACGGGGATAATTGATGTTGTGTTTGCTAAGTGTTTTGCTTAGTGCATGAAGCTTTCATCTTCATTGCACTAGCTAGTCTTGAAGGAACACAAAGAATTGTATTGTACTATGTCTCTCTTGATGGGAGAAACCATAATACAAAGCCTTTTGGAGGGGGGACCGGCTCCATGCAAATCCGGTCCTCAACTATTGTCAATTGCTTAATTTCTCTCTCTTTTGAAAGTATTGTTGATGCTATCTAACTAGGTGTTATGCTTTTTGTTGCTCTCTCCACCCAAGCACTCTTGTAATTCTCATTAGGAATCTATTCTAATGAAATGCCCACTATGTTCATGCTAATTTCCGCTACACACAAGTTATTAGGCCATTAAATGTTACAAAACGACTAGTAAACTACTAAAGGCAACAATCAAATGCAATTGCACGAGGACGTGCAATGAATAGGAAGGGGGGAATATTTGGTGGACATAGCGGACTGTCACCTAAAAGCTCGGATACACGTCAAACTTTGTTGTATTCAATCCTTTTTTCCAAAAGAAACCTTGTAATTTAGCTTGTTATTCTCTATTACCCACTCAGAATCTACAAACCTTGTAAAGTGGCCAATGGCCGTGGGAAAGGGTCCCAAGTTTTTAAGTCAAAACCTTTAGTTTTGAAAGACACATTATCATTATCTTTAGGATTTATTGGATGTCGACTGAGAGTTGTACTTTTGCTACAAGTTGTAATCAACCTTTCTCCTTGTCTGGTAATCAGAATTCGATTTCGAATAGCACATTGTGTTCCTTGTCTCTTGCTCTTTAATCTAAGTGTAATCATTCTCAATTCTGATGTGGTTCACGACGTCTTGTCTATGAGCTAAATGCGTTGATTTGAGGTCTTAAATGGTTATTTTTTTATGTTTTGACCTTGGAAGAGTATTTTTAAGCCAAAAGGGCACCTTTTTGTTGGAATGGATTGTGATTTATGTACCTTCCCAGATGACTGCATAACTTCGTAGGATTATGTCCTTAAGTGTTGTAACACCCCTTCTTAAGTTTCATTGCATTCCGAATTCATTTGGATTCCGAAAAGGCATGATGACATAGAGCGGTGAGACTGGACATAGATTGATTTTTTTACTAAGAAGTGATTCATTTGCTATTGTAGATGCATGAATAGTTCTTAGGTTCACTTCTTTCAAATTGACAATCTCATTGAGTCTACGTGTCCCATCCCGAGTCGCTTCCTCGTGTATTGACATTATGTTAGTACCAGATAGCTATGTTGCCGATGTCCGTCGCGGTGACCCACTAACATCATCCAAAAAAATTTTGTAGCTATATGCTTCCCATTGGTCATTGGATACAAGTTTCTAGGTCATGTCAACAGGGAAGGAGAGGCTACAACAACACTAAACAATTGTTATGCCTCCACTTCTTTTTTGAAAGGGCTCGATGAGAAAATTTATCAACCTCATTGTAGCCCATTGATTAGAGGGAGATCTTGCCAGCAATGTTGAAACTAGCTCGTCAAAATGTATGACAATCACAGGATCGATACCAGAAGTATGCCGATGAGAAACGTCGCAAAGACGCTTACATTACATCACTTGTTGCAAAACTATCTAGAGCCAATTAATTAACTTCTTCTCAAGGACACTCTTGAGTTCATGGTCACCTATAATAGATGTGTGCGCTCCTTGCCGCACTGTCGAAGCAAGGGCATTGCCTAGCACTGTGTGCGAGCCATAGACGGCTCCAAGTACACAACTAGCTTCACTATTAAGCTCAAAAGAGGGCAATGGTGTGTCACTCACTGCTCTATGCTCTTGCCGTGGAGGATTCCTCGCCGCGAAGAAGAAGGAGACGCCGCTACGTCGCTCTCAACAGCTTCACCGCCGTCGTGCCGCCACAATGCTCGATCGCGCTCTCTCTCTCTCTCTCTCTCTCTCTCTCTCTCTCTCTCTCTCTCTCTCTCTCTCTCTCTCTCTCTCTCTCTCACACACACACACACATACACACACACACAAGGAGGTGAAGAAGAAGAAGATGGAGATGGAGATGGAGCAAGAGCACTCTTCTATTGCACAAATGAGAGAATGAGTGAATTTTAGGTTTAGTTGGCTTTTATATGAGCTCACCCCATTCACACTTGGGCGCCCATGCTTAGCCAACTAATCCCTTGAATGTCCCAGTTAGAGTGCGCCTCTCATCGGCGATCACTCTTATCCTTTTTCTGACAAGCCCGATACCTGACTCTACCAAATAAATAATACAATGTCCACCGTAGGTTACAACGTCCGTCTCATAGGTGATAGGGTGTCCGTGAGCCGTGAGGGTTAACATGCCCCCCTTCCTGATGTAGATTCCATCCTCGGAAGCTATTGAGTTGAAGCTCGTTGGTCGAGGTGGAAGAGCATTTGAGATGAATGTCCTTAGCCTTCATTAGTCACTGCAAAATCAAACAACATTGCACAGTAATTGCATTTTCATAAGCGATTAAAAAGCATATGCAATTTTAGGCAGACAATTGATTGGTAACAGGATTTTAAACAATTTGTCAGCAATAAGCATTAAATTGCAATGTAATCAAATGCATAAACAGATGTAAAGGTAAAAAACTAAACAAGTCTGGGGTCGCTATTTAACGGTCGAAAGGCACTAGAGATCGACTATTAATACCATGGGTAAGCTTCTTAATTTTCTTTGGTCAATTAAGTTGTTTAATCGCGAGAGCCAAGTATTTCATGTTCGAGGGCTGACTAGAGGCTATACCTAGAGGACCTTGTAGTTAAGCTACGATAAAAGGAATTTCTCATGAAATCATCTCCTGACTGATTACCTTTTCTTTGACCCCCCAAAGTGTTTTCACAGTGATTCAATTTGATGTGTGTGCTTATTTTGTATGCCTTGGGTTTTTTGCTTTTCAAGGAAAAGCACCCACATTGGGAACCTCTAGGGCTCTAGTACCATAGGCAATACATGTGAGTGAAGTACCAAATCAAGCTGAGATTTCTCTTCCAGCTTAAGATTTTACAGTGTGGCACTTTGATTTTTTGTTTGTTCATTTTCAGCATTTTAATTTTGTAACTTTGGGGGGTCATATAACACTGATACACCTCCCCAGGCTCATCACACTAGTAAACTCCCTTTATAATACTTAAGTGAAAGGTCAATAGGGTCAAGCCCACTAGAAAGCCCTAGTACATTTCACACAATGCTGCCTAAATCGGATTAAGAACCTACGTAACCATTGATTATTAGGAAGGCATTCCCCATGGTATTAAGAGAAGATCTCTAACACCTAACTTGGTCAAACTAGCTTAGTCGGACTGCTTGATTTTTAAACCTAGACAAGTGATTATGACAAACAATTACATTGAATTAAATGTTTGATACTAAGCAAATGCGGTGAATATTAGGCTACCAATCACAATTAAAGTAGACAATCATAGATGCAAAAAAGATAAGGGGCAATGCTAATGGACAAGAAACACCTGTTTGTGTCGATGGTCGCGCTTGATTTGAAGAGTGAGTCGAGATAAAGATTCCATGAAGGTCCAAATCCTATCAATAGCAACACGCTCCTGTACACGCTCAAGCACAAAGGGAACGACTTCGCCAACAAAAGAATGATGAAAAGAAATCTTGGAACGGAGGCAGACAAGGGAAAGAGAGGACGAGGAGGACATGCCTCTGCAACACATAAAAGTTGAAGCTCTAGAAAGAATCAAACATCGAAAAAGAAGAGAGGCAGTGGAAAATCTAAATACTGCCATCGAGATACGGCAACGAATTCAGAATGAGCTTAAACGCAAAATGGAACAAAGAGAAAGAGAAGAAGCAAAACGTCCATGGGTCGATGATCTTGAATCATCTGACGAGTCTACCAAGGCAGAGGAGACGAACAACACTAACAAAGCAAAAAACCAAGAAGAGTAAGGTAATTTAGACAACATTGAAGGTCAAATAGAAAACATGCCATCACCAATTGAGGCAAAAATACCTTCCCCTACTCAAGAGTCAGTTAATCCAGAGATTGAAAAGGAGAGAAAGGAATACACCATGGACCTTCCTGAACAAACAACAGACAAAGGTCTACCAGCAAAGTAGTATGTTCAAGAAGATGAGACAACAGTACCAAAGATCACCACAACTCTAGCAGCTCATCAAGCACAACATGAGCAAGCAAAGATAACAGAAGAAACAATGACAATTGAGGCACTTCTGATCAAGGTCAAAAAGAACAACAAAGGCTAAGGTAGCCTCATTCGCAGGCTGTGGTAGATTAAGGGGCACAATTGATTAGGTCTTTTGACATCAACACACATTTGGACCAGATCAAGCTCCAATTTCAATGCCAAAGAGCACTCTACAACCTGCGCAAATTAGAGCTGGAAGACACCAAGAAGGAGGCAGTCACAACGGCCAAATGCAATCTGGAATTGCTAAACAGGATCGAGGAGTTACAAAAAGTTCAATTACAACTCCAGTTAGAACTACAAAGAGAACAAGAGAATGGTGCCTATTACTACAAGGAAGTTCAAGCATTCAATGAATCAAACACAACTCTGCAGGTAGAGCAGCAGCGACTAGAGAAAGAGTTAACCAAAGAGAGGCATTAGAATGAGAAGATTGGAGAGTCATATGCAGTGGTGAGCAAGACTCTTACACAGCTCTTAGCCTTGCAAGAAATGCCAAGCTCAACAAGTACATCAGCTAAACCAACCTCACTGACAAAAGAGGTACAGGATCTAAACATTGTCCTTGCTCAAGAACAATACGACAGGCAAATCCTAACAACATGGAATAGAGCTTTACAAAAAGCTAAAGATGAGGAGATTGATGAGCTACAAAATCAACTAGCCAAGGCAAAGGAAGACTTGGTTGCTCAGAGCGCAACACAGCCGAAGCAAGCCCAACCAACCCCTATAGAAGTCACTCAAGCAGTAGGACATGGACAGCTCACGTTGAAAACTCACCATGCATATATGCCAAGTACAAGCACAGAAACAACAATGCACGAGTTTGACGATCCAACCACTACATCAATCTCCGACACTGCAAAAGATGAAATTCAGCGGTGTATATCAGAAGTAAGAGATCCTTCACAAGGATTATCTGCAATATGAACTCAAGGTGTTGGAGTCAGCTACCCTTCTCATGATCACACCTGACGAAGTGGTAAAGAATCTAGGGCATGACATGATCGCGCTTCCATGGATGAGGTAGGAGGCTCTCTTATGAAAAAGAAAAATGTTGCCTACCATCGAGCCCAACCACAAAGGTGATTACAGGGATGTTCCTGTAACTACTATACAGGTACAAACGATCATCGAGAATCAACCAACCTGGCGAAGGAAATTGTTTGAGCAGCGTCCAACATATGAAACCTATTATAGAAATGCTCCACAACATTTGGATCGACCCGACCTATTTGTTAGGGGCTTACTGCCCTAACAATAATTTAAGATAAAATACACAGTAAACTGCATTATCACATTGGTTTACTTCACAATTGAAAACTACAGATCGCCATCGACACAAAAAAGACTAAAATTGTATTACTGCATAGTATTCATCAGCGAAAAACACGCTACAGCCCCTGCTGAATACAGTTTGACATCTCTACACACACACATACTCTAGAAACAACCAACGACTAACTCCTCTTAACTGCCATGCAGCGCCAAGAACATAATCGAAACGCCTCAAACCATCATAGGTGTAAACAACACTCTTAGAGTTCAAAGGTTTCAACTTTGACTACAAGCAAAAGTAAAAAATAAACTACGACTGAGCCCTCAGGTCCTAACACTATTGTCCCATCAACAGAAGGCAATCTTGGGATAGCTTTTATTCCTGGTAAAGCAAGAGACCAGCTATTCTCAACTACCCAGTAATAACAAAGCCAGAAGTATATGATTCACACACTCAAAGGGGTCATCAACAGGATGAAGGAAGTGCCAGATCTTGCATGCCAAATGCTTGTAAACATTGCAAAAATGCAAAGCACCTGCATAACGGCTTTCAATGATATTGAAGCAGCGGAGCATCCCTAACAGGTATTTGTGGAAGGAACCAAAGGATTATGCTGAAATATGGAAACTGAGTTCCCAGCAAAAACATCATCATGGGATTATATGCAAGAGTCATGTTTTTCCCCTCACACTACATGCAAACCTTCGAGGAGGCATTCATGACAGGATTCTTTGAAGTTGACTCCTCCATATTGAATCCCATGACCAAGGATTTACCGACTCGGCATATCGCATAGCACTCTCAACAATAACCCATTCAGAGAGCTGGCAAACAAGGATGGAGATCGAAGCACGGGCAGGGAAATTCAGACGACTCACAGGGACGTTGGAAAAACGTGTCATAATAATCAATATCTAATTCTCCTAAATGATTTTCTCATGTTAAACTGATCATTTAATATGGGGAAGTGCCAGGGGAGAAAAAGCTAGAATATTGGTTAAGCTAGCAGACCGGCCCACAGTAGGGATCCAAAGGAGGGAAAATAGGGATCCAAAGGGGGGGGCATCTGCAAAAGAGCCATGTGCAACAATGGGCTAAAAAGACCCTAAGGTTCAGCCCATTAAGACTTCCAAAATGATAAGGTTCCAAAATTCAAAGGTTGTGTCCAAAGGTCAACCTTAAGGGAATTGGATGCTTTGTGTGTGACCAAAAAAGTCTTTGCATATCCCTACATAGGAGGGGGCGAGCCTAGCATGTAGGGGATGAGAGAGAAAGCCACACACACACACACACACAAGCCCCCTTTACACAAAGGGAATGAGGGACACATGTCAGCTCCCTAGGCCAGATGCCCACAAGGTGTACCCAATTCCTATTGGATGGCCTTGGAGGTGGACCAATGAGAATTAGACTAGAGTAAATCTAGTTTAATTAATTTAAAAACACTTAATAAAAGAACCAATGAGAATTAAGTCCTCTAGAAGACTATTGGACAGTCTCCCAAGGGGTCCAATGAGCATTCAACAGCCTAATGGCTTGCTTGATTCCTATTGGCCAGGAGGCAAAAGGGTTCCAATGAGAGTTTAATTGAATTATTAATTAACCTAAAGCTCTCACAAAAGGGGAAAGGGGGACACATGTCAGAAGGCTATCACTTATGCTGCTTAATAGTCATTGGCTTGACTTGGGGAGGGCCAATGAGGGTTGAGCAAGAGCAAATAGCAAGAGGGCTCGCCCAAGAGAGAGAGGGGGCTGATTTTTGCAAGGCATTATCACACACACACTCACACAATCTCATGTGTGAAGAAAGAGAAGACTATCTCTTCCCAAGATTTAATGGAGAGCTCATCACCTACTCCAAGCTTGTGAGATAGAAGCCTACATCAACACACTCTTCGCATGTGGATGCAAATCCAACCAAGAGCCAAGATTCAATGCATGCTCATCTCCTCTACCAAGCTAATTACTAAGCTAAGCTATGCTAATATGAGTGATTATGTGAGGAGATGTACATCTTTCTCGTAAGATACTCCTTCTTCCTCTCAATCTACTCTCATACCCTGCTAGCTCTCACCATCTTCGAAGGTGTGTGAGGTCTTGGGTCTGAGAACGGGGATAATTGATGTTGTGTTTGCTAAGTGTTTTGCTTAGTGCATGAAGCTTTCATCTTCATTGCACTAGCTAGTCTTGAAGGAACACAAAGAATTGTATTGTACAATGTCTCTCTTGATGGGAGAAACCATAATACAAAGCCTTTTGGAGGGGGGACCGGCTCCATGCAAATCCGGTCCTCAACTATTGTCAATTGCTTAATTTCTCTCTCTTTTGAAAGTATTGTTGATGCTATCTAACTAGGTGTTATGCTTTTTGTTGCTCTCTCCACCCAAGCACTCTTGTAATTCTCATTAGGAATCTATTCTAATGAAATGCCCACTATGTTCATGCTAATTTCCGCTACACACAAGTTATTAGGCCATTAAATGTTACAAAACGACTAGTAAACTACTAAAGGCAACAATCAAATGCAATTGCACGAGGACGTGCAATGAATAGGAAGGGGGGAATATTTGGTGGACATAGCGGACTGTCACCTAAAAGCTCGGATACACGTCAAACTTTGTTGTATTCAATCCTTTTTTCCAAAAGAAACCTTGTAATTTAGCTTGTTATTCTCTATTACCCACTCAGAATCTACAAACCTTGTAAAGTGGCCAATGGCCGTGGGAAAGGGTCCCAAGTTTTTAAGTCAAAACCTTTAGTTTTGAAAGACACATTATCATTATCTTTAGGATTTATTGGATGTCGACTGAGAGTTGTACTTTTGCTACAAGTTGTAATCAACCTTTCTCCTTGTCTGGTAATCAGAATTCGATTTCGAATAGCACATTGTGTTCCTTGTCTCTTGCTCTTTAATCTAAGTGTAATCATTCTCAATTCTGATGTGGTTCACGACGTCTTGTCTATGAGCTAAATGCGTTGATTTGAGGTCTTAAATGGTTATTTTTTTATGTTTTGACCTTGGAAGAGTATTTTTAAGCCAAAAGGGCACCTTTTTGTTGGAATGGATTGTGATTTATGTACCTTCCCAGATGACTGCATAACTTCGTAGGATTATGTCCTTAAGTGTTGTAACACCCCTTCTTAAGTTTCATTGCATTCCGAATTCATTTGGATTCCGAAAAGGCATGATGACATAGAGCGGTGAGACTGGACATAGATTGATTTTTTTACTAAGAAGTGATTCATTTGCTATTGTAGATGCATGAATAGTTCTTAGGTTCACTTCTTTCAAATTGACAATCTCATTGAGTCTACGTGTCCCATCCCGAGTCGCTTCCTCGTGTATTGACATTATGTTAGTACCAGATAGCTATGTTGCCGATGTCCGTCGCGGTGACCCACTAACATCATCCAAAAAAATTTTGTAGCTATATGCTTCCCATTGGTCATTGGATACAAGTTTCTAGGTCATGTCAACAGGGAAGGAGAGGCTACAACAACACTAAACAATTGTTATGCCTCCACTTCTTTTTTGAAAGGGCTCGATGAGAAAATTTATCAACCTCATTGTAGCCCATTGATTAGAGGGAGATCTTGCCAGCAATGTTGAAACTAGCTCGTCAAAATGTATGACAATCACAGGATCGATACCAGAAGTATGCCGATGAGAAACGTCGCAAAGACGCTTACATTACATCACTTGTTGCAAAACTATCTAGAGCCAATTAATTAACTTCTTCTCAAGGACACTCTTGAGTTCATGGTCACCTATAATAGATGTGTGCGCTCCTTGCCGCACTGTCGAAGCAAGGGCATTGCCTAGCACTGTGTGCGAGCCATAGACGGCTCCAAGTACACAACTAGCTTCACTATTAAGCTCAAAAGAGGGCAATGGTGTGTCACTCACTGCTCTATGCTCTTGCCGTGGAGGATTCCTCGCCGCGAAGAAGAAGGAGACGCCGCTACGTCGCGCTCAACAGCTTCACCGCCGTCGTGCCGCCACAATGCTCGATCGCGCTCTCTCTCTCTCTCTCTCTCTCTCTCTCTCTCTCTCTCTCTCTCTCTCTCTCTCTCTCTCTCACATACACACACACACAAGGAGGTGAAGAAGAAGAAGATGGAGATGGAGATGGAGCAAGAGCACTCTTCTATTGCACAAATGAGAGAATGAGTGAATTTTAGGTTTAGTTGGCTTTTATATGAGCTCACCCCATTCACACTTGGGCGCCCATGCTTAGCCAACTAATCCCTTGAATGTCCCAGTTAGAGTGCGCCTCTCATCGGCGATCACTCTTATCCTTTTTCTGACAAGCCCGATACCTGACTCTACCAAATAAATAATACAATGTCCACCGTAGGTTACAACGTCCGTCTCATAGGTGATAGGGTGTCCGTGAGCCGTGAGGGTTAACATGCCCCCCTTCCTGATGTAGATTCCATCCTCGGAAGCTATTGAGTTGAAGCTCGTTGGTCGAGGTGGAAGAGCATTTGAGATGAATGTCCTTAGCCTTCATTAGTCACTGCAAAATCAAACAACATTGCACAGTAATTGCATTTTCATAAGCGATTAAAAAGCATATGCAATTTTAGGCAGACAATTGATTGGTAACAGGATTTTAAACAATTTGTCAGCAATAAGCATTAAATTGCAATGTAATCAAATGCATAAACAGATGTAAAGGTAAAAAACTAAACAAGTCTGGGGTCGCTATTTAACGGTCGAAAGGCACTAGAGATCGACTATTAATACCATGGGTAAGCTTCTTAATTTTCTTTGGTCAATTAAGTTGTTTAATCGCGAGAGCCAAGTATTTCATGTTCGAGGGCTGACTAGAGGCTATACCTAGAGGACCTTGTAGTTAAGCTACGATAAAAGGAATTTCTCATGAAATCATCTCCTGACTGATTACCTTTTCTTTGACCCCCCAAAGTGTTTTCACAGTGATTCAATTTGATGTGTGTGCTTATTTTGTATGCCTTGGGTTTTTTGCTTTTCAAGGAAAAGCACCCACATTGGGAACCTCTAGGGCTCTAGTACCATAGGCAATACATGTGAGTGAAGTACCAAATCAAGCTGAGATTTCTCTTCCAGCTTAAGATTTTACAGTGTGGCACTTTGATTTTTTGTTTGTTCATTTTCAGCATTTTAATTTTGTAACTTTGGGGGGTCATATAACACTGATACACCTCCCCAGGCTCATCACACTAGTAAACTCCCTTTATAATACTTAAGTGAAAGGTCAATAGGGTCAAGCCCACTAGAAAGCCCTAGTACATTTCACACAATGCTGCCTAAATCGGATTAAGAACCTACGTAACCATTGATTATTAGGAAGGCATTCCCCATGGTATTAAGAGAAGATCTCTAACACCTAACTTGGTCAAACTAGCTTAGTCGGACTGCTTGATTTTTAAACCTAGACAAGTGATTATGACAAACAATTACATTGAATTAAATGTTTGATACTAAGCAAATGCGGTGAATATTAGGCTACCAATCACAATTAAAGTAGACAATCATAGATGCAAAAAAGATAAGGGGCAATGCTAATGGACAAGAAACACCTGTTTGTGTCGATGGTCGCGCTTGATTTGAAGAGTGAGTCGAGATAAAGATTCCATGAAGGTCCAAATCCTATCAATAGCAACACGCTCCTGTACACGCTAGGAAACAAAAGGAATACCTCCAGGAGGCACATTAGTGGGACAAGGTACCAACACTTATTGAACACAACAAAAAACATAAGGAACCCTAACCTAATTATTTGCACTCCCCCTAGAAAGTCAAGGGAATAGGATATTGTAGAGGTTGGGGGGAAACCCTAAGGCTAAACCCCTATCCTCGTCGTCGAGATAAACAAAGTCATCATCCATGAGACCATATGTGCCATCCGTGTAGTCCTGTAAATTTTCTTCTTCGTCATAGGTGCCCATGTTTACTAAGAAGGTCACTAGACGCCTATAGTCATCTTGGTCAAAAGGGTAGGCTTGTGCAATGGGAGAAACGCTCTCTACTAAGTATGGATCAGACGTGGTCAAGAGACGTATCAGCCATTCTAACTCCTCAAAATTCCTCTCACATGCTAGCGTACCTATCAAATCCCATTCACATGCAAGCACTGGAAAGACCATGTGAAATATTTGTGAAAAGTAACAAGGGTACCTCTCACCCAAGGCAGGAGTGGATGACTCTAGCGTACTAGCCATATCTGTACACGCAAATAGATGATGGTTAGAGTGCAAATATTACAAGGGTTGTGTTCTTGTGCATAATTTGTTTTTATGATTTGTGTTATGGCTCTTGCTCTTTTACTTTTTTATCTTGTTTTTGTGAGTATAAGGCTTTATATATACATTCCCTAAGATTGGAGATTAAGAGGTCAGGGAGAAAGGTTGAGAGGGAAGCAAGTGAATGATGGATGTCCACAAGCACTCCCCCCTTCCTTGGGTAGATCATACCGTTTGAAATGATGTCGTCACCCTTTGAAACCAGTTGTTCCAGTTGGTAATAGGTGAGGATTTTTGCCAGTAGTTTTCTATTACCCTTGGTGCCTCGTCAAGTTGCAAGGGTGGTAAGGTACTCTCCCAGGATCGAACTTGAAGTGGTTCATTAGGTGATTCTTGAACACTGGGAGGTGTGGATTCTTTTGTAGCTTCATGGAGGTCCACTACTATAGATGGAAGCTGTGTAGAAGCTTTTACCTCTATGGATGAATTACATGAGGAGCTAGAAGCTTCAGGGAACTCCCCCCTTCCTGAGCTAGGTGGAATAAATTGGTTTTGCCTTGGAGCCCAAACTAGCTCTGGACTAGGTGTGTAGCATTCTGTGATCTTTCCCTTCCCACGGTCTGTCATTGGCTTTAGCGTTACACTGTTTGACTCATATGGGTTTGTTGTCGATAGGGAAGGACACATTTTACGTTTAGGTACCCAAATTTGCTCATTTCCATCATAGTAGCCTTGGGCTTCTAATAGTCGTTTTGGAATCCATCGTGATTTGGTCTTGAATCTCCTAGAGCGCGCTTTTGGTTCTCCAGGGAAATTTTTTCTTGAAATGGATGGGAGGGTTGAGGTAGTTGGAAGTAAGGCCTTGGGGACCCATTGATATGTACTCTTAGGTCGTGCACATTGAGTACTTGCAATATTACTGCTTGCTGCAACTACAAGTGTTGAAGTGCTAGGTTCATGGGTAGCCGGCAAATGGAGATGAGAGTTTTGTTGGTACTCTCCGCTTGGCCATTTGCTTGGGGATAATAGGGTGTAGACTTGTGGTGAGATATCATGAAGTTTGATGTGAGTTCTTTTATTACTTCATTTATAAAATGAGTTCCATTGTCACTCACAAGTTCAAAGGGGCATCCAAAACGTGTGATAATGTTCTCAAAGAGGAACTTAGCTGTTGTTTTTGCATCCGCCTTTCGTATTGCTTTTGCTTCAGCCCATTTGGTTACATAGTCGGTAGCGACAATGATATATCGTGATTGCGTGTTACGTGCAGCCGGAATAATCGGTCCTACAAAGTCTAAGCCCCACTTTTCAAATGGTTGGGTTACCTTGATGGGATGTAGAGGCATCCTATCCCTTCTTTGTGGCTTGTTGAAGTGTTGGCATTCATCACATCCCTTTGCAAAAAGTGATGCATCCTTAAACAGAGTGGACCACCAATAGCCTGACTGTAAGATCTTTCGGGGAGTCAACTTTCCTGAAAAGTGACCACCAGCTACGCCCATGTGTGCCTCTTGTAGAATATATAAATACTCATCCTCGCGGGCACAACGTCTAAGAAAATCATCTTTTCCTCTCTTATAGAGAGTTCCAGCCAGTAAGCAATAGGGTTCGCATTCCTTGATTAATTTTCGAGCTCTATCTTTTCGCAGCTCTTTGGGTGGAAAACCATTAACTAAGAAGTTAACGATCTTTTCACTCCATTCAGGCATTGTCTCAACAATGAACAAAGGAGTATCAGGCAATTCATCATCAACCCCCGTAGGAGCTTTGCCATTAGGGATACGAGATAAATGATCCGCCATGATATGTTTCCTCCTAGGCCTCACAACAACGGTGAAGTCGAACTCAAGAAGAATTAACAACCATCGTGTAATTCGACCTGTGGAACACGGCTTGTTTACCAAATATAGCAATGCTTGATGATCAACATAAAACACAAACTTGGTAGCAAGAAGGTAATAGCGAAATTTCTTTACTGCGTAAATCATAGCTAGACCTTCGCGCTCTGTAGTAGTGTAGTTCATCTCGGCATCATTTAATTGGCGACTTGCAAAGCTAATAGGGTAGTCCAATTTATGTTCTCCTGGTTGAGTTAGAACACACCCAATAGCAAAATTTGATGCATCAATATGCACATGAAAAGGTACATTCCAATCAGGTGTTCGCAGGATTGGAGCACTTGTTAGGGCCTTCTTTAATAACTCATAAGATTGATGACATTCTTCCGTCCAGTGAAACTCGATAAGAAGCTTGTACAATGGACGCGCTATCTCGGCAAAGTTTAAAATAAATCTTCGATAATAACCAACATGGCCCATAAATCTTTGAACTCCTTTATAGTTCGTAGGTGGTGGCAAATCGGCAATGGCTTTAATCTTACTCTCATCTGTGGATATCCCGTTCTTGGACACTATATGCCCTAGAATGACTCCATGCTTAACCCAAAATTGGCATTTGAAAGGGTTCAATGAGATGCGATAAAATCTGCACCTTTCAAATATTTTTCGTAGATATAACAAATGCTTCTCCCAAGAAGAATAAACACAAAGGTCGTCTAGGAAAGCTTCACAAAACTCCCTTAGAAATTCTTTAAACGCAGTGTTTATTAATCGTTGGAATGTAGCAGGGGCATTTGTTAAGCCAAAAGCCATAACACGAAATGCAAACACTCCAAACTCTGTGATAAAAGCAGTTTTAGCTTGGTCCTCTGATGCAATTGTGATTTGATTGTAACCAGAGTACCCATCTAAAAAGCTATAAGCTTCCTTGCCCGCAACTCTTTCAAGCACATGTTCTGAATATGGCAAGGGATAATGATCTCTCCTAGTAGCTGCATTAACTTTCTTGAGGTCCACGCACACTCTTAGTTTCCATTCTTTTTTGGCACAATGACTATCGGAGAAACCCATTCTGAGTGCTCAATAGGGTATATGAATCCACATTGGATAAGTTTTTCAATCTCCTCTTGTACAATTTTGGCGTACTTAGGGTTCATTGGATAGGGTCGTTGCTGGACGGGTTTAGCAGTGTTGATCATGGGAATTGTATGTTGCACCACAGAAGGTGGGACGCCCTTCATGTCATGATATGTCCAAGCAAAGATATCCTTGTATTCCTTGAGGAGCTCCTTAAGTACAACCTCTTCAGTTTCGGTAAGGTCTTGAGCAATAAAGACTGGTTTAGACTCCTCACCTGGTTCTGCTAATTCTATCTCTTTAAGTACCGCTGGACCATCATAGACTCCACTGCTTCCATTGGTAGGTATTCGTTGGGCTTTGGCATACACAACCTTTCGCTCCCCCGTGGTATAAGATTTAAAATGTTCAGGAACCGTATGTAAGTCAGCAGGCTCTTGTCCTGACGGAGACCTTTCTTTTAGTTCTGCCTCCTTTTGTTGTTGTGCTAACTCTCGGTTTTGACGTCTTCTTATAGTTCGACTCAATTTCGGCTCTGTAACCTCCAATTGAGCGAGGTCAACGGGTCGCGGGCTGCACCACATGACACTCTGGAGATGTTCACCCCAATTGTCTACTAGCTTTCGATGAGCATCACATGCCCCTAGATAGCTAAGCCATTCTGCAGTAGATCTTTCCTTGTTTATCCTAGCTCTCACATTTGCTCGATATCGTCGTTTCTTATATGACCTTTGTTTCTTGTTAAGGTTTTGATTTTGGTAAATGTTTGAACTCAACTCGCTTGATAGGTCTTCGCTTGTATCTTCTTCACTCTCATATAAATTACCATAGATGGTCGTACTAGACCTCCCTTTACAGTTAATCCTTTAGTAGTGATTGGCAGAGTAGCATTAGATTCATCACCTTCAAAGTATTGCCCCAACTTGTTAACGGGTACTTCAATTACAGATTCATGTCCCGCTAGGTCAGATGGTGGTGCTAAATGTTCCTCATCATTCATTACCGAGTCAGGTTTGTTCATATGTGCAAACTGTGGTAATCCGGCCTGTAATTCTCCATTTAGGAAGGCTCGAAGAGCTGAGACTAGCTCGGGGTCTTTATATAGTTTGGACATGATGGTGGTTCTAACTTTTGAAGACATGAAATCCATCAATTTGGCAACATTTAATGGCATCTTGTGGGACGTAGGACCTTGACAAGAGAATGGAGAAGATGGAATCCCCACTTCCTCAAGGGGGTCGGGCATTCCCTCACCAAACATTCTCTCTAGTAGGAAAGGTGTGTGTCCACTTTCAGATGTCCTACCCTCACTCTCTTCCCGAATGATACTGGGTATAGCTAACGGCCTGTAGTTCTTGTGAGGTTGAACTTGTGTGGGAAACACTATGTCCGACATCTGGATATGTTTGGGTTTAGGTTCTAATGTTCGTTGAGTTTCTTCCACGAAACCCCTCAGTTGTTGGACTCGTTCAATTTCCACTGTTGGGTTTAGATAGGTTCCAATCTTTCTCTTGCAATCCTCATTTTTTGTCTCTCGTGGCTTATCTTGGGGGTTCGCAACTGGGTGGTTTAACTTTGAATACTCTTTTGGTGTTCGTCGTAATTCCCTTTCGTGATCCTCCTCGCTGGCTTTTTCCTTTGTAGTAATAGTTTTGGTCTCCGTGGTCTCTATCGAATCTGAGTCATCCTCAGGGTCATTCATATACACGGGATCCTCTCCTATCCCTATGTTAGTCTTTGAACTAGGTTTTGAGCTAGAAGCATTAAGGGATTTCTTTCTTCGTGTTTTCTTCTTTCTCGCTCAGCCAATGGATGCAGCATCTCTCTCTTCGAGGATGTAATTTTGCTTTTGGAGCATCGACCGTGTGAGTGCATTCACTGGTGCTATGTTTATAGTTGGTGGTGTCCCATCAACAATCTCTATTAAGTTCAATGGTGTGATTTTCGGTGCGTTTGGATTGTTAGGACACTGTGCGATCAAATGATCTATGCCACAACGATTACAAATGAGTATTGGCATTGCCAATGCACTCCCTTGACTTGTTTGCATTAGTGTAGCATTCTTTTGCATTCTAATGGGGCACTCAGCTACTCGATGTGGTCCACCACATTCGTAGCACTGAAGAGGTGGTCTCCTGGCAAAACTATTAATGTTTTGGCCTCTTGTTGCTAGCGCAGTAGCTTGATATACCGGTTTGATTTGTCCCCAATGGTCTTCCATATAGTACATGGGACACTCCTCAAGCATGTTGACTCCATAGGTGATACTAGGGTCTATGTCCCCTTCGCAATATACATAAGTACTAGATGACTCGCAACCTATTTGGTTCATAGTTGTAACTCTTGGATGAGGGGGTTGCGGTCCTAGCACTGGAGGTGGCAACGGTGTGGTTTCGACCACATTTTGGGTTCTAGGGACCATGTGCTGTAATGGCAACTGTTGCTCCATGGGTGGGGTAGGCATCAATGCAGGAACTCAAGGTGAGTCTGCCCAAGCTATAGGCGGTCTATTTTCCATGATGCGTTTAAGCATTAGGCAATCCTTTGCTTGATGGCCATACCTACCACACGCGTTACAAGTCCCGTTAAACTTTACTCTGAAAGTAGGGCATTCACTCGTAGTATGTGGGCCCAAGCAAATTGAGCACCATTGTTGCTCCCTTCTTGGATACATATGAGTGTTTTGTGGAGCACGATTACCCCTAAGGCTTTCTTGGATGGCCTTGGTGAGATCTGCCAAAGTCATCTCAGATATCGTTTGCTCTTTCACGATTGGCTTTATCTTCATTGGCTCATGCCCTGATGCTTGCAAGCTACTTGACTTCGGCTCGGCAGACACTCTTTCTCCTGCAATCATTAAATTATCCTCCAATTGGATTGCATTCATGGTGACTGCTTCCCAAGTAGTGATACCTCTAATGACTAGGCCATTATAGATACTTTCATGTCGTAGTCCCCTAATGAATCTATCGAGCAATTGGTTGTTGTTGAATCGCTCGTTTGGATTGCATCGAGAATTCAAATTCTTTAGGCGACTAATGAAGTCTCTCACGGATTCACCTTCTTCTCGTTGGGCTTTCTGGAGCTGAGAGGCTACACCCCAAAGTACTCCCTCTCGTATGTATTCTTTTAAGAACAGTCTCCTAAGAGTAGAGTAGATCGTTTTCTCTTCTACTCTTAAGGTTCTATACCAATCTCCAGCCTTTTCGCTTAGGGTCAAACTCAAAGCCTTACACTTATGTAGCTCATTGTGCTCTTCCAAGGAATCGCACACATGTTCAAAGACTTCCATATGCTTTCTAGCATCTCCGTCTCCACTGAATTTCTGTGTGAGCTTAGCTACTTGAACTGCCTTGCTCCTAGGCTCTCTATCAGGTGCACTACGCATGTTTTCCGCAATAGAGCGACCGATAGTTTGAGCAAATGTTGCCAAATCTCCTATTTGAGCAGGTATAATGGGTGTATGTGCTCCTGGAACCACATGTGAGATGGGAGTTGGCCTTGGCCTTGGCATATGCGCGGCTCTTGGGTCCCAAATTTCGTATGGTGGTGTACCAGACGGTGGTCCAAAGTTTACAGGCGTGGCCCTAGGCATAGGGGGTGCCTGATATGGCATGTTATTATTAAATGGCATGGCTCCACTTGTATAAGAGCTTGGATAATTCCATTGTGGATTGTAAGCTCTTGGAATAATCGGAGGTGTAGGAGCTACATGAGGCTGAGGTACGACAGGTGCACATGATTGATACATACATGTAGGTATAGTTGGGGGCACTGTGCTACTAGGCATCGGCGCAGTGTTAACAAATGAACTCCATGGTGTACTTCTTGTCATGCTCACCATTGGGATATGCATGGTAGCCGTAGTGTCATTAAGAGAAAGATGAGCTAGATCTGGGAAGGTAAAGCTGCCACTTGTGGGCTCAGATTGTACTGAGGCTCCTGGCGAAACAACATATGGAGGATCAATGGGGCTCACTGAGGGAGTCTCCATTTGTGACAGGGTTGGTTGGTTGGCCTTTCCCGTATCCAAGAATCTCATTAGGCCTGTTGAAGGCATGTTGATCCCTTTGTTCTGTCTTTCTAACTCGCCAATCCTATGGAGGACATCACAAACTTTCTGTTGTTGCTCATCTATGCTAGTAGCACCCGATGTGGATTGTAGAACATCTAACCAACCCACATGATAGGTGTGTCCTGTGTATCGATCAGTTAAAGCTTCTGCTTGTAGGTCATACTCCCAATTTTCGTTTAGGAATATCCCATCTAGGCCTGGCGTGCTGAAGGTTTCCCTTGAAGTGGAAGCATTATTGCTCCCCATAGCTTGCCCCTCCGTGACTGCTACCTTGGGAGCACTCGGTTGCTCGGCTGGCATGATTGTTGTCATAGGAGCCTTTGCTTTCAGGGCTCGACTTTGTTCTAGCCTTCGTAGGTTCTCAATTTCCCTCTCCCTTGTTGCTTGCATATAGCGTTCGATCTCTTGTACTTCAGCAAGACTCCTACCATCGGGTAGTAAAACCTCAGAGGGAGATAGTCCTAAAGGATCAGGAGGTGCAGTGGATGGAACATTCACATGCACACTCTCAAGAAGCATAGGGTCCATTTTAGGCATGAATGACGAATTTACTTCCCCACTCCCTTCATTTATTTCATTAACCGCATGTTCGGAGCGAGTAGCTCTACTAAGGGTCTCTTTTAAGCGGCTAAACACGCTGGACCCGGGCCATGGGCCCATGGCATGCATGTCTTGACTTGAACTATCAGGGTTTGGTGTAGGATACCCCTCCATGACTTCGTAGTCAGAGGAAGAATCACTAGACGCGATATGAGGATCTTGGGTCGCGCTACCTTGAGTCCTGGCCGAAGGTCCAGAACCTAGGGTGGAGGAATAATGGGTGCCCGCGTAAATGGAGGCACTACCAATATGCTCGTGCTCTAACACTCGTCCAGAGCGTAGGTTCATATGACTTGGATCCCCTAGAAGTGTCGGTGAAGGCCCGTGAAGGCTGCTCACCTAGTAATTTTGGGTGTTTTGCAACCCAAGTCTTTTCTTATTTATTTATTTATTGATTTTTTGGTCCTTTTTTTCTTGACCCAGCTATAGAATAGAACATATGATAGCTCAAAACGAGCGTCTCGGTCAGAGGGACATGCTGTGCTTTACAGCCCTCTGTTTGGTCACTTTATGCCCTCGGAATCCCTAAAACCGTCAATTTCTAGTAGGGAACTAGGCCCAAATTAGAAAGTCTAAGGGTGCAAGTGGGAAGAGAAGGGAGGAGAGTGGAGGACTTGGCCCACATGCTCTCATTCCCTCTTGAGGGGGTAGGGTATATATATAAGAGTGAGTCTAGTGTATATCATAAGACTGAGGACTGGGGCTTGGGCTTGGGCTTGGGAAAATAATCCCGATCCCGATCAAAATTTTAGTGTAGCCCCCCAGTCACTCACTCTTAAATATTTTCGTTTTTTTTATTTTTTTTAATAATGATTTTTTTTTTTTTTTTTTTGGCGATGATCGCGCGCGGTTTAAGTGACCCTTTCTTGGCCACACACTCTCTCACCTACCTAACCTCCTAGTCAACAGCTCACAGACAACTCACTACCTTATCTACTTACTAACAGTGCTGCTAACCACTGACTAATCTGTTAACTGCTTACTGACAGTGAGCTAACTGTCCACCTACTTCCTCTCTCACTACCTTATTGTGCAAAGACTGTGTGCAGCCAAACCTTGACAGAAAACTGTGTACAGACTGTGTGCAAACAGAAATTGCTAACTGCCTTCCTACTTATTCATTCACTGCAAACAAGCTAACGACTACTAATTGTGCAAAGACTGTGTGCAAATAGAAAACACAACATTATGCAGAAATCACAGAACTTGCAAACAACACAGAAATTAACAACTTACAGAAAAACAACTCATTCCTCTTCCTCTTCCTCTTCTTTCCTACTACAAACAACTCATAGGAGAAGCACAAAGTGCCTCTTGGGCTTAGTGCAGGGCGATTCCCCGGCAGCGGCGCCAAAAATGTGCGCTCCTTGCCGCACTATCGAAGCAAGGGACTTGCCGATACACCGTGTGCGAGCCACAAATGGCTCCAAGCACACAACAAGACTAATCTAGCAAGCTCAAGAGAGCAAAGGGTGTGTCACTCACCGCTCTACGCTCGCCTTCGTGGTGGATTCCTCGCCGCGATGAAGAAGAAGCTGCAGTCGTGCCGCGCTCAACCGCCTCGCCGCCGTCGTGCCTTCGTAATGCTCGATCGCACACACACTCTCCCTCTCTCTCTCTCTCTCTCTCTCTCTCTCTCTCTCACACACATACACACACACACACAAGGAGGTGAAGAAGAAGAAGATGGAGATAGAGATGGAGCAAGAGCACTCTTCTATTGCACAAATGAGAGAATGAGTGAATTTTAGGTTTAGTTGGCTTTTATATGAGCTCACCCCATTCACACTTGGGCGCCCATGCTTAGCCAACTAATCCCTTGAATGTCCCAGTTAGAGTGCGCCTCTCATCGGCGATCACTCTTACCCTTTTCCTATTGGTCCGACAAGCCCGGTACCTGACTCTACCAAATACATAATACACGTCCGTCGTAGGTGATGGGGTGTCCGTGATCCGTGAGGGTTAACACAGCCCAAGGAGTTTCAACACACCAGCTGTCCTGCTCTTCTGGTCCAGTGCTGACACATGTTCCTTTTCTTGCTTATCTTTCTCAATTAGGCTAGTGTCAGGGACATGTATATTGCTCTCAAACCTCTTCTTCTTATTGCGAAGAGAATAGTCTCCAATCTCGGAAATGCTATCCCATTATTCTGCACTCATGGGTGGACAACTTTCTCTTTAAATTTGCAAACTGGTCGGTAATTTTTGAGTTTGAAGCTCTGCACTTCGATCTCTTTCTTCAAGTGCTCTTCTCTACGGTCCTTCCTTCTTGAGTCCATCCTCTTGTCAATACCCCCCAAAATCTCATATGCTTCTTTATCATCTTCATCATATTCATCAGTGGCAAACAAACCCACATGATTCCCCTCAAACTCATCAAACTTCTGGTTTTTCATCATAACCCTTATCCTCTACCTACCTGAAGACGTAATGGCATTCCCAATTATAATGACCGATCTTCAGGCAGATCAGGGGTGGCACATGCAAGCCCAATACCAGATCGAGTAGTGAAACGGCTGACGGGAACCCCTTCTTGCAACGCATACTGGAGGGTTTGTAGTTTCCCTCGGGTAAATATATACTCGGGGTTTTGCCTGGTGCAACCTTAGCGACTTCTGGAGCATACATGGCAACCAAAAAATCATTGCACGTCCGATGAAGACAACGCAGCCTTTCTTGCCAATGTAGAGAACATTGCTTCTTCCCTGGATTTATCAGCGGATTAAGCTGCCCTATTCTGCCCCTACATCATCTGCGGTGCCTTCTCACTTTCGAGCTGCTGATGCTTTTCGCGCTTAAAAAATAACGAAGCCCTTTTTCCGTTTCAAAACCTATGCTCGGGATGAACCCATGTGGGTCAATAGGGTGGCCTTAACTGAAAGAAGGACCTTGGGCTCACCAAGTAAACAAACTCCAACTTCGTTCATCATCCCATGTAGGACACATCTTGCAATAGGTGTAGTCCAAGAGCCAACAACCCAAAGTGGTATCTCTTCAAGGAATTATTGTGCTCTAATGCACTTTGCTTGTAACCCAATATCATAAATATCACCATTTATCTAACAACCCTGGTACTTATCCTTCTTTATAACATAAAGCTCTCCATAAGCTTTCAGTCCGATCCAATAACCACTTTTGAGTTTTATCATCAAATGCTTTCAAAATATCACTTTTTATCACATGAAGACTCTCAACAATGCCAACATGCTAAGTTGTCACCACATTTGTGTGTGTGGGTGTGGGTGTGTGTGTGTGTGAGAGAGAGAGAGAGAGAGAGAGAGAGAGAGAGAGAACCTTTCATCACGTAGTAGAAGGCATTGCATCCCTACACAAAAGTGGGTAGATGCCTCTCTTGTCATCACGAAAGCATCCTTGGCCGGTGCATACATCGTGGCTTTGCCCTACCCGTAGTACCTCACCCTCTTAAGACCATCTGCCTTGGCCAACTCATGCCACTCAGTTGCCCCCGTTTAAGACAACACACCACTATGCTCTCCTTTGGGAGCGCCATGTCAGCATTGGTCTCCCATTTTCTCTCGTTAAGTTGCATTGCACACCATCAGAGGACACCATTATATCTCTCTCTCTCTCTCTCTCTCTCTAGGCATGCACATGCACCAACACTGACCAAAATCAGATGGAAAGTAGGATGCCTGATCTGCACACTTGCCCATTGCTTTCTAGGCACACCCACTAAAATCCCTGCAGTTGTTAGGAGGGAGGGAGAGAAGGAGAGGTTTTGATACAATTGCAAAAGTTGTTGTTGCCCCTTCGATAGCCGTTGAGAGTGAGAGAGAGAGACCTCAAGTAGGGATTGCAGTGCGATTCTACAATGTGGTGGCCCTCACTGTGGGTGTTATGACGAGGTGTTTGTGCACATCAGCTACAACCTGTAGGAAAAAGATTGCACAATGTAGTCATCTCGCCTCATCAATCTCACTCATTTCTCCTCATCAATCTCACTCACCTCTTGGACATGATGTCATTGTGTACGACCTACTGGAGATAGCTCGCATAGATTGGAAAGACAAACAGATGCAAGAGGTCAGTGACGTGAGCTACCTGAGTGTACCTCCATAAAACAAAAGAGGTAAGGAGTTAAGAACATCACGGATAGCAGATCTCAAGTTTCTCTCTCTCTCTCTCTCTCTCTCTCACACACACACACACACGCACACACACACACACACACTCTAAACATGGTCCAAAAGAGCAGGCGCAGTCTCTTCCCATGCAAACCGCCAATGTTGCCGGATCCATTAATGTGAGCAGAGTGTGATGCTTTCGAGCAGTGCTCCTTGCAAAAGAAGGAGAAATGAATACGTAATGCTTTTTTGATAGAAGTTAGGAGGGAGGGACAGGTGGAGGGGCTCTTTGAGCTTGAAAACTTTAAGCTACATTATAAAGAGTATAGATTCCATTTCTTGTAGCATTTGCAACTCACATCACACAAGTTCAACTTGTTTCTTTGACTTTAGTTTGATCTTAGTGCTTCCTTAAGCCCTTTTCAATACTAAGTAGACTATATGTTATAATCTGCTAATAGGAGTCAGGATTCTTACACTTAACTTTTAGAACTACCATAACAAGTTAACTAGATCTATAGTTTGGACTACAAAGTGCACCAACTTGTGAACATGTTTCAGTACTTTTAGTGGTAAAATTACATAGATGTTTTGAGCATGAGGTAGTAATGCACATGCTAAAAACATTTACACATCACATATCATGAATTTCCAACTATATCTTTAATTTAATTTGACCTTACTACTTTTCTAAGCCCTTTTCAATATTGATAGGCTTATATTCTTATGGGTAAAAAGTACTATACTAAGTTTTCACTAATCACCAAATTAACTTGCACAAATTCACTACCTTGTAATTTAACTTGTGAATGTGCTTTGCAATGATGGTAATGTTTGTAAACAAGATAAATATTTGAAAAAAAAAAAGAGCATAATAGTTTCCACCAAGTAGGTTACTAGGTATTTAAACAATTGCATAAGCGAAGAGCTCCTTTCGTGACACCCAATACAACTCTAAGGAGAAAATCAACTTCGTGTTAGAAGCTAGATATGAAGGGGCAATTTGTTGAAATCTTGGTGCACGATATCTGAAAGAGGTATGGTATTTAGCTACCTCTTCATTATTTACTACACGTCAAAATTACTCTACTTGTATTTTACCTTATAAACTCTCTCTCTCTCTCTCTCTCTCTCTCTCTCTCCCCCCCCCCCCCCCCCCCTCTCCCCACACAAACCACCACCGCCACCAAGATCAAGGTTGCCAATAGTATAATGGAACATATATGGCCAACAAGTTGAGTTTAGAAAGATGAGCGAAAGAAGCAAGCACTAGGTTCCTATTACACCATGAATCACGATTAACATGATAAGGACCATACATGGTGCTATCAACTCTTGCACTTTGCAACTTGTTAAGCAACATATCACATGTTTGATGTGCCATTGCATGTGATGTACAACTCAAAAACTCATGATAAGAGTTGTCTTGAGTCAAATTTGGAATCCTCAATCAAATTGTGAAAGTTTAACTTGTAAATACCATATATACTACAAAGCAACCACTCGCAACTCGTGATTAAGATGGTTTACTTGCACATGTAATTTTAAGAAGAAAGGATGTTGATAATTAAACATGTCATTGAGTTATCCATGGGACAATGGACATCATTGTCTTGCATACTTTTGACCAATGATGCATTTGCCTATATATCGAAGGCATTCAATGTGTGCTCAACTTTTGTGCTCTAAGTTATGACGGCTCGAACACAATGAGATGCCTAGCTTTGTAAACAACGGGCTACAACATGACAAACATTGAAATCAAGGTCAAGTGGCTCACATAGTTATCGTATAGGAGTGCTTCAACGATCCAATTTCAAGTGCTGCTACATACTTAACTGTTGGCCTACATAACTTTGCCATGAGGATTTTTGCTAGCTATAATTTCATTGGTCGCATTAATCAAATTTGTGATTTCTAGATGTGTAATCAACAAGCAAGTGCCAACAAGTAGGTTGGTGCTTGTGCTGAAGGGGGACCCTTTGTCAGCCACCCTTCTTGCTATTTCACTTTACCAAACTCATCGCCACTTCTGAAAAGCATTTTTTTTGGTAAAAAGCATGACGACTAGAAGGAACAAGGCATCTGGAGACAGACGCTAGCACTTTCTTTTACTTCGATAGGAGAGAGAGAGAGAGAGAGAGAGAGAGAGAGAGAGAGAGAGAGAGAGAGAGAGAGAGAGAGAGAGAGAGAGAGAGAGAGAGCACATGTAGTTGCCATGGTGGGTAGGATAGCTCAGAATCTCTGTCGATTGGTATACGTTGCAAAGCACACATGAACCCTTGGTTGCAACTACATTGGCTTGCTGATGACTAGCTGAGTGCACACATGCTTGGAGTTGCATCTGATCGATGGCGAGGACAACATAATATACTACAAACCCGTCTTCTCTTCTCATAATTCATAGAGAGTGCTAATTTTGGCACCCCATCGCCTCCTTAGAGGTGCAAACGACTAGCGAAAAACTCCAAATCTGCGATGGACCAATTTAGCATCTCCACCGCCCAGAGTTTTCTTTTGGATGTATGTGTGCATTGCAAGAAGAGACTCTAGATAAAATAAAATGCGTGTTTAAAAATTTGAAAGATACTCCGATGAACACATAATGAAACTCCCTTGATATACACACTCCCTTTCTTTTGAAAAACAATGCCAATATTCCGGATCCACATACCCTTAAAAAAAAACATGTTAAATTACAACAATGATTACAAGAGGAAGGGTTGAGCCCATGACCCAAACGGGGGACTCTCATGTGGTCGCTCGCCAGTAAAAAATATACAAATCAAATAAAAATGAGGATTCACTCCAAGATGGCCAGTCGAGGATGGAGGGAGGGGTGAGGGTGGGGCCTTTGACGAGGAGCAACAATAGGGCGATGATTGGGTGCCAAGGCAGCCTCGACAAGCAACATTGGCGCACACATAGCCACCCACCCTCACAAACTCTCACCCCCCACCTCTTCTTCCCTCCTTGGCTAGCTTCTATGCAGGTGTGTGTTTGTGTGTCTGCGTGCGTGCGTGTGTGTGTGTGTGTGTGTCACTTGGCTCAATCAATTATGCACAGAGATTCCCGGTGGGAATAAGGTCTCAAAATGGAGTCGTGCATTATGAAGAATATGAAATATGAGGAAGGCATAGGGGAATATAATATAATAAAAATCGTGGGCGGTCTTTAAGGGATTTCAGGCACCTGGGTGGCTGGGTCCTGAACAATTTTAGGCTAACTCGTTTCTATAAAAGTTCCAACTCTACGACTTTTGCCGTTAAAAAAAAAAACAAGACGCCAGTGTAGAAGAGAATTTCAGTGGCATTAGATTTTCGCCCCAAAAAAAAAAGCCTGCAGCTATCGAAGCCATTGCACTGTTGCAGGCAGGCAATGTCAACACAGGGTACTTCAACACTGAACCGTTGCTGTGCCTCCCCTTGTCTTTTTAAAGGGCTCGAGGAGAAAATGTGGCAACCTCGCCTGTTGACTGGAGTGAAAAATATACAAATCAAATAAAAATGAGGATTGACTCAGTGACGGCCGGGCCAGCCCTTTCGAGGATCGAGGGATGGCGCGCGGCGGGGGCCCTCTCTTGCCGTCATCTTTGACGAGGAGCAACGGAGGGGACGATGGCTGGGTGCCCAAAGAAGCCTCGATAAAAGCCCTCCTCTGTTTTGCCGTTTTAAGTAGTATCACCGGCGCGCACCCACACCCACCCATTCAAACTCTCACCCCCGATCTCTTCTCTCCTCGTCGCCTCGCGTCTGTGCGGGGTGCATGTGCCATCCAGCCATCACTCTGCCACTTTTAACTAGGGCCTAATTTTGCAATCGCTAGCAACCTCTGCGATTTTTCAAGAAGCGAGTGATACCTTCAATCATACGAAAGCTTGCAGGAAATGATGGGCTTCTCTTGACAGAAGAAACAGAGCGGACGACCTTCTCGGATTCAAGGAATTTGCTTGGCTTAGCTGTACACGAAATGGGGCCTGATGAGAAGACCATTGGTTTAGAAGCCCTCAATTCGGAGACTGTTGATTTGGTAAGCTAGACCAACGCATCGGTCTTGTAGCTACACAGCATGTGTTGTGACCTAAATGCATGGTCCGCTTAGCTGTGTTTGTGCCTCACCATGCTGGTCATCCTTGTTCTGTAGGAGAGAATCCCCATTGAGGAGGTTTTCGAGCAGCTCAGATGCACCAAGGAAGGGCTGACCTCCGATGAGGGAGGGAGTCGCCTCAAGATTTTCGGATACAACAAGTTGGAGGAGAAATCTGTAAGCATATGTGGCCCGAAATTATGGATCTACTTCTGTACTGTGCTTTCGTTTCATGCATACCCATGAAATGCCGAGGGAGACTGATTGGAGAGTGTGGACAATCTTTGCATGACTTCACTCCTCACATTATTTCAGAGTAGGATAACGTTCACTCATTTATTGTGGCTGGTTCTTAGCACTTAAACCTCTACAAATCAAGCTTATTAGCATCCAGTTATCCATCAGAGGCAGCAGTGTGAATCGGACCACAATCTTAATGAAATTGCCTCCCAGTAATGGAAATAAGAGGCATCCTAATGAAACGTTTGTGCTATGGGCTTTTTCAAGCTTCCAATACATTGGATTTTGGTGTTTTGGAAGCTGTGTTTGGTGGAGCTGAGCTGTATTGTTCGGACTTCTACCGAGCTTCAATAGGATGCTTACAGGCCCCTAAAGATAAGGGTTTCACACTCCCTCGGGGGCTCATTACTGTTCACGTCTTTCCTTTTGTTAGGGATGCTGTTTTCTTTATACATGTTGTAGGTCTTCAGTATATTATGTTTCCGCCTCTTGCTCTTGACATGGATCTACTCTATCCAGGCTTGCGTTTCACAGCATTTATGACCATCAATGTTTATGATGTGCAGGAGAGCAAGATTCTCAAGTTTCTTGGCTTCATGTGGAACCCTCTGTCCTGGGTTATGGAAGCTGCAGCAATCATGGCAATAGCCTTAGCTAATGGAAAATACAAGGGGGAGGTATATAAGTTGACAATTAGAGGCTGCCAGAAGCATTTCGATGGTATTACTACTTGTCTGTAAAAATGGATAAGATGAATCTGTTTCATGGTTTATTCTTGCAGAAAACCCCTCCTGACTGGCAAGACTTTGTCGGTATTGTGGTTCTGCTGGTTATTAACTCTACCATTTCCTTCTTCGAGGAAAATAATGCAGGAAATGCGGCGGCAGCTCTTATGGCAAGACTGGCTCCTAAAACAAAGGTTCAGTCTCCATAAATCTTTTTTGTTGTCATGTATGCCTGTTTATGGGCAGTTATGTTTGTGCTCCAAGTTTTTGCGAATACAGGCCACAAAAGTTTGCACTCATACAGGTTCTTCGAGATGGGCATTGGAGTGAGCAAGATGCCTGCATTCTTGTTCCAGGGGATATTATCAGTGTTAAATTGGGTGATATAATTCCTGCTGATGCACGACTTTTGGACGGTGATCCTTTGAAGATAGACCAGGTAGCAATCTATTTTAGTTTCCTTCAAGAAGTGGGAAAGCTGTGAAAGGCAAAAGGCAAAGACTCAGTCCCATATTACTTGGTTGCAGTCTGCGCTCACAGGAGAGTCGCTTCCTGTGACCAAGAAACCTGGAGATGAGGTGTTTTCTGGGTCGACTTGCAAACAGGGAGAGATTGAAGCAGTTGTCATTGCAACTGGTGTCCACACATTCTTTGGCAAGGCTGCTCATTTGGTTGATTCAACCAACCAAGTTGGTCATTTCCAGAAGGTATTCTGTTAACTTCATATTTCTTCTCCTTCCAAACCAGGAGTTGTGCTGCAAAGGAGTGTCTTGGCTCGTGTAGAATGTCTGTGAGTATGCTTTTGCAGTTGTGATGCTGCTTTTGAAGAAAGTGCTGCATACTATAGACCTTTTACTTGGATGAATTTTGAATTCGTTTCTTTTGCATGGATGTGGTTTTGGCTCTGCTCTAAGGCTGCTCCTGGCAGTCTCTGTTAGTTTTACTGTACTCGTTTGCAGCTAGGCAGAAGGCCTTTACGGATTTCTATTAGGGATTGGGTCAGAGTAGCTCATCTCTCAATAGTTTTCTGCAAGATATCACTTGCGACATCTGCATTCTAGAGTTTTGGTTCTTAACGCTACGAGTAAGCCTGGTTTTGATTTATATATTGTAGCGTGTGAGTGCACGCGCGCGCGTGAGTTTTTGCTTAGAGCATGTGAAGCTTTCTTTTCTTGGATGGAGCTACTTTTGTTTGGCTACTGAAAGCACGTCTCTCTCTCTGAGAGTGACAACAAAAGTTGGGAAGAAACTTGCTCTATGGGCAGGAACATGCTTGGTTGCCTGACTCAAGTATGGATGCTAGTATATCTTTGTCCACCATTAGATTTGATCATGTCTTGGTTCATTCTCCAAAGTTGCGAACTTTGTGCTATTTAGGCACATTGTAGATTCTCAGAGTAACAAGCTTGTTTGTCGTTCTTGAGAGGAGCAGGCCATTTAGTGATGCTCATCATGGATTTTGAGTCGAGAGTGTGCAATGTTGGTAACATAAGAATTTTTTGAGTAAAAAACAGATGATTACTTCTTAGTGCTTTTTCTTCCTGAGCGGCCACATTTCTGATGCTCTGCGTAAATTTTGAATCAAAATTGGTCACTAATTAAGATGGAAAGGGGCTATTTTGTTTGAATTGTAAGCAATAAACCAGATGCTCTGCTGCATGTTGTATAGAGATTTATGTTTTTTTTTTTGCTTTCTACCTACAGGTTTTGACTGCCATTGGAAATTTCTGCATTTGCTCTATTGCTGTTGGGATAGTTATTGAGATTCTTGTCATGTATCCGATTCAGCGCAGAGCTTATAGGGAAGGGATTAACAATCTCTTAGTATTGCTTATTGGTGGAATTCCCATTGCCATGCCTACTGTGCTGTCTGTCACTATGGCCATTGGATCTCACCGCCTGTCACAACAGGTGAGCTTTTTTGAGTAGGTACAACCAAGTCTACTTTTAAGTTTCTTATTGAATTTCTGACTTAATGGGTTGTGGTGATGATCTCAGGGGGCTATCACAAAGCGTATGACAGCCATTGAAGAAATGGCTGGGATGGATGTTCTTTGTAGTGATAAGACGGGTACACTAACATTGAATAAACTCACAGTTGACAAGAATTTGATTGAGGTATGAAGGGAGCTGGTTTTTATACTTACAGGCTACCACGCGTTTCTTGTCTTATTTATCCTCGAATTGGTGCTTACTAGTTGCTAATAATTGTTTTTGTCTGCAGTGTTTTTCAAAAGGTATTGACAAGGACATGGTGGTTCTTTTGGCGGCAAGAGCCTCCAGGACTGAGAATCAAGATGCCATTGATGCTGCAATTGTTGGCATGCTTGCTGATCCCAAGGAGGTAACTATTCAGAGGCATTCAGTTTGTTCTCTTTCTTGCTTTGTTTTGGATGAAGTAGTGTGCAGCCAAATTGTTCCATATTAGTGGCAGACATTTGCAGAATATTCATCAAGAGACTATGACTGCGGCAATGTGCTGTGAAGTTCTCCTCTCACCATCGTTCTTGTATGTGATAGGCACGTGCCAACGTCCAGGAGTTACATTTTCTTCCTTTCAATCCTGTGGACAAAAGAACTGCACTTACGTACATTGACTCTGATGGTAGATGGTATAGAGCTAGTAAAGGTGCTCCTGAGCAGGTGCTCTTCCTGTTCACTGCCCTTTCCTGCAACCATCCCTCATTTGAAATTCAGCTTACTTTTGAGGTTTGTGTGCAGATACTTGCCCTTGCTCACAACAAACACAATATCGAAGCACGCGTCCATGCAGTGATTGATAAGTTTGCAGAGCGTGGGTTGCGTTCACTTGCAGTGGCTCGGCAGGTTACCTCTGTCCCATCCTTGTTTAGAAGTTTTTACTCGTAGCAATCCCTGGCTTTGCATTGTTTTCTTACAAATTGGGAAGTTCATTGATTACTGCTTTGTTGCAGTGCCTCATTCGGTATAATTGATCTCATTATTTTTCTGCATAACGACATGACGTGTCTCTGCTTATGGGATGAGCTAATTGGTCTATATATTTCTTGAGTTTGTGCTGAATGTAGCTCATATATAATTACAGGAAGTGCCAGAGAAAAACAAAGAGAGTGATGGTGGTCCTTGGCTCTTTTGTGGCTTGATGCCTCTCTTTGATCCTCCTCGCCATGATAGTGCTGAGACGATTCGACGAGCTTTGAATCTGGGTGTCAATGTTAAGATGATAACAGGTAACTCAAAGCATTGCTTTTATTTTTGTGAATATTATGCTGTACATATCGTGCTTGATTATTTTAGTTTGGATACTCATAAGTGGCACAACTCATGTGCGACTATAATCATTTCGTGTGCGCATTTACATGCGTCATATGTGTGTGTATGTTTTCTATGGAAAACACCAAGGCCCTTTAGATTAAGGTATCGACAATTGCAGCCTTTAGTGTAGAGTAGAAGGCCTTCTAGGACATAACTTTGGGCTGGCCATCAAATAGCGCTGAGGTTTCGACTCCCCCCCCCTCCCTCTCCCCCCCCAAACCCACTCTGCCCCCCCCAAAAAAAAAAACCAGGCAAAAAAGAAAAAAAGAAAAAAAGAAAAAGAAAAGAAAAAATATTTTCAACAGTTTATGATATTTTGAAATTGAAAGAGAATTATAAAGGGATTAATGATGATACCAGGGTTAAATTTGGGTTTCTTCCCTCCTCCATATCCATTTAGTTGTTAAGTGCTTATTTTACTGAAAGGTTACTGGTTCATAAAGTGTTAAGACATGTGTATTCTGTTATTCAGGTGACCAACTTGCTATTGCCAAGGAGACTGGCAGACGGTTGGGTATGGGCACCAACATGTACCCTTCATCGTCCTTATTAGGACAGGATAAGGATGAAAGTATTGCCTCTCTCCCTGTGGACGAGCTCATTGAAAAGGCAGATGGATTTGCAGGAGTTTTTCCAGGTCTGCATATTTTTCTACCTAATTTAGACCTTGCTGAACTCATTAAGTGCAGTCTTTGTAAATTCGATGCATCTCTGGTGGTCTTCTCGAATAGTGACATACAAAATGTGTTTTTGAGCAGAGCACAAGTATGAAATAGTCAAACGCTTGCAAGAGAAGAAACACATTTGTGGAATGACAGGCGATGGTGTCAATGATGCCCCTGCTTTGAAGAAAGCAGACATAGGCATTGCTGTTGCCGATGCAACTGATGCTGCAAGGAGTGCATCTGATATTGTGCTGACGGAGCCTGGTCTGAGTGTTATTATTAGTGCAGTTCTTACCAGCCGTGCTATCTTCCAGAGGATGAAGAATTATACGGTACAAACCAAAATCATTGTTGATTGACATGTTGTTTGAATGTTTATTTGTGTGGGTTTGAAGATTGAGTCCTGCTACTTTGGTTCATTCTCTCTCCTATGCAGATTTATGCAGTTTCTATCACCATACGTATAGTGGTAATTTCTGTGTCCTCAACACTAGCCTTTTAAAGTTATTCGGGATACACATTGAACCTTACACTGATCCTCTTTGTGTTATGTTTTGTAGTTGGGCTTCCTACTTTTGGCTCTTATTTGGCAGTTTGATTTTTCGCCCTTTATGGTCCTGATCATTGCCATACTAAATGATGGTAAGCCTGCCAATCAAACTAGTTTGTCAAGCACTCCAAATGTACTTATCAGTCAAGGCTCCACTATGTTGCGACTCAGATGCAATGTGTCTTCATTCATGAGCTTGTCGTCTTAGCTATTGCCTTGTGTGGTAGGTACAATCATGACTATCTCAAAAGATCGGGTAAAGCCCAGCCCCTTACCGGATAGTTGGAAGCTGAGAGAGATTTTTGCAACTGGTGTTGTTCTTGGAACTTACATGGCATTGATGACAGTTGTTTTCTTCTGGGCAGCCCATAAAACTACATTTTTCCCTGTGAGTAGATTGTACTCTTCTAAATGCAGGTCAACGTGTGATCAAGGAATGGCCCTAATGTCAAGTATGTTTATTGCCAGGACAAATTTGGAGTGAGGGACATTAGTTGGAGTCAAAGCCAACTCACAGCTGCCGTGTACTTGCAAGTGAGCATTATCAGCCAAGCGCTCATTTTTGTAACCAGATCAAGAAGCTGGTCTTTCCTTGAGCGCCCTGGGCTATTGCTCCTGATTGCCTTTGTCGTAGCCCAGCTGGTGAGTTTTCTGCACCAATTGTTTATACTTTTTGGAAAGAGTTCCATCTTCAACTGCAGTCATATCCTCTCTACAGGTGGCAACCCTTCTGGCTGTGTATGCGACATGGGGTTTTGCCAGTATCAGAGGTATTGGTTGGGGCTGGGCTGGGGTTATTTGGCTATATAGCCTTGTCACCTATGTACCCCTTGACATTATCAAGTTCGCCGTTCGGTACATTCTAAGTGGAAGATCATGGGACCTCCTCTTGGAACAAAGGGTAATGTTGCGCATCCTGAGTATCTAGTGATGTTGACGGCATGTATTCTCCAGCTCAAATTTATGGTGTTTGCAAGCTGGCATGTGACAAAAGAATTTTGTATGATGGGCATGTACTGCAGTGACCAATCCATGTGTGAATGCCTCTTGTGTGTACATCACACATCATATTTAAAGTCATGTTTGGTTGCATGTGTAGCTGTTCATCTAACTCACGATCATTATCCTTCAGTGTGTGATACCCATGACCAAAAGGTTTGATAGGACAGCCTTCTCCCTAACTCATGAACACTTTAAAGATTTTGAAGAAGTTCCATTACATTATGACCATGAGGTCTGATGGGGCAATTGCGTACTTAGTTGGGCTAATCCTGGTACTGAAGATTTTGTCCACCCTATGTGATCTTGTTCTTTTCCTGAAATGTTGTATCCATGTACAGGTGGCTTTCACAAGAAAGAAAGATTATGGAAAAGAGGCAAGAGAGGCACAATGGGCCCATGCACAGCGCACACTGCATGGCTTGCATCCACCAGAACCAAGCAAACTTTTCTCTGATAGGAGCAGCTATCATGAGCTAACAGAGATTGCTGAACAGGCTAAGAGGAGAGCTGAAATTGCAAGGTATGAAACTTTTGGTCATGTCAGTTCTCTCGTGAGTGCCACGTTTTTGCCTTACGATATTGTTTGGAAGGCTGAGTTTCTGTTGTCAATTACTTTCAGATTGAGGGAGCTTCACACCTTGAAGGGTCATGTGGAGTCGGTGGTGAGGTTGAAAGGTCTTGACATAAACACCATTCAGCAGGCATACACAGTTTGATGGATTAATTGCTTAAAAGCCCCTTGCTTTTTGTTAGTTCTGCAAATTAGTTTTTGGAATGTCTGGCACAGAGACAAGTTTTCTGTGGTCTGCGCTAAAGCAGGCGGCGAAACGTGTCGCGCCTAACAGATTTTTCTTGTATAACAAGCTTTAAAGCCTTTGTTAATTAGAAAACAGAGTGCATAAATTGAGAGACTTGCAAGGAGAGAGCTGCTAAGCATCAACTCGAGCAATATACAGGGATACAACAATAGCCTTTGTAACAATTATATTCTCTTAATAAAGATTTGCCATTTGTTTTTTTGCACGTGCGATTTGTACAGTTTTGACTTTCTTTCGTGACACTTGTGCGTGCTTGTGAGCGAATATTGGCAACCTATCTCGTGCCCGGCAGCCTTTGGCATTAGTATTTTCTCCTGGAACTTTTGGAAGCAATTGTGGACCATTAGATTAAGCTTGTTGTGAGCAAGTTAACCATAGGATTAGGGCCACATGGCAAAGTCCAATGTTTTTTGTGACTTTTAATGGAGCACAGGTTAAGGTCACACACTCCCTCGTCATATTATTTAGTGTTGGGAGGGGCATTAACTTGGGGGCCATATACAGAGACACATCATCTTTTGCCATAGATGAGGAAGGAGAATGGTGTACAAGTTTTTCATTGCCTTCGTCTGTAAATGGGTCCCTTCATTCAAGGATCTTGGGAACTTCCTTTTTGGAATCTTTTTGTTTGAAAGTGTTTTTTTAGTTGTAATTTGTCTAAGGGTTGTGGCTTATTGTGGAAGGACACTACCTACACATTGGAAGGACACTCTAAAGAGAAGAAAATAATGAAGGGAAAATAAAGGAGTTGAGAAACACAAATGTATCAAATGTGCACACCTCTCTTTATATGGACTCGCCCTCACTTATGCATTTGAGATGTTTTGAAAGGATTTTTATTTTTTCTAGATTGGGTGGGGGGTCCTAAGGGTGTAATATGCAAATATGAGCGTTCACACTGTTATCAGGGCTTCCATTGTTGTCAAATTTTTTGCTTATGCCAATGTGAGCCTTCACCTTGGATAAACTAGGTGTTCTTGCACTTATGTTGTAAAATACACAAGAAAAATAGAGTGAAGTCGTCAAATAGAAAGGGGAGGCACATAATAAAGAGAAGAGGAAGAACAGAAGCTTGAACACAAGAATTCCCTCTTTGGATGAATTATTACATAATATCTTACCCTTGCTACCATTTTCTGTGAATAATTTCTCTTTGGATAAGTTATGAATGTAATGCACATCGCAATCGTTGCAAAAGCATTAAAACTAGTATTAGATTAGCTAGATTCTTTTTTTTAAATCTATGAAATCAATCCTCTGAAGATTTTCAACAATCACAATGTTATTTGGCAACCGTTTTGCAGGGTTTCGTCCAACTTTGACATGTATCACTCATTTGCTGTCGAAGGACCATGAAAGCATTGCTAATTGTGGTGGTGTCATTTTTATCACCAAAAATAGAGTATGGAAGTAAATGTACAAGCATTTACATTGAGACCACCACTCAAAAACCCATTTCTCCTTCACTGCAATAGAAACTTCTAAAATGGTGGCGTTTAACAAAAAGGAGATGAGTCCTATGCATACTTTGATTCAACACTAGCAAAAAATCTCTTGGTCAAAGTTTTGAACATGCATTATATTGACAAAGAGCTTTTATACTCATGTTAGCATCACTAGGGGATTTTCAGGGTTTCCAAAAGGATTCTCTAAGGAAATTCACGTCATCATATTCCCTTGCATCCGAGAGTCAGATAATTTGTTGCAAACATTGCAGAGGTTGGAAATACAAATTCTACTTGTTAAGATCTATTAGAAAATACAAGCACTAAGCAGGAATGTGTGCTTTTACAAGCACTAAGCAGGAATGTGTGCTTTTACAACTGGATCTAGACAAGGCTTATGATAGGATCACATGGTCATTCATCGAAGATGTAATGAAATCACTAGGCTTTGGGCTGCGGATGTGCCAATTGATTAGCACCCTTGGTGTAGGAAGCAAATCTGAGCTCCTGTTTAATGAAAGAATCGTGGGAGCATTCGTAGTCAAAAGATCAATAAAGCAGGACTGTCCTCTAGCCCCTCTAATGTTCGCCATTGGTTCGCATCCTTTCGTGACATTGTTCTAAGACAGCTGCCAAAGGTGAGATCCAAGGGTTGGCTCTACCTAACAACAACGAATTTATTGTAAAGCTATTCGTGGATGATTCGATCTTATTCCTCAAAGCTTGCCCTCAAGTGGTTAGGAAAGCACTTGAGATTGTGAATAGGTTTTCCATGGCATCCGGGTCAAAGTGCAATATTGAAAAGTCGAGGTTAATATCACTTTTAGAGAACGACTCATTTGACCCGTCAATGTGGTATGAGGAGATAATATCAAAAGAGAAGATTTTCAGACACTTGGGGGCTCCTTTGGGAGTGGATGTCACCCATAAGAAAAGATTCCTTTGGGTCATGGATAGGATACGGAGCAAGTCGTGAAGATGGGAGTATGTACTGCTGCCTTTTCCGAGTAGGGTGAAAGTGGTCCATTCATTCATGATTCCTATCATTGCCTTTAACGCTTCTTCCTCGTATTGCTTGATTTGGGCACGACATGCCTTGTGTGAGGAGGAATGTTGTGGTGGCTCCCAATTGAGTGCTTGCAAGGTCTGGTCCTTTTTCAGTTGTATCGGCACTAGTCTATGGTCTTTTGTTGTTTGGGTTTCGAGCTTCCTTGTAAGAAGAACATTTACGGATAGTCTGGGTAATGCTTGTGGTGGGATGGATAATCTGGGTTGTGGTGGTGATGGGATGCCATGGCTCGTTACTATGTAAATATTTTGGTTTTTAATTCATTTCTCACTCACATTTTGTGAGTTTTGCAAACAAAAGAGAGTATTTTTTGTTTTGTTTTGCAAAACTCACAATAATGAGTATATTATATTAGCATAACAAAAAAATTACGAATCCAACTCATGCTCATATCGAGCCATGACATCTCTCAGATACCATTGGTACATTGGCGAAAAGGGGAGTCAACCCATGACAATCAACACGAAGACTAGATGAATAGAGAGCAACCCTCGATAATATGAGCAAGCACCCATATCCTTAACCATGCAAGTCAGTCAATCGAGGAACCACTTGCTCTATTCCACTCTTTAGAGTTCTTTCATTTTCTAATGGTGATAATCAGTTCCCTGCTTTCTTCTACAATCTCTGTGAACCTAGTTGTTTTTAAGGCATTCTCAAAGACTTGCTGACAATTCTTGGCGTTCCAAACGTGCTTGAAGTAGAATCTAACAATTTGCGTACAAATAAGTAGTGCTTGGTTCTTCAACACCTTCCCTACAAAAAAGAGATCATTCTGGAAGAACCCTATCTTCCAGGTCTTTTGAACCCATTTGCAAATCTTTGCTGCCAGGCACTCCTTGAATAAGTGAGGGAGGTCCTCACTGGTGGCTGTTCTACACTCTGCACATCTATTTGGACCAATCACCTCTGGCTAAAACCTCCACACCACTTGGCAAGGCTCCCCATAGTACCTTCCATACAAAAACTTTCATCCCAGGCGGCCATTGTGGGCACCAGATGTTCTTCGCGATTGACACCCATCTTGATTTTTTTTTAAAATAGAAGAAGAAATCTTATCAACTAGGTTCTTTTGAAATCAAATCTTGAGCTAAGATTTCTAATATGTTTGTAGCAGAGAGGAAGAAGAGAGCTCATGACCTCAAGGCAACCTCCTCTAGTCCGGAAAAGATAATGAAGTACTCTTTTGGTGCTCATGCAATGAGTGAGGATATTCTATAGGAGGCGATTAGATTAAGCCAGGATAAAGCCGAAGAGGGTTATGTGATACAGGCGAAGTTCAGCCCAAAGGCAACAATCAAGAGCTTGGAAGCTTGCCGTGCTCACTTAGTGGTTTCATATTTTATGAGCCGTCGTGTGTCATCCCAAGGTTTATGGGAGTGGGCGGCTGCAAAATGACTAACCACAAAAATGAGATTGCTTGTTCACAACGATGGGCAAAGGCTTTTTATGTACCAGAGTGTGTATCTGAGCAAACTGTGCAAGATTTGGTCATGAGAGGAGGCATTTGGGGGGCCTCGCACTTCACTTACGCTATGCCTTGGACACCCCCAAGCGATGAGTTTATGGTCTACTGTGCGGTGTGGGTAACGCTCAAGAACTTTTCGCTGTGGCTCCATGGCCATGTGAATTCCATAGCTAAAATGCTGGGCTAGGTGTTGTTTATTCCAAAGGTGTAGCGGGTTAAACTGGGTTGTGGAACATGAGTAGGCCCATTACTAAGTATTTGGATATCCACATGGGTAGATTTGGTGCCTTTTGGGAAGGAGTTATCTTTTTCCTCGTTTCCAAATGCTTGCTACAAATGCCGCAGAATAGGTCATTTTTCTAGGGATTGCCTTGAGTCAGAAATAGTCCACAACCTGATGATTAGATAAACTTGGAGGCAAGTCACCAGGAGTGTCAGGCGTGAAGAAAAGACTTGTGAACATGAGATGACGTGCGAGGAGGTGGTTGATGGGATTGGTTGCCCCTGAGAAGGGGAGGACAAGCCCTCGTTGAGAACCAAAGAGCCAATAGAAGATAATTGTAATAGTGAGATAAACTGATATGGTTGCTTCTTTGCCACCTCTTGAAGCACCTGTCAAACATGTTTGTGAAGGATGTATTTTGGGTAAGATGTAGCGTTCGAATTTTTCAAAGGATGGTTCAGTTAGGGCCACATGCATGTTGCAGCTTGTGCATAGTGATGTTTGTGGGCTCATGCAAACTTGGTCCTTGGGCAATTACCTTTACTTCATGACTTTAATTGATGATTAGTCCAGGCATGAATGGGTATATCCACTTAAAGCAAAGTCCAAACTATTTATGTGCTTCAAACAATTTCTGGCTATGGCTGAAAATGTCTCAAAATGTACCATGGGCACCCTCCGTTCCGATCAAGGGGGGGAGTATATGTCTCATGAATTTAATGCATTTTTGGCTAGTCATGGGATAAAACACCAATGTACAGTGCCTTATACGCCTCATCAAAATGGTGTTGCTGAGAGGAAAAATAGGTCACTTACGGAAATGGCATGATGTATGGTCAAAAGTCAAGCTTTGTCACATTCGTTTTGGCTTGAGGCCATCATGTGTGCCACTTATGTACTTAACATGTGTCTTACGAAAGCTTTGCAATCTATGACTCCATATGAAGCATGGAATGATAGAAAGCCTTCTATTGAGCACATGCGTGTTTTTGGCTGTTTGGCATATGCTTTGGTGCCACAAATGCAACGCAAGAAATTGGATGATAAGGCTTGTTGGTTATAGTGCTGAAAGCAAAGGTTACAGGTTGTATCATCTGCAAACAAAGAGTATCTTGGTCTCACGGGATTTTGTGTTTGTGGAAGAGTCTGTTCAGCCCTTGCTGTCATGTACTAGAGACAATAATGTAAGCTCATAGGACATTTATGACACTTTGTTGCCTCTTTTTAGTGGTGGAAGTTCGAAAGTAAATTCCAATGAGGCACATGTACAACCTATGGGGGTTTTTGAAAATGTTACAGATCAGCCTACTATTGATGCAGATGTACATAATGTACTTGATGAGGAAAGGGTCGAGAATGAGAAGGCTAGAGGTATGCGTAAATGGCAGGTGCATACTTTGCATGACAATAAATTGGATGCACCTTTGTCTATTTGTACTTGTTCAAGTTCTCTCCATGCATCTTATGCATCAGATTGTTATGCTTTGGCTATGTCTAACTTATGTGATGTTGAGGAACCTCTGCCTTTTGATGAAGCACATAATTCAAAAAATTGGATGGATGCCATGCAATCTGAAAATGATGCACTTATAGAAAATGACACATGGACTTTATGTGATTTGCCTCCTAGCAAAAAGGCCATTGGTACGAAGTGGGTTTACAAGAAACGCAAGCCGGATGGGGAGATAGATCGCTATAAGGCTCGACTTGTTGCAAAGGATTATGCACAACAAAAAGGCATAGATTATGAAGAGACTTTTTCTCTCACTTGTCGTATGAATACTGTGTATTTTCTATGTGCATTGGCAACTCAATTTGGTTGGGATGTACATCAATCATACATTGTTACTACTTTCTTGAATGGTAACATTGTTGGAATTAGGGTTGCAGAGAAACGCACACAGCTTGGAGAAGACGAAGAAGCTCAAGGCACACAATAGAGTGTGTATTACTTAGTGTGCAATGGAAAGATGGATAGCCCTAGAGTGATGGGCGTATATACAATGCACGGGGGAAGAAAACCTCCTAAAGAGGGAAAAAATGCCCCGGCAGTCCTAGTGTGTTCACACACATCACTACCACATGTATATGGTAAAAAATCCCCCCTGCAGTGATGCGGTGAACGAGAGCTGGCACATGAATAAAGGTAAGTGCCATGCCCTTAGGACAGGATCAGTCCACAAAGGGGAGTAAGCCCAAAGCTTTGTGGAAAGCTTCAAGCTTCTCACGAGACAATGCCTTTGTGAAAAGATCTGCAAGGTTGTCCTGTGTTGGCACAAGCCAAGCTGATCTCTCTTGCTGAGAGCCTCTCCCTGACATAGTGGTAATGCACCTCAATGTGCTTTGTGGGAGCATGAAAAACTGGGTTCCTCGCAACTGCCCATGCGCTTTGACTGTCAGTGCAGATAGTGTTGGCAGTGTCCTGTGAAACACCCAAATCAGCCATAAGGTGTCTGAGCCATACACACTCAACCGTAGCTATGAAGACTGCCCTATACTCAGCCTCACAACTCGAAGTGGCCATAGTAGGTTGCTTCTTGCTCAACCATGATATACATGAATTGCCAAGCATGAAACAAAAACCACTTGTGGACACTCTCGTGTCAAAACAACCAGCCCAATCTGAGTCCGAAAAAGCATGTAAGTCTGGCGACAATGATCCCCCCTTGGGATAAAACAAGCCAAGATGTAAAGTGCCACTAAGGTAGCGGAAAATCCTCTTAATAGCCTGCCAATGCTTAGACCCTGGGCTATGCATAACTATGTTGACCTGTGAGACTGCAAACTGAATATCCGTCCTCTAGTTGCATACATAAATGAGGCAGCCAATAGCAGTTTGATAAAGAGTGACATCAGCAGGATCACCAGCATCATGTAGACTCAACTTCAAACCTGTTTCCATGGGAGTGGCAATAGGTTTGCAATCCTCAAGTCCAAACTTACATAGAAATGTCTCTATGTAACTTTTCTGACACAAGGAATACCACCATCACACTGCTTAAACTATATACCCAAGTAATGATGCAACAACCCCAAATCTTTCATCTTGAAAGTAGCATTCAAATCAGCCTTAAATTCAGCAATATGTCTCTCATTTGGTCCAGTGATCAACAAATCATCAACATAAAGAACCACAATGAGAAGTACATCACCCTCACGCTTTACATACAATGTGCTTTCTGTTGGACTGTTACGAAAGCCTTGTTTGACCAAATGAGTGTCAGCTTTCTCACACCAAGCACGAGGAGATTGCTTCAACCCATACAAAGCCTTCTTACATCTGCACACTTTGTCCTCTTGTCCTTTTATGACAAAACCGCGAAGCTGCATTACATAAACTTCCTCAAATATGTCACCATTCAAGAAAGCAGTAACAATGTCTGATTGATGTACATCCCAACCAAAATGAGCTGCCAATGCACATAGAAAGCGCACAGTAGTCATACGACAAGTGGGAGCAAAAGTCTCTTCATAATCTATGCCTTTTTGCTGTGCAGAACCCTTTGCAACAAGTCGAGCCTTATGGCGATCAATCTCACCATCCGGCTTGCGTTTCAACTTGTAAACCCACTTCGTACCAATGGCCTTTTTGCCAGGAGGCAAATCACATAAAGTCCATGTGTCATTTTCTATAAGTGCATAATATTCTGATTGCATGGCAGCCATCCAATTTTTTGAATTCTGTGCTTCATCAAAAGACAGAGGCTCCTCAACATCATGTAAGCTAGACACAGCCAAAGCATAACAATCTGATGCATAAGATGCATGGCGAGAGCCTAAACGAGTACGACTAGACAAAGGTGCATCCAATTTACTGTCACGCAAAGTGTGCACCAGCCATTTTGGCATACCTCTAGCCTGCTCATTTTCAGCCCTTTCCTCATCAAGTACATCATGTACATCTGCATCAGTAATAGGCTGATCTAGAACATTTTCAGAAACCCCCATAGGCTGTACATTTGCCTCATTGGAACTTACATTCGTATTTCCCACTGAAAAGAGGCAACAAAGTGTCATAAATGTCGTGTGAGCTTACATTACTGTCTCTAGTACATGACAGCAAGGGCTGAACGGAATCTTCCACAAACACTACATCCCGAGAAACCAGAATACGTTTTGTTTGCGGGTGATACAACCTGTAACCTTTGCTTTGAACACTATAACCAACAAAAAAACATTTGACAGCCTTATCATCCAATTTTCTGCGCTGCACTTGTGGCACCAAAGCATATGCCAAATAGCCAAAAATACGCATGTGCTCAATAGAAGGCTTTCTATCATTGCATGCTTCATATGGAGTAATAGATTGCAAAGCTTTCGTAGGACACCTGTTAAGTACATAAGTGGCACACATGATGGCCTCAAGCCAAAAAGAATGCGGCAAAGCTTGACTCTTGACCATACATAGTGCCATTTCCGTCAGTGACCTGTTTTTCCTCTGAGCAACACCATTTTGATGAGGCGTATAAGGCACTGTACATTGGTGTTTTATCCCACGACTAGCCAGAAATGCATTGAATTCATGAGACATATACTCCCCCCCTCGATCGGAACGGAGAGTGCCCATAGTACATTTTGAGACATTTTCAGCCATAGCCAGAAATTGTTTGAAGCACATAAAAACTTCGGACTACGCTTTAAGCGGAAATACCCATGCATGCCTGGAGTAATCATCAATGAAAGTCACGAAGTACAGGTAATTGGCCAAGGACGGAGTTTGCATGGGCCCACAAACATCACTATGCACAAGCTGCAACCTACATGTGGCCCAAACTGAACCATCCTTTGGAAACTTAGAACGTTGCATCTTACCCAAAATACAGCCTTCACAAACATGTTTGACAGGTGCTTCAAATGGTGGCAAAGAAGTAACCATATCAGATTTCTGCAAACGCAGCAAACTGGCAAAATTCAGATGATAAAAACGTGCATGCCAAAGTTTTGCATCTGAAATAGCCCTTGAATCTGCAACAACATTTGAAAAATTTTGTCCACACTTGTCATACAAAGTGAGCTTATACAGCCTACGGCACAAAAGACCAGATGCAACAATTTCATCACGAAAATTTTGTCCACTTTTGTCATACAAAGTGAGCTTATACAGCCCACGGCACAAAAGACCAGATGCAACAATTTCATCATCAAAACTGAGATCATGAACTGTACATCTGTCATCCACAAATTTGACTACAAGTCCAAGTCTAGCAAGTGCGGATACAGATAAGAGATTCTTCTTGATCCCAGGTACATAAAGTGCATCAACAAGTGTGAAAGAACTGCCATTAGCAGCAGTAAGCACAATCTTTCCAACTCCTTGAACTGGATAAGAGGCATTGTTGGCACAAGTGACTGAATTCCCATGAGGGACAGACTCGAGAGAGGTAAACAATTCACGATGTGAGGTAATGTGCTTTGTAGCACCACTATCGAAATACCACACATGTGAATCTACAGCAACTGACAAGCATGCATCACGGACAACAGGATTGTAAGTGCACTCCGCACTAAAAGCCCATTCTGCATCAGTATCACAATCTCCTTTCACAGAAGACTCAACAATGGCTGCATTTGTAGTGGAACCAGCATTTGCAGTGGAACCACCTTCTTTCTTCTTAGCCTCTTTTGCCTTCAACTTAGGACACGATTTGATCAAGTGATCATTAGCTTTACAATAATGGCAATGCATCTTCTTTTTGCCCTTATCACCAGAATTGCCAGATGAAGTGCTGCCAGCAGAAGCATTAGAAACAGAGTTTTTGCCACTCACAGCAGAACCATAAGAAGTGGCTGCATTACTGTTACCACCCTTTCTTTGAGAAGCAATAGAAGCCTGTTCAACTGCTCGCTGCCTAGTCCTGTTTTTTTTGGAAAGTGACTCTTGCAACAACAATGTGCATAATGCATCAAACTTGACAACTTCAGGATTTCCTTGGGTCATCAGTCTCCAAGTACTAGCAAAAGTCTGGTAGGAATCTGGTAAGGCATCTAGAACAGTCTGCATAAGGGAACTGTCTGAAATGACTTCACTTGCAAAAATAAGCTGCTCATTGATATCCTTAACACTAGCAAGGAAAGTGTCCATATCATCTTCCTCATGCATAATCTTCAGCTCCAGCTCTTTACGCAGCAAAGCAATTTTAGCCTCATTGCGACTTTCATAAAGACCAGCCAAAACATCCCAAGTCTGTTTTGCAGATTTTGTTGAACGGATGTGAGGAACAATGGTGCGCTTCACAGACAACGCAATCAATGCATGAGCCTGCGCATCCTTTACATCCCAACGAGCTTGTTCTGCCATAGGCAAAAGAACTCTAACAGCAGCAATCCTTGCTGCAAGACCTGCAACATCCTCAACATCGCCTCCATCCTCAGAACCAGGACGTACATCAATGCCCTGCACAATGTTCCAGACACCCTTTGACACAAGAACATGTTGCATCATATAAGCCCACATAGGGTAGTTGTCCCCATCCAACCTGTCCTCAGCAGCAAACATCTTGAACACGTTTGTGTTGTTGTTGTCAGCCATGGTAAATGCTGCACCTGATGTGAAAACTGCCGGAAAATAGGAGAAACCGAGCGAGAACAACACGTGCTATATAGCACAAACCGTAGAAGACTATAAGACACATGTTATGCAGAAAACGACACTGATAGAAATTATGCACAAAATGATGAAATAGCCTGTTAGTACTGCCTGTAGTGGAAACAGAGGCCGAAATGAGCCCAAATCAAAAACTTGAGCAGACCGAGCTCTTCGAGCCTCCCGGAAATATTTGTCGACCTGCGAATGCTTGCCAAAGCTCACTGAAATCGGAGAAAGTGAGCAGGCGTGTGCTGGAGCAGCTGACGACTAAGCCCGGGAGGACGTGACCTGCTCTGATACCAACTGTTGGAATTATGGTTGCAGAGAAATGCACACAGCTTGGAGAAGATGAAGGAAGCTCAATGCACACAATAGAGTGTGTATTACCTAGTGTGCAATGGAAAGATGGATAGCCCTAGAGTGATGGGCGTATATACAATGCACGGGGGAAAAAAACCTCCTAAAGAGGGAAAAAATGCCCCGGCGGTCCTAGTGTGTTCACACACATCACTACCACATGTATATGGTAACAGCCATATTTGAGGAAGTTTATGTAATGCAGGCTCGCGGTTTTGTCATGAAAGGACAAGAGGATAAAGTGTGCAGATGTAAGAAAGCTTTGCATGGGTTGAAGCAATCTCCTCGTGCTTGGTATGAGAAGGCTGACACTCATTTGGTCAAACGAGGCTTTCGTAAAATAGTCCAACAGAAAGCACATTGTCTATAAAGCGTGAGGGTGACGTACTTCTCGATGTCATTCTCTATGTGGATGATTTGCTGATCACTGGACCAAATGAGAGACATATTGCTGAATTTAAGGCTGATTTGAATACCACTTTCAAGATGAAAGATTTGGGAATGTTGTATCCTTACTTGGGTATACAGTTTAAGTAGTGTGATGGTGGTATTGCCTTGTGTTAAACAAGTTACATACAGACATTGCTATGTAAGTTTGGACTTGAGGATTGCAAACCTATTGCCACTCCCATGGACATAGGTTTGAATTTGAGTCTTCATGATGATGGTCATCCTACCGATGTCACTCTTTACCAAACTGATGTTGGTTGTCTCATTTATGTATGCAACAAGAGGCATGATACTCAGTTTGCAGTCCCACAGATCAGCAGATTCATGCATAGCCTGGGGTCTAAGCATTGGCACGATGTCAAGAGGAGTTTTTGCTACCCAAGTGGCACTCTACATCTTGGATTGTTTTATCCCAAGGGGGGATCATTGCCGCCAGATTTTACATGCTTTTTCGAACCCGGATTGGGCTAGTTGTTTTGACACGCGAGTGTCCACAAGTGGTTTTGTTTCATGCTCGACAATTCATGTATCTCATGGTTGAGCAAGAAGTAACCTACTGTGGCCACTTCCAGTTGTGAGGCTGAGTACAGGGTAGTCTTCACAGCTACAATTGAGTGTGTATGGCTCAGACGCCTTATGGCTGATTTGAGTGTTGGGCAAGACACCACCAACACTATCTACACTGACTGTCAGAGCGCATTGGTAGTTGCAAGGAACCCGATTTTTCATGCTCGCACAAAGCACATTGATGTGCATTACCACTATGTCAGGGAGAGGCTCTCAGGAGGAGAGATTAGCTTGGCTTATGTGCCAACACATGACAACCTTGTAGATATTTTCACAAAGGCATTGTCTTGTGAGAAGTTCGAAGCTTTTTGCAAATCTTTGGACTTATTCCCCTTTGTGGACTAATCATGTCCTCAGGACATGGCACTTCCCTTTACTCTATGTGCCAACTCTTGTTCACCGCATCACTCCCAGGGGGGTTTTCCATATACATGTGGTAGTGATGTGTGTGAATACACTTAGGACCTCCGGGGCATTTTTCCCTCACTAGGAGGTTTTTTACCTTGTGCATTGTAGATACACCCATCACTAGGGCTACTTATCTTTCCATTGCACACTAAGTAAAACACTCTCTGTTGTGTGCCTTGAGCTTCCTTCGTCTTCTCCAAGATGTGTGTTCCTGCAACCCTAATTCCAACAAGAAGGGTATAACAAAAAATTCGTAGTATCCAAACCGTTTTCGAAAAGAAGTTTTGGGGTATATCAGCAAGCCTAACGTGAACTCGATGATACCCTAATTGAAAATCTATCTTTGTAAAGATACAAGCATGGGTGAGTTAATCAAATATCTCATCTACTCTAGGCAACGGATTCTTGGCTTTAACAATAAACGCGTTTAGGCCATCGTAATCTACGCACATGCATATACTATCGTCCTTTTTCTTCTCCAACAAAATGGGAGAGGTCCATGGTGAAGAGCTGGGTTGTATGAACCTTCTACTAAGGTAGTCAATAAGCTGATGTTCCACCTCAATAGTCTCATAATGGCTCATTTTGTACGGTGGTTTACTAATGGGCTTACTATCGACAACCACCTTTATGCCATGTTGCACAACACCTGTCAGCAGTAACCCCAGTGGCAAATCATTTGGAAACACATCCTTGTATTCCATTGATAATTCTTTCAATTTACTAGCAACATTTGCTTGTTTTGGTGATAGAGAAGTAGCCATTGATGGAAAAGAAGAGAGCGAAGAATGCGGCGAGGAACTGTCATTTAAAACATTATCAACATTTGACAAAAAATGACACAGCGAGTAAGACAAAAACGGTTCTTCTATTTCATCTTGAGAAGAGAGCTTCGTAAGCTCGACTGTACAAATAAATGGCAAGGAGGGAACATCCTTCTCGCCCGACAGTAGCATGTGCATGCCATTTGATTCAAACATCAAACTATTATGCTCATCGCTACACTTTAATGATGACCCTAATCAATATAACCACTCTCGACTAAGTACCCCATCTGCTCAATCCATATTCATGACTTGGAAATTCAAGGATATATGATACCCTTGAATCTCCAGTTGTACATCTTTTACTTGTGTATCCCACACCTCGGCATCATGGCCGTTAATCATAACTACCATGTAGTGGTGGAAACTAGGAGTTTAGGGAAAATTGAACTGTTTCACTCTATTCTTTTGATCATACAAAATAATAAGGAGTAGTGAGGAACACCACAAAAGTGCTATCGCATGTACACGATGAGTGCATAGTGGAAGGAAAGCAGGGTGAGCAAGCATAATGACACCACAAGCTTCTACTAAGCAAAGAGCAAGGTGAGCAGGGAGGCAGACTGACACCACAAAAGTGCTATCACATGTACACGATGAGTGCATAGTGGAAGGAAATTGATCCTACAACTTTCCTCAAAATTCAAAAAATAAATCTGGGCAATACAACTTTGTAGCTCAAGATATGGGCATTAAAAATCTACTGGACATTGAATTTATGGATCGACCGCCTTCTCAACCTCTAATATTGGCTATGGAATAGCTCTATAGTTTAGAAGCCTTGGATGAGGGTGAAGGACTTTTGAAATTTTTTTGTCGTGCAGATGACTGAGTTTCCTTTAGAAACTCCTTATTAAAAAATGCTACTCATAACAAGGACCAAAATATCCTACGACATGGCCAACCAAGCATGGCTAGTTAAAACACTAATAGATCAAATAATTCAAACACCTCTTTAGAAAACATTCAAATGTCTAGTTGACATGTAGACATGGATGCATAAACAATGTGTCCATTTCTCACGCAAAGAGCAAGAGCCAGGTAACTTGCAAAAAGCAAAACACGAGTCCACATCAGTGTTAGAAAAAAACCGGGATCTAGTGTATTTTAACCGACTGAAATTATAAAATCCCGATTAGATTTTGAGCTTGCCTTTAAGAAAACTGGCAAATTTACACATGTTTTAGTGCAATTACCGACAAAAGCTTGAAATTTTTACCTTAAAACTTGGAGAATTTCAAGTTTCGCCTTATTTTATTCAGTTAGGAAAAATATATTTTTCTAGCCCTGGTCCACATGCTAGTTTCCACTCATCTTTCGTTCATTTAGGTTTTCCATGTGCCTTGTATAATTTCCAAGAACTTTTTTTTCTTAGCTCATAATTATTAGTGAGATTATAATTCGAAGTAAAATTCAATGAAGTCAATTTATAAAATTTTTTAAAAACGATTTCTAAATTATGTGAGATATTTGTATTAAAAGAATATTTATAACAAGGTTCCTTTTTAATACAATTCTCCTCGCTTTTATGGCAAAAGAGTTCGCACACACCTCATCTCATAGAGGAGTAAGCCTCCTCTTCAAAATAAGGTGAAAATTCACTATAAGGATATTAAAAAAATTTCATAATAAGAGGTTTCTTTTTGAGAGAGAAAATAGAAAGTGACAAAAAGTATTTTGAAACGGGTGGTATCACACTAAAATATTATAGTTTTTTAAGAAAAAAGTGTAACAATGAATTATATTTTAAAAGCATAGAAAATAATGATTGAAAACCACTGGGAAGCATTGAAAGCAATTGAAAAACAAAAAACAAAGTGAAAGAGGAGGAGAAAGATTGACCTGATTTAAAATAAAAGAGAGAGGTACACAAATGTCAACACTCTCTATTAGCATTAGCTTACTATGTGGCATTGCTAGCTTTATTCAATGGTCCGGCTTACTATGTGGCACTGATTTTGCTAGCTTTATTCAATGGTCCCGAGAGAGAGAGAGAGAGAGAGAGAGAGAGAGAGAGAGAGAGAGAGCCAAAATCCTATCTTTTACTAAGGAACGCTTATGTAGTCCAAAAAGGCTTTGGAGGAAGCTTCCTCTTGGTGGGATTATATTATATTATATGTATATAGACCTTTACAAAAGGGATGAATGTCAAACGCCTACATTTGATGGACAAGAATTGTTTGACTCTTCATTGGTGGGCAATTCAAAAATCGATGAGGGAGACGGAGACCCAACCTTTAAAATAAATAAATAAAAACCATAAAGGACATGAGAGTGTTATATTAAGTATAGAACAAAATTACATTGTGGGGCTTTACAAAATGTTACTTTGGTATGATCCGATAGCATCGATTTACATTAAGAGGTAATTACAAAAAATTGGGGAGCATCAACACCATTCTGCATACAGGGCATTTAAGTTGTCAAGTTTTTAAAAAGATCTTGCATGCGGGCGATCAGACGTATCTCATTGCTGTGTAACTTTCGTAGCTTTTCAACATCCATTCTGCATTCATCAAGCATCCTTTGTAGGTGTGTGTAAGATCGATCAAGGAGAACCTCTTGTTGCTTGTTTATGTTGGCGCTATTGTAATAGCTCATGTAGTTGGTAAACACTTTGAAGCTTGCTTCGTACACAGCGCACACCAACCTTTTTGACAAAGGCAACCTACAACCCTTCAAAGCTCAATCTCACAATCACCCACCACCCAGAGAGGAGAGAGGAATAGCAACAATAATACTTGATGTCTTTCACTATCATGGAGCCTTTGTATAAGGCCCTTGTTAGGTTGAAGGGCATCCGCATGAGAACAAAGAAAAGTAAAGTAAAGGTACACATTAAAAAGATCTCTTTTTGGCTTTTTTTGCAATGTTAGAAATTTGAAGGAGACTAGTAAACTAAAAGAATAAATAAAGTTAAGATTAATTGGTTTTTTAAAAGATACAACTTGTGTTTGAGTGTGCTTCAATCTTTATCTTTGATAGCTATAGATGTGTATGCCATCATTTTATACAGCTAAAATTATACTCTAGGAAAATGCTATCTAGATTAAAAGTTATAACTACAACTGGCTCCTTTGTAACTTTCTGATTTTTATGCAATTCAAGCTCAACTGAACACTTAAAAAAAAAAAAGTTATAACTACAACTGATAAAAATACGAATATGTGGAGAAAGTCTTTGCTCTGTATGATAAAATTGGCTGCGACTGTCCAACGAACACCGTCATTGATGTGATGCTTTGTAATTTTGATGTCATTAGATCTAATTTCTTGACCTTAGGTGGCAATGTAACTACTAGGAGAACTCATTTTCCTCGAGCTCCGACTTGAGTTGATGTAATATAATTCATCAGCTTTTTAATTCTTCTTTTTCGAGATCATCATTCTTTGATTTGAGCTAGTTTTTCGTTAGTCCGAACCTATCATTTCCCTAGCAATGGTAGTAGGCATCTCTAGTTGTACACATAGATCTCTCCTAGCTCTTTGGGAGCTATTCATAAAGCAGCTACAAAAAGAAGCATCTTTACTTAGTGCTATGTGCGCTAGTGTTTTTACAAAGAGTACGGTATGAATCTCGTCACCGGACTCCTTCTCGATACAAGCAAATCTTGAGATAAGTAGTGCATGGAACAAGTGGAGTGATAGAATTGCTTTATCACTATTGCTTTAAGCCCAAGTGGATGTGGTAGTGCTTTAGATTCTTGTGAAGCCTCAAGCTCATTTGTTGAAAACAAGAGAATAAGTCACAATGGCCTCCATAAGAGGATGAGAGACAGTGTGTGACCCACTAAATGTCCCTCTTTTTAGCAATGCTCTAAAAGCCCATTTTTCTCAGCCATACAGAACCTTTTATGGTTTTTCCAAAATGAAAATTTAAAAATTTGAGCTATTTTTATATTTTCCACACCATTTTCCTCACGGTTTCCCTTTCCTATTGCTTTCAATCAGCATTTTCAAACTTGAAGCGGCATGATCGTTAGCTGAGAGACGCTTTCTCCACTGCTCTTTACACATAGTTTCAAACATGGAACCCTAATCAAAAGCTCAATTTGAACATTTTAAAGGCTGCAAAACCATGATGCTATTCGTGAACAAGATTTGAAACAACGAATGGTGCGATTAGCGCGGGTTAATATCAATGGATTTGAGCTCAATGTTCAATATGTTCGTTTGTGTGGGATTAGATACCTAAGTAGGGCCCACAAATCCCAGCTTGTGGTGTAAATTTCTCGATTGAAAATGAAAAGGAAAATTTACCAAAATATCCCTCAAATTAAAAAATTCCCAAAATACCCTTGTATCTATTTTGGTTGGATTGGTCAAGATTTCCTAATGTTTATTCCTTTTTGACAATTGAGATTCGTTCTTGAGTGCTTAGCAGGTAATTTGTCCCAAATTACCTCGCAATAAAGGCAATTGAGTGCTTAGCATGTAATTTGTCACAAATTAACTCGCAATAAAGGCAATTGAGTGCTTAGCATGTAATTTTTTACAAATTACCTCGCAAAAAAGGTAATTATGTCTTAAAATAATGAAACAATTCATCTCCAGAGCCTATATAACCAACTCAAATTCTAGTTTTAGCCTCTTGTATTTATAGACAATCAGTCTCTTATGAAAAGCTACAAATTTATTGATCTTTGGGTATTTAGGGATTTTTGGAAAATTTGAAGGGCATTTTGGGAATTTATGACAAAATATTGGGGGGTACTTGAAATTTGAGGGGTAAATTGAGAGTTTCCACAAATTGGAGGGGTATTTTGGTAATTTTCCCGAATGAAAAATCTTGGTTATAATTCGATTAGACCGTTGCTTCCATGGTAGACGATTGGGCATTTTAGTTTCAAAATCCTGGTGAACACCTTAGATTTTGGCATAAATCCTAGTTTTCTCATCCATTTTGATCTTGAGAAAAAGGCCAAGAAAATGGTTTTCCCCAGCAATGTAGCCAAGCTCAAGGCATTCAAGTTTTCAAAGATTGATGGTGACAACGGTACATACAATCACTAGCCCACTTATCCATGGCTTAAGGGAGCATCTCGATGGTACATACAATCACTAGCCCACTCATCCATGAGCATCTCGATGGTGAGTTGGGGGTGGGGGGTTGAGCATGGCCTATCAAAAGGAGTTCATGGCCTTCTCGATTACTACTTGCATATGTCGAGTGTGATGAACGTGCATTCAAAAAGATTTGGTCCAAAAGGAAAATGAAGTGGACCATGGGGAAAGCCAACCGAAAGTTTCCAAAAGTAATGGGCCTTGAGAGAGAGAGAGAGAGAGAGAGAGAGAGAGAGAGAGAGAGAGAGGGAGGGATTTTAAAAACAAGCATCTCTTCCTATAGCTCTTTTGATATATATAAGAGAGAGAGAGAGAGAGAGAGAGAGAGAGTTGAATAAAGCAAACGTATCTCTCTACAACTCTCCTGATATATTTTCTAGAGGGTCCCTTTTGTAAAAAACCCTTCAAAAAACTAGACCAACTCTTTCGAATCAATCATGGAGAATTTAGCTCCAAGAGTATAGCATACTCATTGTTTGAAACGTGTACATTCACAGAATAGATTCATGACTTTCCTTTTTGCCTATAATTTTTGCTGTGAGAGAGAGAGAGAGAGAGAGGAGAACACTTATTGGTCGGTGACCTCGCCCAAAGTAAAGATTTCAATCTCGTTGTAAGTTAAGCTCAATCTAGATAGTTTTTTGGTATTGGTCTCAAAGATCCAAATGAGCACACTTTGAGCTCGATGAGCTTGCCCAAAATAAAGATTTCAATCTCGTCGTGAGTTCAAGCTCAATCTAGCCTCGAAGATCCGAAATCTTTACTTGGGCAAGGTCTTCTAGCAATAAGTGTGCTCCTCTCTCTCTCTCTCTCTCTCTCTCTCTCTCTCTCTCTATATATATATATATATATATATATATATATATATATATGTGTGTGTGTGTGTGTGTGTGTGTGTGTGTGTGTGTATCTTCCAACATGTCCTTTATCTAGGCCACAAAGCCATGCACTATAATGACAAGCAGATTACCAAACATTCTTGCATTTTGTCCACATATCCTTGACGAGTACTAACATGCTAGTATGCTTTGACGGAAGTGGTGGTTTTTCCCTCTCACCACCTTTTCTTTGCATGCAATTTGATGACGAAGCATCAACTAATTTTACGGGAATCCTCCCACACACCCACACTCGCATGTAGGGATTTTATTAACGTGATCACGAACACGTGAACACGTTGTCATGCATTTTTTGGATGAGCATAAAGCTAGTAGATCATGCCAAAAAGCTTGCTAATTAACCTCATGTATATATGTGTACATAGTGCTTCAAGTCTTGAGAGTGATCATGTAAAAATTCATGGACAAAGGTTTAATTTTTGGATGAGCATAAAGCAGTAGATCATGCCAAAAAGCTTGCTAATTAACCTCATGTATATATGTGTACATAGTGCTTCAAGTCTTGGGAGTGATCGTGTAAAAATTCATGTACAAAGGTTTAATTTTTTCGGGTTTGTGTACTAGTGTTTTGGGTTGTTCGAGTCCCCAAAACACGCTTTTCAATAAATATTTTCAACCATGCTTTATAGCTTGTGAATCGGACTTGTACATCATGAGTTATGTGCATCCGAAGTGGGCAGTGTCGACTTAGAAAGTGATTGTAGATGCATGCGACAAAGGCAACTGAGCCACCTTGATAATTTGAAATAGATGCCGAGATTTGAGATTTCTAGAAGTACCCGAGGTGATGGGCTCCGAGTCGTGCTTTACGGCGTCGCATTTGGTGGCCGGAGCGGTGCACTATGCTCTTAAGAAATTGGTCCCGAGAAAAGGTCGGGTGCTGATAAATTTTCTATGGGATGTGAAGGAAATGGAGAGAAGGAGAAGGAAGTTGCCATGTAGCACTGGGAATTATCCCACACGGGAAGGGGTAAGGAGAGAATGGGAGGTATATAGGGCAAGTAGGGAGCTCTCATTGTTTGAATTGCTTGGTGAGGAGCTTGAAGGAGAGGGCTTGTGGACTCTAAGGGGATGGGGAGGCTTTTTTAGCTATTCACACCTGCTTTCCCACGCGCTCCCCTCTCTTTTGGTCCTCTGGACAAATGCCCACCCCTTCCCATGAGCACAAAGGCACAAACTTACTCCAGATCTTTACCAAAAAAGGCTCAAAATGAACCAATAAAATAAAAACCCCAAGAGGCCATGTCAGCTGAGGAGAGAGAAAGGAGAGATTTGACTAAAGAGGATAGAGGGAGCCCCTTTTTAATAGCTGCAACACCTGCAAACTTTCCAGAGAGCTCATTTTTGAGCAAGAAAGAGTACACCCCCAACTTCAAATGGCCATATGTCTCTCATCTTTTATTTGTTTCTAGCCTATGGATACTCTACGGACATCTACTTGAGACAAGCTACGTCATGACATTCTTGGTTTCTCCTAATTCCAAGTGTGCTTCATGTTGGAAGGGTTCTTCATAAATCTTTATAGGTGCTTATCACATATGGTTTTGACGGTGCAATGGTTCTTTCTTCCGACGGTGTGAGTGGTGCAAGGCTATAGAGGCACTCGTTTCCTTGTCGTTTGCACGCTAACATTGTTTTGGTGCCCCCACAGAGGCGAAAATGATCATTGCTCCAATCCTTGTGAAATATGTCTATTCTGCAGGTAGGGAATGTAAAGGGGATGTGGGTCCTTATGGACAACCACCTATGTATGTGCAAATTGTGGACAACCCTTGAGGCGGTCGCGTAATTGGATTGCAACCTTTGGAGGGTCATGAGGTTTTGTGAAGCCAAGCACTGGGGACCGGGTTGCCCAGTGTGAGGTGGATTAGGTACTCGAGTGATCCATCGATATCCCTTGAACTTACGAGGTCACATGTAAGTGTTTTTGTGGCAATAGAACACGGTGGACGAGTTTCCATACTTTCATGGATTTCCTAATGAGAATGCACGAACTTTTATCGAGAAATTGGAAGTTAATTGCTTACTGTAAAATATACTAGATCAAGCTATATTGTTGCGGTTGCTGCAATATAGTTTACAAGATGAGGCAAAAGTTTGGTTACAAACTTTTGAAATTATGAAGAGGTGGTGCAGGCACAAACTCCAAGGGTGGTTTTGGACTACAATCGTGTGAAGTAGGCTTTTCTGGCACAATACAGGCGCATTGAAGTACCTCATGAAGTTTGGCATGAAATTTTGGGGTACACTTAGATGGCTAATCAAAGTGTCGATGATTTTGTCATGCAGTTTACCCGTTTATGGGATAAATGGGCCCGAGATTTGGGAAATGAAATCCCTTTTGCCATGTTAAAGAAGGACATTTTTGTGGCAAACTTAAAGGGAAGTCCGAAGTTCAAAGTTGAGCTGAAAAGGACCACTACCTTCAAGGAAGCAGTCACTATCGCCAAGGAGAAAGAATGGAAAGCTCAAAGACTCAATGAGTATGGGAAAGCGGTCCATGTGCAAGGTAATGGTGGCCAAAATGAGTAAAATTAGGCAAAGGCTGAAGCCTAACATGCTCAAAGGGTTGCAAACACTGAACAACTACAACAAAATATGCAAGACATGATGACCATGATGCAGGAATTGCGTCTCAGTGTTCTTGAAGGCTGTCGTGGTCGTGGTAGAGGAATGGCCCAACTATGTGAAACTCAGCTTAATGATAATGTGGGTTGTGGACAAGGTGTCTTTGAGCCACAAAGGAGGTTCATCCCTACCTGTTATAATTGTGATGAACTTGGTCATATCAGCACTTATTGTCCAAAGACAACAAGGATGGGAGGTGTCTTTGAGCCACAAAGGAGGTTCATCCCTATCTGTTATAATTGTGGTGAACTTGGTGTAATGTACCCAACATTTATCCTTATAAATCATTTCAGATATTTTACAAAGTAATTGAGATTCTCAATTATGTGAGTCATCATGAGTTTATTAGAGCAATCGGATCAAGAATCGGGCTTAAAATCTATTTATTTATGATCTTTCTTTATGTGGAACCATAGGTTTATGTGGGAACCTAATCTGTGTGTGAAGAAAAATTTTAGAGATAGTATTTTTAGGAAAGAAAGAGAGGTGAGTCAAAATTAAGATACTTCTTTCTTTCTCTCTTTCAAAATAGAATGAGAACTTGTAAGTATAGAGCTTTTTAGAATCGCGCATAGGATTCGTGTACCCAATTTTTTTTTTTTTTATAGAGGCCGCGACGATGCGCGAGCTTTTCCTTCTCCTATTCTTGGTATTTTTAGCACCCCCCTAGTGCCTATATAAAGGACCCTTCTCCTCTCACTTTGAACACACACATCTACAGAAGCGGAAGCTCTCTTGCAACGACGTGCTGGAGGAAGCCTCTCTCCCTAAACCTCCCATCTTCAAACCATCTCCATCTCCAATCGTCGACGTGCCGTTAACCGATTTGTGAACACTCTCTCTCTCTCTCTCTCTCTCTCTCTCTCTCTCTCTCTCTCTCTCTCTCCATCAACGCGCTTTTCTTTTCTCCATTCCGAATCTATGGCTCCGAAGTGTGTAACACGAAGTTCTAAGGACGCCCATGCCGTTGCACCACCAAGGAAGGTGGGAAGGAAGGTGTCTACTCTGAACAGATCTCATGCAAAAGCATCAACGGAAGAAGAAGTCGAAGCCGTCCAAACTCCAGCACAGGAGTTAGCTATATGCGCTCCAAATCTGGTAAGACAAATTTATAATTATGCATTGCTATTCATGTTGATTTGGGAAGCTAAGCATAGGGAACTCCTTAAACCGTCCGAGAAACGTGATTCTATCACATGAAACAAGCATATGTTTTCATAGATTAGTGAAAGAACTGTTTTGATAAATTATCACTGTTTGTTGAATTGTTATGACTTAATAAACTGTTATTGTTTGATAAGCGGTTTCTGATTGATATGAAGAATTGGTTGATCATGTTTGATGAATCATTAATGAGATGAATTGTTGAAAGAATATATTTTGTTCTCGTGGGTAGCGAGATGATTCCGCGGATAGCGGAGATTAAAGCTGAGGTTATCGGCTCTCTTTTGTTCCTCGCGGTTAGCGAGATGCCTCGCAGGTAGCGGGATGCTTGGCGGTTAGCAAGATGCCTCGCGGTTAGCGAGATGTCTCGCGGGTAGCGGGATGCCTGGCGGTTAGCAAGATGCCTCGCGGGTAGCGGGATGCCTCGCGGTTAGCAAGATGGGAAGGTTGCGCAATTCGCGGTTAGCGAATAAATCCTTTGCAAAGGCTCTGTTGGTTAGACAGAGAAAGTCCGCGGGTAGCGGCAAAATGATGAGAAATTGAAAAAGTTGTTTTGTTGAATAATAGGGTTGCCTTCATTAGCGTTGTTTGAATTGTTTTGGTATTGTTTGAAGGGCTGTATGAAAGTACCTGTGTTTGGAATTAATTAAGGAACACTGTTTGTATATGTAAAACAGTGTGGGAAAAAGTGTGCGTGTGGTGTGGAAAGTGGAGACTGGCTCAGGTTGCCAGTCAAGGATGGGTGGACTCGATTAGTCGAGTACTTTTCACTTTGTCTCTGTTAGTTAGAGATTTATCCCATGTCATATTTTGGATTCAAGGATGGCGGCCGTGCGTTTTAAACGTGTGAAAGGGATTTCTTCTCATATAATGTAAGATCTAGATTCCATAGAATCTTTAACCTCATCAACCTGGCTTGTGGCGTAGGGTCTTGCAACTACGAACACAATAGGTGGAAGTCTTCTTCTCTTTCATTGCTCGTATCCTTGCTTCACATTATCGGAGTAGGGTGTCGACAACGGATTTAGAGGATAAAGAAGGCTATCTTCCAAGTCGCCCCGATCTTTTAGGGCGGGGACCTTACACTTGGTCATATCAACACTTATTGTCCAAGGACAACAAGGATGGGAGGTGATATGTTTCCACTTCCTCAACAGATTCCTAACAGTGCTAATGATTATGCATTGGATATACAGGGGGGAGATCAAGGTATTGAACAGGAAAATCAGGCCTCGACCTCTGGTGGTGATCATGTGGGTATTGTGCGAGTTGAAAAGAAAGAAGCAGAAATGATGTCCGTATGCAAAAGAGAGAGAGAGAAGGCTATGTTGCTCCAGGTCCTAGTAAGAAGAAGGGGAAAGAGAAAGAGGGTGAAGATACAAAAGTTAAGAGGAAGTGAAGACCTTGTAGACGATTTGAAGTAGCAGATTTACCTTTGGGAGAAGGCCAAACAACTTACAGTTTAAAGGAAGACCCGACTGGGAGGAAAGTAGATTTTACTTTCAGACAGTTGATGAATATGGTGCTCAAACTTAAGAGGCAGTGGAAGTCATTAGTGAAGTCTTCAATGATTAAGAATTTAAAAGTTGAAGTCTTCAATGTGAAGGTTATAGTAAACTTTCATGTTATGCCAGCTGGCTTGGGAGCTTTTCCTCTCATTTTGGGGCGACGTTGGTTTACAGCTGTTGGTGCTGTGCAAGATTGGGGCAACGCACAACCTGTATGACGTCAGAAGGGTGAAAAGAGGGTATCTGGTATGACTACCAAGCAACCTTTGGCACTAGAAGATGTGAGCAAAAATGATGAATCCAAAGTCACCAGTAAAGACAATTCTGAAGATTCAAGAAGTAGCACTACTTCTAGTTCCAACGACAAGGGTGAAGTGTCATTCTTTCTGTTGGATGAGGAGAGGAGAGAAATTGGTGAAGTATTGCAAGTGTCAGGGGATATAAATGCTTCAAGCCGTTTAAAGAAACTTGAAGAGTTGATGCAGCCTAAACAGGAATTATTACCATATACATGTGGTAGTGATGTGTGTGAACACACTTAGGACCGCCGGGGCATTTTTTTCCTCTTTTAGGAGGTTTTTTTCCCTGTGCATTGTATATATGCCCATTCATTCTAGGGCTATCTATCTTTCCATTGCACACTAAGTAAAACACTCTCTGTTGTGTGTCTTGAGTTTCCTTCGTATTCTCCAAGCTGTGTGTGTTTCTTGCAACCCTAATTCCAACAATTGGTATCATAGCAAGTTTCATCCTCCTGGGCTTAGTCGCCAGCAGCTCCATCACACACGCCTACTCACTTTCTCCAATTTTAGTGAGCTTTGGTGAGCATTCACAAGTCGATAATTTTTTTGGGTAAGCTTGTTGAGCAAAAGCTAAAGCTGTCAAACAGATTACCAGCATGGAAATGGGAAAGTTTGTATATGATTCAGGCTCATTTTGGCCTCCGTTTCCACTACAGACAGTATTGCACATGCTATTTTGTCATTTTGTGCAGAATTTTTGTTAGTGCCATTTTTTGCATAATAGGTTCCTTATAACAGGTCCCTTACAGTTGCTATATAGCACGTGTTTTCCCCCCTTTGTTTCTCCTTTGTTTGGGTAGTTTTCACATCAGCTGCTGCTGCAGGCATTTGCAATGATCGACAACAATAGAGATGTGTTCAAGATGTTTGCTCTGCTGAGGACAGATTGGATGGGGACAATTACCCTATGTGGGCTTACATGATGCAACATGTTCTTGTGTCAAAGGGCGTCTAGAATATTGTGTAGGGCATTGATGTACATCCTAGTTCTGAGGATGTAGACGATGTTGAGGATGTTGCAGGTCTTGCTGCAAGAATTTCTGCTGTTAGAGTTGTTTTCCCTATGGCAGAACAAGCTCGTTGGGATGTAAAGGATGCGTAGGCTCATGCATTAATTGCGTCTATGAAGCGCACCATTACTCCTCACATTCGTTGAGCGAAATTTGCAAAACAGGCTTGGGATATTCTGGCTGGTCTTTATGCAAGCCGCAATGAGGCAAAAATTGCATTGTTGCGTAAAGAGCTGGAGTAAAAGATTATGCATGAGGAAGATGATATGAACACTTTCCTTGCTAGTGTCAAGGATATCAATGAGCAACTTATTTCTGCAGGTGAATTCATTTCAGACAGTTCCCTTGTGCAGACTGTCCTTGATGCCTTACCAGATTCTTACCAGACTTTTGCTAGTACTTGGAGACTTATGATTCAAGGGAATCTTGAAGTTGCCAAGTTTGATGCATTGTGCACATTGTTGTTGCAAGAGTCACTTTCCAAAAAAAAACAGGACTAGACAGCGTGTAGTTGAACAGGCTTTTATTGTTGCTCAAAGAAAGGGTGGTAACAACAATGCAGCCACTTCTTATGGTTCTTCTACGAGTGAAAAATCACCTGTTCCTAATGATTTTGCTGGTAGCAATTCGTCTAGAAATTCTGGTGATAAGGGAAAAAAGAAGATGCGTTGCCATTATTGTAAAGCTAATGATCACTTGATCAAGCAATCTCCTAAGTTGAAGGCCAAAGAGGCTAAGATGAAAGAGGGTGGTTCCACTACAAATGCAGGTTCCACTACAAATGAATCTATTGTTAAGTCTTCCGTGAAAGGGGACTGTGATGCTGAATGGGCTTTTAGTGCAAACTGCACTTACAATCCTGTTGTCCATGATGCATGCATGTCAGTTGCTGCAGATCCACATGTGTGGTATTTCGATAGTGGTACTACAAAGCACATTACCTCACATCGTGAATTGTTCACCTCTCACAAGTCTGTCCCTCATGGGAATTTTGTCACTTGTGCCAACAATGCCTCTTATCCGGTTCAGGGAGTTGGAAAGATTGTTAAACTGTGGCATGCACGTTTTGGGCATCTGAATTTTGCCAGTTTGTTGCATTTGGAGAAATTTGATATGGTTACTTCTTTGCCGCCTATTGAAGCACCGGTCAAACATCTTTGTGAAGACTGTATTTTGGGTAAAATTCAGCGTTCTAAGTTTCCAAAGGATGGTTCAGTTAGGGCCACATGCAGGTTGCAACTTGTGCATAGTGATGTTTGTGGGTCCATGCAAACTCCATCCTTGGTAAATTACCTTTACTTCATGACTTTCATTGATGATTACTCCAGGCATGCATGGGTATTTCAGCTTAAAGCGAAGTCCAAAGTAATATGTGTTTCAAATAATTTTTGGCTATGGATGAAAATGTCTCGAAATGCACTATGTGCACCCTCCGTCCCGATCGAGGGGGGGAGTATATGTCCTCATAAATTTAATGCATTTCTGACTAGTCGTGGGATAAAGCACCAATGGACAATGCCTTATATACCTCAGCAAAATGGTGTTACTGAGAGGAAAAACATGTCACTTACAGAAATGGCACGATGTATGGTCAAAAGTCAAGCTTTGCCACATTCTTTTTGGCTTGAGGCCATCATGTGTGCCACTTATGTACTAAACATGTTTCCTACGAAAGCTTTGCAGTCTATTAGTCCATATGAAGAATGGCATGCTAGAAAGCCTTCTGTTGTGCACATGCGTGTTTTTGGCTATTTGGCATATGGTTTGGTGCCACAAACATAACAAAGAAAATTGGATGATAAGGTTGTCAAATGTATTTTTGTTGGTTATAGTTCTGAAAGCAAAGGTTACAGATTATATCATCCACAAACAAAGCATATTCTGGTTTCACGAGATGTTGTGTTTGTGGAAGATTCTATTCAGCCCTTGCTATCATGTACTAGAGACAATAATGTAAGCTCACAAGACATTTATGACACTTTGTTGCCTATTTTCAGTGGTGGAAATATGAATGTAAATTCCAATGAGGCAAATGTACAGCCTATGGGGGTTTTTGAAATGTTACAGATCAACCTATTACTGATGCAGATGTACATGATGTACTTGATGAGGAAAGGGTTGAAAATGAGCAGGCTAGAGGTATGCCAAAATGGCTGGTGCATACTTTGTGTGACAATAAATTGGATGCACCTTTGTCTAGTCGTACTTGTTCACGTTCTTGCCATGCATCTTATGAATCAGATTGTTATGCTTTGGCTGTGTCTAGTCTACATGATGTTGAGGAACCTCTATATTTTGATGACGCACAGAATTCAAAAAATTGGATGGTTCCCATGCAATCAGAATATGATGCACTTATAGAAAATGACACATAGACTTTATGTGATTTGCCTCCTGGCAAAAAGGCCATTGGTACGAATGTGTTTACAAGTTGATATGTAAGCCGGATGGTGAGATTGATTGCTATAAGGGTCGACTTGTTGCAAAGGGTTATGCACAACAAAAAGGCATAGATTATGAAGAGACTTTTTCTCCCACTTGTCGTATGACTACTGTGCATTTTCTATGTGCATTGGAAGCTCATTTTGGTTGGGATGTACATCCATCCGATATCGTTACTGCTTTCTTGAATGGTGACATTTTTGAGGAAGTCTGCGTAACGTAGCCTCATGGTTTTGTCAAGAAAGGACAAGAGAATAAGGTGTGAAAATGTAACAAATCTTTGTATGGGTTGAAGGAATCTCCTCGTGCTTGGTATGAGAAGGCTAACACTCATTTGGTCAAACGAGGCTTTTGTAACAGTCCAACAGAAAGCACATTGTATGTCTAGCGTGAGGGTGATGTACTTATCATTGTTGTTCTTTATGTGGATGATTCGATGATCACTGGTATCAATGAGGCACATATTGCTGAACTTAAGTCTAATTTGAATGCTACTTTCAAGATGAAAGATTTGGGACTGTTGCATCATTACTTGGGCATACAGTTTAAGCAGTGTGATGGGGGTATTGCCTTGTGTCAAAAAAATCACATAGAAACATTGCTATGTAAGTTTGGACTCGAGGATTGCAAACCTATTGCAACTCCCATGGAAACAAGTTTGAAGTTAAGTCTACATGATGCTGGTGATCCTGTTGATGTCACTCTTTACCAAACTGATGTTGGCTGCCACATTTATGTATGAAACACGAGGCCAAATATTCAATTTGTAGTGTCTCAGATCGCCAGATTTATGCATAGCCCAGGGTCTAATCATTGGCACGTTGTCAAGAGGATTTTCCTCTACTTGAGTGGCACTTACCTCTTTGCTTGTTTTATCCCAAGGGGGGATCATTGGCGCCAGACTTACATGCTCTTTTGGACTCAAATTGGGCTAGTTGTTTTGACATGCGAGTGTCCACAAGTGGTTTTTGTTTCATGCTTGGCAGTTCATGTATATCATGGTTAAGCAAGAAGCAACCTACTATGGCCACTTCTAGTTATGAGACTAAGTAGATGGCATTGCCGCCTTCTAGTTGTGAGACTAAGTAGATGGCAGCCTTCACATCTACAATTGAGTGTGTATGGCTTAGACGCCTTATGGTTGATTTGGGTGTTTGACAGGACACTGCCAACACTATCTACACTAACAGTTAGAGCACATTGGCAATTGCAAGGAACCCAGTTTTTCATGCTCACACAAAGCACATTGAGGTGCATTACCACTATGTCAGGGAGAGGCTCTCAACAGGAGAGATCAACTTGGCTTATGTGCCAACACAGGACAACCTTGCAGATCTTTTCACAAAGGCATTGTCTCATGAGAAGTTCGAAGCTTTCCGCAAAGCTTTGGGCTCACTCCCCTTTGTGGACTGATCATGTCCTCAGGACATGGAATTTCCCTTTACTCATGTGCCAGCTCTTGTTCACCACATCACTCCAGGGGGAATTTGTTACCATATACATGTGGTAGTCATGTGTGTGAACGGACTTAGGACCACCATGGCATTTTTTCCCTCTTAAGGAGGTTTTTTCCCCCGTGCATTGTATATACACCCATTCATTCTAGGGCTATCCATCTTTCCATTTCACACTAAGTAAAACACTCTCTGTTGTGTGCCTTGAGCTTCCTTCATCTTCTCCAAGCTGTGTGTGTTTTCCTGCAACCCTAATTCCAACAAGAATTGCCAGTGAAGAAGGGGCTGATTCAAAACATGCTGAGTACTGATTTGTAACAAGGAGAAAGAAAGGAGTACTTAACAATGTTGGATAGATTTCCAAATCTTTTCATCACTTCATATCAAGAAATAAGGGGTTTTGTTGGAGATCCTGTGAATATTGAACTAATTGAAGGGGCATAACCAATAAGACAAAAATTAAGAAGGATGGATAAGGAGAAAATGAATGCTTTTTGAAGGAAGAAGGGGATAAAATTTTGGATGTAGGGTTCATTGTGCCAGTTGATAATGTTGAATGGGTGAGCCCTGTAGTGGTCACTACAAAGAAAGATAGGCGTTGGAGAGTTTGCGTTGATTATAAACCATTAAATGCAATGACCAAGAAAGATCCTTATCCCTTACCTTTCATTGATCAACTTTTGGATGCCATGGTTGGCTTTGAAAGATACAATGTCTGTGATGGCTATTCTGGGTATTTCCAACTTATCCTTGCTCTTGAAGACCGGAAAAAGACTACTTTTATCACTGCGTGGGGTTGTTTATGCTTTTGTTGCCTTCCTTTTGGGTTAACAAACGGGCCTTGAGCTTTTGAAAGAAAAGTGAATTGGGTCCTTACCCCGTTCCTTCGAAAGATTGTCAAAGGGTTCATAGATGATTTTTGTGTATACAGTTCAAGTAAAGAGCATGTTCAAAAGCTTGAAATGACTTTTGCAAGGTATAAGGAATGCGGGGATCAGTTGAACCCTAAGAAATGTCATTTGGCACAACCAAGAGTGAAGCTTCTTGGACATGTGATTTAAGAAAACAGGATTGAGGCAGATTTAGAGAAAGTGGCATCTTTGTTATACCTGTCATCTCCAAAGGATACAAGACAATTGGACACTTTCATACAGAAGGTTAAATATCAATTTTGATTCGTACCTTTGGCATCACAGTTATTGTATCCATTATAGCAAGCGGTTAAGAATGATCCATTGTAGTGGACACGTGATTGTCAAGATGTTTTTGATAGAGTCAAAGAAGTTTGGAGTACACTACCCATCATGAAAGCTCCTTATTGGGAAAATGAGTTTTATGTTAATCCATCAGTGGGAGATGATGCCATTGGGGCTATGTTGTTGCAAAGGGGGAAGGAATCTCAATATATGAAGCCTGTTCATTATGCTAGTAGAGTGAAGACCCCTCATGAAAGAGATTACTCAAAAATTGAATTGGTGATGACTAGTATGGTTTATGCTTGTAGGACAATTTAGACATTACATGTTGCAAAAGTCGTTCACTTTCCTCACCAGTTATTCATTGCTTCCTCAATTGTTTAATAATTCAAATATATCAAAGAGAGTGATGAAATGGGTTATTGAACTGCAGGAGTTTCAGTTCAACTTTTTACTGGAAAAAAGTACTCGGGCTACCCTAACAGATTTACTCACTTATAAAGAGACTCTTGTTTTAGTTAAGGACGAGGTGGTGCAGAAGAAGAAGGTCAAAACTCTTGCCATATCTAATGCTTCACTGTTATATTTGGATGGCTCTTATTGAAGAAGTCATGATGCTGATTCGGGAGGCATTGTCATTTATGATGCATAAGGAAAACTTGTAACAAAACAAGGGCTGAAACTTGATGCAAAAAGTAACAATGAAGCAGAGTATATGGCTCTTGAAGGTGGCCTGCACATCTGTTTACAGTTGTAAATTAGACGTCTACAAATTAAAGGAGATACCTTGTTGGTTGTGAAGTAGGTATTGGGAGTATGGAAGAATAAGAATCCTAAATTGAAAAATTTATGCTTCAAGGTGAAATCATTACTCAAAAAACTTGAAGCATGGATTTTGCAACATATCGAAAGGCCTCAAAATGAAGAAGCTGATGATGCTGCCCAAAAAATAATAACGTGTGTTTGTGCTAAAGGCTAATGCCCCTTTATATCATGGGAGGGAAGTGTTATCAAAGGAGATGGATTTTATGTTGATAGGCATTTTACCTGAGGGTCTACCATCATCCAAAAAGTATGCTTTTATAAGAAAATCTAGAAAGTACAAAATACTTGATGATATGCTTTACATGAAAGGAAGCGATTTAGTATTGTGTCGTGTGCCCTGGAAAGAGGAAATCTACAAGTTTTTGGAAGAGAATCATGAGGGATCTTGTGGGGCCATTTTTCCATGAAGATCATGTTGCATAAAATTTTGCAAGAAGGCTATGTGTGGCCAAGTATTCAACGGGATGTTAACCATTGGTGCAAATCTTGTTTATCTTGTCAAAAAATGGGAAAGAGAATTTTGAAGCCTGAATTATGGAAGACAATTCTAGCTTTTGATGTGTTTGAAAAATGGGGTCTTGATGCTATTGGACCGTTACCCCATGACTAGTAAAAGGAATGCTTACATCTTGACATCAACGGATTATTTATCACGTTGGGCAAAAGCTAAAGCTGTCAAACAGATTACCAGCAAGGAAATGGGAAAGTTTATATATGAACATTTATGCTGCAAATTTGGTGTGCCATTAGAACTACTTTGTGATAGAGGACCATGATTTAGAGGAGAGCTGTTTGATTTCTTGTGCAAAAAGCTCAACATAAAGCACCGGTACAGTTCTCCTTATTATCCACAATGCAATGGTCTCAATGAAAGGTTCAATGGAGAGTTGGCAAAAATATTGACAAAGATGACCCACACACATGGGAAAACTTGGGATTCACAGTTGCGTTGTGCATTATGGGCCTATAGAACTGCTATCAAAACGAGCACAGGGTTTTCTCCTTACCATTTGGTCTATGGCAAAGAAGAATTATTGCCAATTGAAAAGGGAATTCCTGAACTTAAATTGTTGTCATTGGGAGATGAAGAGCAAAGTGATACTTGTCAAAAAAGATTATTCAATTTACAATGTTTGCAATTGGACGGAGTTTTGGCTTTGAGCTACTACGAGAAAGTGTTAAAGAAAGCTCAGATAAGCGCTAATGAATGTGTGAAGACAAGGGGATTGAAAAGGGTGATCTTGTGTTGTGATACAATAGTAAGTTGGACAATAATTTCGAGAAAAAGTTTCAAATTAAGTGGGAAGGTCCTTTTACTGTTGTAAAGAAGTTTGATAATGGCACATATCAGTTGGCAGATTTGGGTGGTGCACAACATAAATACCATGTTAATGGCTATAGATTGAAGAAATATCAAGCACGTTTGATGACAATTGTAACAGATGAGATGCTATCAATGGAAGAAGACAATGTAAAAACATGTAAAAATGTGAATGAGGTTTCTGGGAATGAGCTACAACAATTGTTCACCCTAGAAACCTCTGCTTGTCATGAATGATCAAGCAGGCTAGGGGGGGTTGGCAAGCTATGTCATGTAATTTTTGGATGAGCATAAAGCGAGTAGATCATGCCAAAAAGCTTGCTAACTAGCCTCGTGTATATATGTGTACATAGTGCTTCAAGTCTTGGGAGTGAGCATGTAAAAATTCATGTACAAAGGTTTGGTTTTTCCGAGCTTGTGTACTAGTATTTTGAGTTGTTCGAGTCCCCAAAACATGGTTTCCAATAAATATTTTCAGCCGTGCTTTATAGCTTGTGAATCGGACTTGTACATCATGAGTTATGTGCATCCGAAGTGGGCAGTGTCGACTTAGAAAGTGATTGTAGATGCATGTGACAAAGGCAACAGTGCCACCTTGATAATTTGAATTAGAAATGCTGAGATTTGAAATTTCTAGAAGTAGCCGAGGTGATGGGTATAATTTGAATTAGAAATGCTGAGATTTGAAATTTCTAGAAGTAGCCAAGGCGATGGGCTTTGAATCATGCTTTAGGATGTCGCATTTGGTGGTCAGAACGGTGCACTATGCTCTTAATAAATTGGTCCTGCAAAAAGGTCATGCTAGAAAATTTTCTATGGGATGTGAACGAAATGGGGAGAAGGAGAAGGAAGTTGCCATGTGGCATTGGGAAATATTCCACATGGGAAGGGGTAAGGAGAGAATGGGCGGTATATAGGGCAAGTGGGGAACTCTCATTGTTTGAATCACTTGGTAAGAAGCTTGGGGGAGAGGTCTCATGGACTCCAAGGAGATGGGGGTGCTTTTCCAGATGTTCACATCTGCTTGCGCACGCGCTCCCTCCTCTTTTGGTCCTTTGGACAAATTCCCACCCCTTTCGATGAGCACAAAGGCACCGACTTAGTCCAGATCTGTACCAAAAAAGGCTCAAAATGAACCAACAAAATAAAAACTCCAAGAGGCCATGTCGGTTGAGGAGAGAGAAACGAGATATTTGATTAAAGAGGATAGAGGGAGCCCCTTTTCAATAGTTGCATCACCTGCAAACTTTTTAGAGAGCTCATTTTTGAGCAAGAGAGAGGCCATATCTCTCTCATCTTTTCTCCGTTTCTAGACTATGGATACTCTACAGACATCTACTCATGACGAGCTACATTGTGATGTCCTTGGTTTCTCCTAATTCCAAGTGTGCTTCATGTTAAAAGGTTTCTTGATAAATCTTTACAGGTGCTTATCATAGGTGGTTTCGTCGGTGAAGTAGTTCTTCCTTCCGACGGTGTGACTTGTGCAAGGCACTAGTTTTACTTGTTGTTTGCATGCTAACAACATTAATATTGTTGAGTGATAACACATGAAAAGCACGTGATTACATTAAATGTTAACGTAACCCTCCTCGTAACCTGCAATAACCACTTGGGAAGTAAGCCCACTGAGCTTTTTTAATTTCCTAGTGGGCCCGTTGAGAAATTAAAAAAGCATGAGATGCCAATATGTATATAGTAAAAACTGGGCCATCTTTACCATTTTGACTAGGCAAACCTTGGGGAGCGTATCTTACCGTTGGGTACAAGTATTTCTCCTTGTGAGTTGACCTAAGGTTAGAGAGTCATATGTCCTATTTCTGGGATGAACGTGATTCTTAATACGATAACCACTTCTTGAAAAATTAAAATCCTACACCAAAGGCAAAGTTATAATGCCAAACAAATTGAACTCTTAAGAGTTTGGCTCATTGCAATGAAGCCAATGGTCCATAAAGGGGATGAAGTTGGTTTTAGAAGATGAGAATATTTAAAAAATGAGTTGTTAAGGGTTGTATGCCCTCTACTAGTGTACTAGGCATATAAAGATCCTTGAAGTCTTTCATTTCACACCATCGTAGGTTGTAAAAAATATATATTGTTTGTCACTACACAATATGAGAGCTACAATCTTTAATTGGGTGAAAATAGCTTTTATATATTCAAGTAAAATGTATATGGGGGACTATAATCCTTGATTGGGTAAAAATAGTCGTCAAGTATATAATTGTATCGAAGATTTCATAGTTTGTTTTATGCATAATGTCAGATAGAGAGTGCATTGTGTATTGTGAAAGATTATTGGTGCTTTGTTTGTGTTTTGCAAATAATTATCATCGTTCCAGTCTAGGTTGATTATTCTATGTTGCATGTGAAGATAAGTGAGCAAATAAAAAAATCCTAAACCACTATATATAGACAATGTGATGTTTTTAAATAAGTCTTGTTGTCTACAGATCGTAGAGTGTGTAAAAGTAATCCTCAAGTTTGTAATTGCATTGAAAATTCATAGTTTTCTTCTATGCATAATGTTAGATAGAGAGTGCATTGCAAATTGCACAATGGTAAACTTGATTGCTTTCTTAATGAAGTTTTTAGTTTTAATATATATTAAAAAGTAGAGAATTGTTTTTATAACTGAATATGTAGTTCTTATGTCTTTGGCTATTAATGCAAGCAATGGACCAAAATGCCAGCACAAGTGGTACGCACTCAAGAAAGAAAAAAAAAGCTCCCCAAAAAGAGTGGGAGTTTGCTCACAACATATATGGTTGATATGTGGAGTGGCAATGTAAATTATGATTCACCACAAAATCAATCGGGCCTCCATGTATTAGAGACCATTTTTTGGGTAGCTTTAAAAAGAATATCGGAAATGCGATCATCCTGAGGCACTTACAATTGCAAAGCATTTGAGAGAAGAGCTCGCAAAGAAAGGTAACAAGAGATAGAGGGTAAAGGAATCTATAATGGATGCATGCCAAGAGCAGCGATATACAAATACCAATCATGGTAATCCTGTGGTGACACCAACGAACACTACACAACAACATGTGCAAGGAGAGACAATACCAAGCAACATTTCTTCCAAGCGCCACAACAAGGTTGGTCTTGGGCAAATGAGACAAAGATCATTGCACCAAAGCTTTTGAACGCAGACGCTAGAAGAGATACAAAATGCACTTGCAAAATATTTTTTTCCCACTGGGAGTGCACAAGTCATGGTTGACAGCCATCATTGGAAACACGCATGGAAGAGAATTGATGAGTAAGGTCTAAGATTTTCAGCCCCTTTGTATCACAGGATACGGAATGATCTCTTTGACAAATGTTACGTCGAAGTAAAAGAGCATATTTTCAAAATAATTTTTGGAAACATATCGCTTTCAAGATGCACAATTGTCAGCAATGGTCGATCAAATGTTCAAAGAAGACTACGGATCAATGTTATGCTGGTTTGTTTGAGGGGAGAAACGTTCATAAAAGCTATTGACAATTTTGGTTCTATTTAAAGTGACAAATATATTGTTGAGGTTTTGATTAATATAATTAACTGAACATGTTGTCCAAGTAGTCATGGACAATGCAAAGAATTGCAAAAATGTTGGTAACATAATCAAAAAGTGCTTACCAGACATTTACTCCAATGATTGCAATACGTATAGTTTAAACTTGGTGCTAAAAGATTGGTATACTAGTTAGTGAAGAAGCTACATGGTTTGCCAAAATAATAGACCCGCTTGGATGGGGTTCTCAGCATCATACCCCAATCAATAATTCCAATGTGAGGTTTACTCTCGTGGCTAAAATTTAACATTACATTATAGGGATGAAAATCGCAGTGCACTATGCCAACAGAGTGAGCGGTGCAACGCCATACATCAAAGCATATTAAATGGCTGGCATTTGCTCAAGCACTACTTTGAGACACGTAGTCTTTATCTCTGATAGTTGCTGACTTAAAGCCGACAAATTCTTCTAGCCATACTGAAGCTGATGCATGCAACACCAAAACGAGCCTTGCAAGAAGTGCACACGGCACATCTCCAGCACATCAGGTCTCCCAATTATAGTATGAAAAGAGTGTATTCCAGGAGGTCTATGTAGTAAAGTTGATGCATCTAACAATAGAGGGGTGCAATGTTGGCATGCCTTGCTCTGTCTGGAAGCTTTTAAACTGCGCTTCTGTCCCTCCCTTGTAGCATTTCCCTACGTAAGTGATAGGCTCTAGAAAGAAGGATATGATTTTAATAGTATAAAATTTGTAGACAACAAACAAGCGTGCTCTAATCTTGGCACCTTCTACCAAGGCTTTGTGAGAAATTCCTATTAAATGTGCGCACTTGGAATTCAATGCTGTGCACATGAATGTCCTGGTGCCGTGGCATCTGATCGACCACCGATGCCCCTCTGCGCATCTTGCACCATCTTGATTTTGCCTCTGCAAAGTGGATTGATCTTGGACTTTTACCCACTTCATCTTCATCTTCTCCTCCTCCCACTGTTTGTACCACATCTCTAATTTTTCCATATTGCAAGTGGGAGGGAAGTCTTCTTTCGAGTCTCTATTTGTCGTTCGTATAATAAGCTAGAAGCTGATCCCAAATTTCTACTTTGCCAAATATCACACCTTCATATTGCCAAGCACCGTTTTGATTTTATGGTGCAGGTCGAATTCTTTGATCCCTGTAGGTACCAGTAACTCATACTGGCCTTTTCCACGTAGTCTGCACTATGTGATCTCCCACATAGTGCTAATGAAATCTTTAATAAAAATGTCACTCTCATTTATTTGTTGGATTTGGGCATCTGCACACAAGGAAATTCCGAATAGCCTGCATGATAGTTTTTCTTTGTTCAAAGCGCCATTTTACATTGGGCAATAAAAAAATAAATCCAAATACATCTGCATAGCACACTGTTGGTCTCTCACATGTTAAACTATCAAAATATCAAATTAAAGACAGATAGCACTTCAAAAAACTATCTCAAATCATAAGACATTGATTCACAATAGTTCGCACAAACCATAACGATAACACAAATGAAATATATTGACTAAAGGACTTAGTTGTTGGACAATACGGGTTAAAAACCATAAACGGTTCAAAAAACTATGTTAGATCATAAGGCATGAGCTCATATTTTGCAATTTTATACTTCAAAAAACAAGGTTACAATAAAAGACATTTGCATCATATTCTTGATTATGAGGCAAGCCTTATGATCTCACATTTTGTACTTTTATACTTCAAAAAACAAGATTACAATATAATACATTTGCATCATATTCTTGATTATGAGGCAAAAAACTGTGCCAACTTGATCTTTTGCCAAAGTTGATATCAAATTAGTCTTATGGTGATAAATTTTAAGATAGAAAAATTAAAAAAATTAGTACAATTTTAACAAAAATCATAATTTGAATATATCTTCTCATCAAAAGAAGATTTTGCACAAATATCAAGAGAAAACTTAAGGTTTGTAATGCATCTATTGCCAACACCCATTAACTAGGCAAATCTTTAAGGTTTCAAACTCACAAGCATCTTGTAATTTTAGCTCATTTAAAAAAAATTAAGTGAACAAAAAATAATTTTTGACAAAAAATAATCTTTGATAAATAATCTTTGTGGGATAGGACATAAATAAGAATCAATAAAGCAAACACAAGAATAATTGATAGTGGAGCTACAACTAAGCTTCAACAATGTGGTTTACCTAACACGCATGATGAACCTCATTTTTCTAACTCACTTACTAGCAATTTCACAATGGTTGTAGTACATATTTGTTTCATTATGTTGTCTCCTTGATTATGTTTTGTACTAGGGATTTGTAGACCATCTTGTCATTTTGAGTGGTGAAGATGAAGAACTAGCTTACAACCTCCATCTACATTGTGTGCTCTCTTAGTTGTGTGCATGTGTGTTTGCATGAGCTCAAGCTTTGATCCTTTCCTATCTCTTTACATGGCATCAGAGCTTGGTTGTGGCTAAGTAGGTGTGAGCAGCAAGTAAGAGTAGCGAAAGAAGAGGTTGAGAGTAAGAGTTTCTTCATTCTCTTTCTTCTTTGGTTGGCACTACACCCACCCTCGGGATTTTTAGGAGGCTTTGGAAAAGATATCTGATCTTGATAATTTTTGGGAGCGATCGTGTGGTTTGAGATTGTAGGTAGTGATTTCTAATGCACTTGTGTATCCATATTTCTACTTTGGGTGCATTCCAGCTTTGTTTTGGACCTAGAGCGTGTTGCATACCACACCACTAAGATTTGGTTTTTGCAAATCTATAGTTTTGGTACTGTAGAAAGCTTGATTGCTGCTCCAAATTTCACAAGAACTATATAGTATTTGAGACATCATATTGCATACATGTATGTAGATTATTGTCAAAGGATTTGACAATTATACACTATTTTGACTCCTTTGCAAGTTTTTTGTAGATTTTTTTTTCAAGCATTCCTAACAATGGTAACTCGAACAAATCTCTACCAAGAATCTGGACAAGAATGATTTTCCAAACATGCCTATCGATGGTGAATCAACCAAATTGTTAGTGAGAAGTTGGACAATAATAATTTTCCATACCTAGAAGTTCAGATTGACCAAGTTCTTGATGTGTGGAAATGTTAATCTTGAAGGGGAAAGTTTAGTGGGTGTACATTGAAGGTGAATATGAAGATCAACAATCATTGACATTTAAAACAATCCTATGCCTTAACAAGTGAAACCTTACAAAGATTGGAACCAAGAAGCATGAAAGATTATTTATTGATATTCCTTAGTGTACAAGATACAATGAGAGGGCACATATATGATGCTAATTCCCTCAACAAGGCATGTTATAATTTTGTCTCATTTGATGTGACCAACAACATGACAAAAAAGCTACCAAATCCCTAAACAAGGCATGAAATAGTTTTGTCTCACTTGATGTGACAAACAACAAGACAAGAAAACTACCAAATCCCCCAAAGAGGAATGGATTAATTTTGTCTCACTACAATGCAAGAAAGGTACAATTGAAGACGAGGTTGAGTATTACATGAAAAAAAAGGGTTTTTTTTGTGAAGAATATGTCTTGAATATAAAGGATAATTATGAATCCCTTACATCTATTAGTGTCACAATAGATAATGATGATGTCAAGGTGGAAGCATACTTGTTTGGTTTATGACCAATGTGCAAGCTGTTAAAGACCTTCATTCATACTTGAGAGAAAATTTGAAGCTTTAAGATCTAATGTCTATGCTGATTGTGAAAGAGAAAAATATTGGTGAAGAATTGTCTACACCATCTACAAACAATTTTGATATTGGTGAAGAATTGTCTACACTAGCTACAAGTCTTCAACACCAACAAAGAAAAACTATGAGATGAAGGTCGAGGAGGTGTCCATGGTCATGTAAAACATAATGAAGGAAATCAACAACAAAGGAAAAATGAAAGTGAAGGAGGAAATCACCATGGTAGGGCAAGCTAGACAAGTGGATGAAAATTTTCAAAAATAATGCAAATGATGATGGTAGGGGATGCTAAATCAAGATCATTTCGAGCATCCAAAAAGAAGGAAACAACCAATTATACAACTTCTAGTAGGCGTACGTATGACCTAGACTTTATTTTTTGTTATCTAGCATATGATAAACACTATGTCTGCAAATGTTTCAAAAATCACATGAAAACCAAAGTCAATTGTTTAGGATCTCCAAACTTTGTCTTGGTTACCTTGAGATCAGGTATCATATCACAAACCCTATTCCACATACCAAAATATGCCATTTTATTTGACATATTGCAAAGTGAAGTATTTGGTTGATGTATTGGGATGTACCCATAATTACAAGGACCTTGGTGTTTGTCAATAAAATTATTGTGCAAGATTTGTAGGTTAAATTCAATTCTAATGGTCTAGCAAAAGAGAAATACAAGAATAATGGAAGGCTCATTGCACAAGGGAAAAGGTAGATATACTGTTTACTCATAAAGTAGATGTACTTGAGATGAAAGCTGCAAGTTTGCACAAGGTTCAAAAGTTGATGCTTACATTTGACATAAGCTCCATAAGCTCATTAAACATGCAAATGTGCAAAGATATAAAAAGATGCAAAACCCAAAGGTTCTTATAGGCTTGTGAGTGTTGATGATGGTTGAAATGCATGAAGTTGTAAGGCATGTTAGTTTGGGATGCAAGAAAAGGCATCTCTTCCTCATGAAAAGTGTATAAGAAAAATGTGTTGGAGTTGGTGCACTTTGAAATGTGGGTCCTAAAATGATTGTATCTATGGGTGGATGCAAGATTTATGTTATGCTCATTGATTACCATACAAGAGAAGAATAGGTCTATTTCATGAAGGACAAAGTGAGATGTTTACACATTTTCATAAGTTTTAAAATATGGCTTATAAAAAACTAGGAAGTATGTACAATTCCTGAGGCTAGGTGGAGGGGGAGAGTACTTCTTTAGTGCATTTATCAGCTTTTTTAAAAATGTGGACTCTAGAAATAATTTTCATGTAAGTACACTATGCAACAAAATGGTGTTTTTAAGCACACTCCAAAGGTTACAAGAGAATTTATGAATGAGAAGAATATGCCTCATTGTTATTGGGTTGATGTAGTCTCTATGTCTACTTAGATTATGGACACAATTCCTCCTTATGCTTTACATAATATATATGCTTGAGCATGAGTTTTTGGATGTATTGCTTATGTGCAATTAAATTGGCATTTGTATCTACTAGAAAGAGGTAGAGAAGGAGAGAGACTATGATCTTGCACGCGCGTGCGTGCACACACACACATAATCAAGATATCACACTATGGAGATGGAGGATGAAAGATGCTTCTTCTTCTTCATACTTCCCAAACGATGATAAGATTGCGTGCGCGCGCGCGCGCACACACACACACACACACACACACACACACACACACACACACACACACACACACACACACACACACACACATAATCAAGATATCACACTATGGAGATGGAGGTTGAAAGATGCTTCTTCTTCTTCATACTTCCCAAATGATGATAAGATTGACAAAAAAAGGTGACAATATAACATAACATAATAAGGAATATGTGCAATGCTACCACTGGAAAATGATCCTAATGTTTACTTCCTTGTGCTAGTGATAAATGTAGGCAAAAAGTCATCCAAGCATACCATGTGTTGACGTCTCAATACTCCCTCTAAAGCTCAATGTCATATTTGTACTCCATGCATAGCTCAAAATTTCCTGATCTTCTCTAATCCTAGGGCCTATATCAAGATAATTGCAACCTACACATCTATCGTCACACACCTACTATCGAGGTTTCTAGCCAAGACCTTGTCTTTGATGAAGTGGTAGTGCACCTCAATGTGATTTTTCCTTGCATGAAACACTAGGTTCTACACTAATTGTATGTTGCTAATATTGTTGCATTAAATGAAAAAATGAGCCTCTAAACCTATGTGCCCAACTTGCAACAAGTAGCATTGCCAACCATCTACCTCACATGCCACCCTTGGATTAACAAACCAATCACGGGTTGCTTCTTACTAGTGAATGTGATAGCCTTACTCTCAAGTGCAAAAATGAATCCTCTAGTAGATCACGGATCATATAGACGGCGGCCCAATTTGTATCCTTGTAATCATAGAGCTGCACTTCCATGGTTGCCCCATAAAAGAGTGCACAATTCAATGTGGCACTCACATAGCACAATGTGCACCTCATCACATCCAAGTGTGGCTTTTGGAAAGCTACATAAACTACCTCTCAAGATTAATCGTGTAACTCAAATCGAATCATGTTATTGTCAAGTAGATAAGGCTACCGACATTCTTCTTGTACGTGGTGGCATTCACTAGAATATCAACCAAATCAACTCACACCTTCAAATTTTGAACTAAGGGCATATCAATAGACTTACAACCAACCATACCATCTAGTGCCAACATATCCAATGCATGATACCTTTGTGACAACCATATGTCCTCTTCTGTGCATATGATCTCAATGCCCAAGAAGAGCACAAGTTTCCCAAATCCTAGCCAATTCCTTAGTGAGAATACAATTAGAGCATCTATAATCTCATTTTTGAATTTATTTGGAGACAAGTTCATTTCTTGAAAATTTTGGTATGAAAAATTTTCAAGTAGGGTTTGATTTGTACAAGATTGAATTGCAAACAAATACGTAATAGTGCCTCTTGGCTAGGTGTCCTATTTTATATTATACCTCTTCATACTCTAGTTTTGGGTAATGGGGTTTTTAAGGATTTTTATAGGCTCAACTCTCCGCATAGATGCATATTCGCACTCTACCTATCTCATTCTCCTACACATGCAAGGAGTGATCTGCATCGGCCATACAAAAACCATTAGTAATCAAACAAGCTACAATCCTCTCATGCCAAGTTATAGGTGCTTGTTTGAGCCCATACAATGCTTTCCTTGTCTTACATACATACTTGGAATATCTCTAATCCTTAGATCCCTATGGCTACTCCTATACACCTCTTCTTAGTATTTTGTGCACTTTTGCACATTTTTATGGTCTACATTGGCAAAACTTTAACACATTGGCTACAAAAGAATGCAGACAAGGCACTTTCAATTGTAAAATTTCATGTAAATTGGCTTGGCATTTTTAGCGGGTCCGCACTTTGTACATGCCAAGTCTAAAATGTGTGCAAATCTCTCAAATTTGAAGTGTTTTAGGATATTTAGATTTTGACCTTAGCGAAAAATTGTTGGGTGGAGTAAGCGCTGCTATGTAATATCATTTATGAGGGCGAGCGTTATTATAATATCTTTATGTTGGGAAATTTTTGGGCTACATTGTGGGTGTTTTTATTGATTTCTCATTTGAGTGCTGCGTGTTTTTTACATTCTTCATATATGATGATGCCCAGTATTTTGTGCAGGTTTACATTGGCAAAAATTTAGCACATTGGCTACAAAAGAATGTAGACAAGGCACTTTCAATTGTGAAATTCCATGTGGATTGGCTTGGCATTTTTAGCGAGTCCGCACTTTGTACATGCCAAGTCAAAAATTGTGCAAATCTCTCAAATTTGAAGTGTTTTAGGATATTTAGATTTTGACCTTAGCAAAAGGTTGTTGGGTGGAGTAAGTGCTTCTATGTAATATCATTTATGACGGCGAGAGTTATTATAATATCTTTATGTTGGGAATTTTTGGGCTACAATGTGGGTGTTTTTATTGATTTCTCATTTGAGTGCTGGGTGCTTTTTGTTGGGGTGGTAAAGCCCAATGTGCCGCGCCTGAGTGTTGGGCGGCCGGAGACTAGCCAGGAACTAACACTGACCATTCATTCTACATAAAAGACTAAGGACTCATAACCCTGACACTATTGTGTCTTGGAGTCCACTCAAACCTGTTTCTCCTCTCTTCTCCTGCACACACACACACACACACACACACACACACACGCTCTCGCACACGCTCTTCAACTGGTATCAGAGCTCAGGGATTGGGAGCACCATTGGAGCTCAGCGGGGAGGCAAGCGGAGAAGCATAAAAAATTATAGCACGTTTTTGCAGATTTGTTTTGACCTACCAAAATGTCTTCATTAAAGCCAATTCCCTCTTCACCTGACCGGTTTTTTGTCCTCTTCAACTTTGCAGAAGAAAGTTTTCTCAAAATCTTCACCAATTTTGAGATACGTCACTCAGACTGCCTGTAGGTCGTGAAGTAGAAGCTGCAGATTTTTATAGGTCTGTTTTGATCTATAAAAATATCTTATTTCAATTCCATTCCTGACGACAACAACCATTTTCGCATGGTCTACAACTTTGCAGAAGGAAGTTTCTGCAAATTTTGCACAGTTTGAGAGATATTCAGTTCAGACAGCAGGGTGGTCTACCCTCGTTGGTTCTTCTGCGTATAGGTTTTTGTTGCAGACTCTTTCTACAATGTCTGTCACATGCATATTTGATGTAAGGTCTTGAGGGTCTGTTATATCAGAAAAACCGCCGCAGCAGTTATAGAAAAGGGTTTCTGTGGTTGATGTAAGATCTTATGCGGTTTATGTATTGTGATGGAAATATGCAAAGCCTATTGTTGAGGGTCATGGTAAGGTTTTATTGAGCTGGGATTCTCAAATGTGGAGATCCTTTCGGTGATACAGGTTTTGGAGCGAGCCCCCGACATCCCCATAGTTTCGGCATCAACATAGGATGTATGTTTATGCGGTTAGTGCAATATTGGTGTGCATCTGCTGACGCGCCATTGTTGGTATTGCTGTCATCTTTATGCGTATGCCTTTGACAATGTTCAGTTGGCCAGAGACACTCTTCTAGAGTTGGATACATTGACATTGATAGTTCTTTGAGATTTTATCTTGCCTGTTTAGCCACTTTGATCAGCATTTTAGTCATTGTACACATTTGCTTTGGGTTCAAAAGTCAGTTTTGCACGAGAGACTTTGCCAAAAAATTTTAGGTTTTCTATCATCTTCTTTAGTGGAGCGGATCTATCACTTTTGTTCCTTGTCGAGTGATGGCTTCATCATCGGAGAACTCTTTGTTAAACATTGAGAAGTTAGATGGCACTAACTTTCCATTTTGGAAGGAACAAATTCACAATTTCTTAGTACAGAAGAAGCAGATCCGGCCTGAGGGTATGGATGAGTATAATTGGCATGAGCTGGATGAGCTTGCCAGGTCCACCATCATGCTGACTTTGTCAAAGCATGTGTACAACAATGTGAACATGGAAAAGACTAGTTATGAGCTGTGGAAGAAGTTATGTGACTTGTATGAGAAGCAAAGTGCAGCATCACAGGTTTATTGACTGAAAAAGTTAGTTGATTTGAAGATGGATGAGGGCACACCCATGTGCATCCAAATGTAAGTACGAAAAAGATTATGGAATAGGCCTAGCATCAAATGATATTATAACAATGGGCCTTGGATGCTCAAGAAGGAGCCAATGAAGGATCCCACAGCCAAATTATGGTGTGAATGATATACAACCAAACGTTAGTGAGAATGTCTTGAGTGACTTGTGGAGCTATAAGGAGAATGTGGAGACAACAAGATCTCTCTGCATATCCTCTTGTGCGTGTGTGCGTGTGTGTGTGTGTGTGTTTTAGTTACCTACGTATACTACCCACAGACAAACATACATATGTTCAAAGACCAAGGTACCCAGATAATACAAGGTTTATTATACAAAATAGACTTTAGATAGCATGATTTTGTATAAATGAATATGATCAAGTTGGTACATATCCTCTTGTGTGTGTGTGTGTGTTTTAGTTACCTACGTATACTACCCACAGACAAACAAACATATGTTCAAAGACCAAGGTACCAAGATAATACAAGGTTTATTATACAAAATAGACTTTAGATAGCATGATTTTGTATAAATGAATATGATCAAGTTGGTACAAGTCACCATCCAAAAAAGTAGAAATTCCTTTACAAACTGCGAACCAGTAGCTAATCCTCGATACCATAAAGCAACCAAAGAGCTGAACCAAAGAGAGTAGCTCTCACCTGCACCCATAGAACAACATAACATTCTGTTAGCATTGGCTCTGTATGCAGGTGATGTATGGGCATCCTAGTTGTTATCCATGTCACAAAGTTTCAACTTTTCTTTGCAAATAAACTTTATCGTTAAAAATGAACTTCAACAAGACTTTGGTAGTCAATTACAACTTCATAAAGAGCTTCATCAGTTTACAAACTACCAATGATTTTCATTTAAGTATCTTTATAATTTATCTCCTTATTCTTGCAGGCTCGATGAAGGTATGCTCTTTGCCTCGACCATGCCTTGTTCTTTGCCGCAAATGATGCTATATATTCAGCCCTAGCTGCCTTAATCTTTTTTGAGATCTGTGCTCTCTTGATCGGATCAACTATAGCACTCATCCGAGCAGTCATCCTATATCTTGGTATAACCTGATAACATTAGAAAAATCATTTTTTGGCATTATAAGAGTTTCTCTCTCTTGCAAATTTCTTTTATATATATATATATATGAAAACCTGACAGTTTGTGCCATAATTTTGAGCGACCTCCCTCTGCCCTCAACTGGCTGGATTCCATAAAAAACCAGAGTACAACTACAATGATGATACCTGAAGAGTACATGCTATAGCAACATGATGAGTCAGAAAGTTAACAAAAACCTATTTAATGGAATTCTATTTTCCACTAGCTGTTCTAGCTCCTATCCATGTTCCAGACATGATGTTATGTAGAAAAAACTAAAAAATTGAAAGCCCTAGGAGTTTTAGTACTCGAAAATAGGAGAAAGTCCAGCCAAGAGACCATAACCATCCTGCAACAACTCAATATTCCATATAGCAAGTATACATCAACAGCCACAAAGCTCTTATGCTAAGCTATTACTGCTAAACCCAAGACATTTCTACCAGGTTATCAAATCAATACCGAACAATAGCCCCATATCCGCATCTTTACTGGTTTGGGTCCAATAAACTAGATCAAGATAGATTTTAGACCTATCCTAAGGGGTATAGGAAGACTAGCATGTCAGAGTCTATGTCATATATATGAAAGGATAGGAGTTTTATACTCGAGGTCAAGCTTATGTAAAACCATACAAATCTAGAAAAAGCCAGTACCAAAAAATGTCCAACATGTAAACCACATCAGCCAAGAATGTATTATCTTGAGCTAGATCAGTTAGTTTACGAAGGAAGTTTTCTTCAAACTTGATTCATCTTTATATCAATATGTACCTTGTTATCATGCTTTAAGCAAGGTAAGGTTAGAATAGGTTGATACCTAAGTAGAAAACAAGTTTAGAATAAAGCAATGTCAGTGGTTGGAAAAGATCAGTTTCATTAGCATACAATAAAGGAGATTCACAGAAGGAAATTTCCCAACTAATCAACCCAGGGTCGAGATCCTATGCCTAGGTCGAGACCTTATAATGGCTCAGGTAAGGTCTATATGAGAATTTTCTAGTAAGCATTTAGCTAAGAGACCATCACTTTCTAGCAAGGATCCAATAATACCATCTAGTTATTAATTCAACCCACAACGTAACCCTATATCCGTACCATAACCACTTATGGTCCAGAAGGACAGGTATAGTAAACTTTTAAGATCTAGACCAATGAGCCAAATGAAACCAGTCTGTTTAGTAAGAAGTACACAAAGATATATCCATTATCGATGTCATAAATATGAAAAATCCCATGAATTTTATACATGACGTCGAGTTTATTTAAAAACCTTTAGAACTTTTGCAAAAAGCCAGTACAAACCATATCCAGCAACCATATCCTTAGCATAGCAGTATTTGAAAAATATTATCCAGCCAAACAACCCAAAGTCGAGACCTTATCCTAGGTCGAGACTCTTTACTGCCTTAGGCAGGGTCACCAAGGTGTTTTAAGGCTTTGAAAGCATAGCCATGCTAGATTACACAGTATTTGACACTATAACTGGAGTCAGGTTATAATGGTACCTTATGAAAACCCAATTTAGTACACAAATGGTATGACCTGCATAGTGCTCAGATTTTTGTTAAGTTCCTTCCTTTACTAAGAATCCAGCAAAATGTCAATAAACAACTTTATCCAGCAAGTATACCGCACCAGCCAGGCATGTTACTAAAAAACCAACATGCATACCTCATTAGCCACTAATGTATACTGTTGAGCTCTATCTATTATCTTCAGAAGAAAATTTACCTTATCCCCAATCCGAACCAAAACCCATCTCAATGTCAGTACTCACAAGGTTATTCCGCTTTCAGCAAGATATGGTTAGTATTAAGTCAAGACATCATTAGCCAATGAGCTTAGTGAAAACTAATGTCACTAGAACAAATAATCATAGCTTCATTAGCATTCCAGTAATAGAAGGAATTGACCCAATCAATCAACACAAGGTCGAGCCCCTATACTTAGGTCTAGACCATTTACCGCCTCAGGCAAGGTCCACCAAAGGTATTCAAAGTTTTGAAAGCCTAACCATGCCAGCCTAAAGGAAATGACCAGTTTTTGACACTTTAGCAAAAGGCCAGTACACACCATATCCTTAGCAAACTAGTATTTGAACCCGGCCAAACAACCCAAAGTCGAGATCTTATCCTAGGTGGAGACTCTTTACTGCCTCAGGCAGGGTCACCAAGGTGTTTTAGATATTTGAAAGTATAGCCATGCCAGATTAAAAAGTATCCGACACTATATACCGAGTCAGGTTATAATGGTATCTTAAGAAAATCCAATTCAATGCACAAATGGTATGACCTGCATAGTGCTCAGATTTTCCTTAAGTTCCTTCCTTTACTAAGAATCCAACAAAATGTCAGTAAACAACTATATTTAGCAAGTATACTGCATCAGCCAGGCATGTTACTAAAAAAACCAGCATGCATACCTCATCAACCACTAATGTATACTGTTGAGCTCTATCTGTTATCTTCAGAAGGAAATTTACCTTATCTTAAGAAAATCCAATTCAATGCACAAATGGTATGACCTGCATAGTGCTCAGATTTTCCTTAAGTTCCTTCCTTTACTAAGAATCCAACAAAATGTCAGTAAACAACTATATTTAGCAAGTATACTGCATCAGCCACGCATGTTACTAAAAAAACCAGCATGCATACCTCATCAACCACTAATGTATACTGTTGAGCTCTATCTGTTATCTTCAGAAGGAAATTTACCTTATTCCCAATCCAAACTAAAACCCATCTCAATGTCACTACTCACAAGGTTATTCTGCTTTTAGCAAGGTATGGTTTGTATTAAGTCAAGACATCATTAGCCAATGAGCTTAGTGCAAACTACTATCAGTAGAACAAAAATCATAGCTTCATTAGCATTCCAGGAATAGAAGGAATGGACCCAATCAATCAACACAAGGTCGAGCCCCTATACTTAGGTCTAAACTCTTTACCACCTCAGGCAAGGTCCACAAAAGATATTCAAAGTTTTGAAAGCCTAACCATGCCCGCCTAAAGGAAATGACCGGCTTCCGACACTGAACAGCCGAGTCAGCTTATCATGGTATCACAAAAATCAAATTTAGTACACAAAATGGTAAGTCCTGCATTATGACCAAGTTTTACTCAATATTCATGCCTATCTCATATGCCTTTTAGGATTTTTACATATCATGCTGTCACCCATCCAATAATACCAACTAGTTATAGTCTCCAGCCTTCAACGCCGTCATTACCCTCCTCATATCAGTTTATACCAGAATTGCCCATCAAAACCACAAGCAAACCGATGCCCTTATGCATATTACTACACATTGCAACATGAAATGTTTTCAAATTTCCAAGTACCATTTTCAATCTTAACTCATCAAGCAAAGGAAGAAGAAGCCAAAGGGTGGACTTCCAGGACCTGTTGTCCTTCCCTTTGGCCATTGTATAACACACTCCACTTACAATCACTCAGGTAACTAACCCTCAGTTATCAACAGAGAATACACAAGCATACCCGAGCTTGCTAAGTGAGGGAGACCCTCACCTTTATAACCTTTTGTGGATCAGGCTCATATTTCGAAGCCCTAAATACAGTCCAACGGCTCACCCTTGGCCATGCATTCAACGGAAGAAGGTTGCCATAAATGGCCATGTGCACCGCCAGCAGTTTCCCTCCATAAACGTTAAGCAGTTTCCCTCCATAAACGTTATGACACGCGACTCTGTTGCACAAAGTTCGCGCGCTGCAAAAGAGGAGCTACCTTATCGACTGATATGTGTAATGACTTATACCATACACCCCAATTTTAGTAATGTCTACTAAGTGAAACAAAATCCTTTTAAGGATTTTTTATGCATGGCCTCATAAAAAGGAGGTAATATTTCCGGCCAAGGGAAACAATATCATGCCCTTAAGTCAATAATCCTCGATATTTGTGTGTGTGTGTGTGTGTGTGTGTGTGTGTGTGTGCACCCTCGCTATCCCAAGCACCACACTCTATGGGCCTACTACCTCATCAGAGTGATGAGTATTAATACAATGAATAGGCCTAATGTTAGGCTAGTTGCTATTATCAATAGCCATGGATTAAATCGTCATTTAAGTGGGACCAATATTTTTTGAACATCATGCATTATACTCCATTAAGAATTTTAAGGCTTTGTTAGCCAGTTGATAAATTACAGCATCAATGCTACATGTACTTTTTGAGTAGGTATGTAAGCTCATTTGTATCCAATGAAGAGTTACATCTCTTATTCAGTTTTAGCTATACGGGAAAAGGACGAGCTAGATTTATGGAGAAGATAAATTTAGAAGCAACAAACTCTAGAAATGAGAAGATATATCCGACAGTTCCTACTACCTTAATCTAGTCAGGAACTACCTTAATCTAGTAATGTCTACAAAAACAATAACACCGTGAGCGGGAACCCTACCATGAACCTAATAATTTCCACCTAACACCAGCCTCCCTAGAGGATTTATCAGCACTTGGTAAAAATTAAGTCTTCTAGCTAGTAACACGGGAATAAGCAATATAAGGAAAGGCTTGAAGAGAACTAGATTAAGAGAAAAAAATGTACTAAGTGGTAAATAGGAAGTGTAAGTGTAGGGAAGGGTAATATAAGGTAAGGTAGCCCCAACAACCTTGAAACCAATTAGTTTAGAAGAACACTATGGTTGTGAGTCGGTGCCACACCCAATATCAAAACACCACTGCCTAACACGTCTCAATCCATAATGGGAAATACCAATAGTGAGAGGGTTTTGAATATTAGGCAAAAGGAAACCAAAGTCTAGTCCAAGTGTTAGTAAATGTACCTTGCTCAAGAGGTGGATGAGCCCAATAGATGGCGGTGCTAGATGGTAGTGCTAAAAGGCCTTGAATGTCTTTGGTGTAGGCTCCAGGAAGCCCTAGGTTTGAGTATGCAAATTTTTTGTGGTAGGGGAGAGAGGGTCTCCCCCTTGTTAGTAAGGAAGCACGAGAATCGTGTCCCTGTGACTTTGTCCTTGCCCTTGGCATAGAAGATGAAGAGAAGAGAGAAAGAGAGAGTGGTTGAATGAGCGTACCCCCAATTACTCGGTGGGGGGTTCATCTGACGACTAAAAGAAGGGAGGTTGAGAGAAGAGCTAATGCGGGTGCTTCCTAATAACTCAGTGGGAGATTCAAAAGTTCAATATCATGTAGGGCATTGCGCATGTGGACATGTTTTACATTTGTCTCACCAAGCATATAAGATGGTAATAATGTCCACATGGCAACATATAATGGCCGCTCCAGCCATCAAAGACTGTGTAGCATAGGGGCCATTGGTTGGTGGAGGAACTGCTTGAGACTCCCATAACCTCAAGATGCATTAGAAAGTGGGAGATGTCACTTGCCTTGGCGTATAGGATTTAAACGTTGAAAAAGGCTATGCACATCTTGACTAGGCTTGCTAAGTTGCACTTCAACCCTTGTGGCGGTTAGAGGGGAAGCGAGGGTCTGCACTTGCGATAATCGCACTGCTTCTTGCTCTTTCTCTGTGAGCTTTTCCCCCATGCTTTCCTTGAACTTACTCAACTGCATTCCAGGCCCTTCCACCATATAAGAGCAAGCTCTTGTCTTGTGAATGTCATTGTCTCCTCACGTATATCATGGGTGCTAACGGTGACATCTCTGGATGCAAATTTCACTGGCCTATTCAGAATAAAATGCATATAAGCATTTTAGGAAAGTAGACCGGTGCATCTGCATTCTGGAACAGATGGTCGTACACCTCCAGGAAGATTCGCCCAACATTAAGTTTGATGTTGTTATGTTGGCACCTTGACACCTTCCATCTTTCCTTCTTGATCTCACCTTCTGAGCATGGCCATATCTCTTTGAACATATCCTTTGTGACTTGTTTGTTTATGTCACTCCATTGGGCATGACTAGGATTTGCCCATTTGAACAATCTACAGGTCGTTCTAGTTGCCTGTTGGTGGGCAGTCAAGCCTTGCGCGAGAGCTTTAAGTCGCCTGTATGCCTTTCTAGGCAACTCATGGTACTCGTTATCTTGTTTGTTTGCCATATCTACAAGAACGTAGATGATAAGAAACTTGGTGAATTAATCTTACATAAGACAAACATCTCATTGGCCTCAAAGATTGAAAGATGGAATGCAATAATTAGTGGAAAGCATCCAGTAAAGACAAGTACACCTCAAACATGAGACCCAACAAATTATCTTGGCCACATCTCAAATTATCTTAACCACATATTTCAAATTTGAAACCATTTTCAATTACAAGATTGGATTAAATGACAGAGAGAGTTTGACTAGTGGGCTTTGCGTCCTTGCTGGCTAAGTCTTCAATGTTGGGTCAAGAAAATGCAGCCCACCGGACTTACTGACGACCCCTGCGGACATCGTCAGGTATTGGAGATACCCAGCGAGGTTTTGGCCGGCTCCCAAACCACTCTAAACTGGTATTTTTGTGACCATGAGAAGTTGTTAACATGTTAATAAGATGTGATCACGTGATTATGAAATCGCTGACGAGAATGGATACAATAATACTAAATCTTTGTCCAAACTGACAAAAGTTAAAGGAAAAAATTCAATCACTATCAAAGTGGGAGTCACGCTTGACCACCAAACCATTAGAGAGTAAACTCCAAATGTGCTACATTGTGGCCTTGTTCAATGATTTTTTGCACCACTAATTTCCATGTATGACCATGGATGGCGATTCAAAAGTTACACATGATATTATGAATTGCAAACCTATTCCATTTTTGGCCTACATAAGACCTCAATATAGTATTATAACTCTTCAAAGTCATTATGAACCATTGAATAAAGCTTGCCACATGGCAAATTAATGATGGCAAACATTATTTCTTTCTATTTCTTGTAAGGGAGCGCATTAATTAAGCAAAGTCTTTTGTATTTGTAGGCCATTTTCTAAGCGTTGTCTTTTATAAATATGTAGGCACTAAGAAATGGTTGGCATTTGCTTTCCTATTTCTATAATAAAGGAGGGCATAGATGATAGAGTAGTGGGTCACGTACACTTTCTCATCCTGTTATTGTGTAGGCCATTGTGACTCCACCATGTAATTTTTTTGTGTGAATAAGGGCTTTAGACGATCCAGAGTGTCTAGGGTATGTGAGGAGCATAAGTCAGTACTCTAGGTTCAAGTGTGAATAACACCTACGAGGTTTTACGTTGTGGAGGCCCGGTTTGAGTTTTTTAAGGAGGTTTGTACGAGCACTGCGTGGCGGCCATGACAGGGGGTGTACGAAGGCATAAAATTGCTAATTGCTCAAAATGGGACAGAAGTGCTGCAGTAACAAATTCGCTTCGCAAAATGTTCTAAGCAGAAATAATTACTCAGTGATTTACCCAAGAGAGCTCTAATTCAAACGTTTGAATTAAAATTATAAATTTAATTTTGAATACTATTGCCACAAGCGCCTGTAGCTCAGTGGATAGAGCGTCTGTTTCCTAAGCAGAAAGTCGTAGGTTCGATCCCTACCTGGCGCGTGCTGACCTTATTAGTCCTAAGATGATACAGGAGTTACATCTTTTACGTTTTCAAATTCCTGAAACGAATTTTATTTGTTAAGCCTAATACGTTTTTGGAATTAGCGATCTAGGCCTTTGCAGGAGAACCCAATCGCACGGCTACAAGCCTCGTCTTGTTTTCAATAATATGAGCTCATGCGACCCGTCTACGGCAGGTCTCACTCTCTCTTACCAATCTACTAACATCATATGGCGTAAGGGTCTCCAATGCCAAGTGTCAATTTCTGCGAATTGAAGGCGTAGGACAAAAAAATTTAACTGGCGGTGCTTTGCGCTGGTGGCGGCTCTGCATAGCTTTCAAGTACATTGAAGTACGACGGTCGAAATGATGTAGGGAACCTCAATACCTCAGTGAAGTACAACCGAGAGAGAACCTCATTAGCTCAGTACATTTCCTGCTCTTCGTGAAGTACAACAGACAGAGAGAGAGAGAGAGAGAGAGAGAGAGAGAGAGAGAAGAAGAAGAAGAAGAAGAAGAAGAAGACGCAGACGAGGAGCTCGAAGCCTTGGTATGTTTGCTCTCTCCTCCCGCCACGAACACTGTCATCGTCATGCTTCGTCATCTTGCGTCGGAGTCCAGCGAGACGATCGCTCTCTCTCTCCCCCCCCCGCTTGCATGGACGTGGTGCTCTGCGAGCTGTGGGTACCCTCTTTCTCTCTTTCCTGCTCCACAGCTACTATTACAGCTCTCACAAGCTCTGCCAAGCAAAGCAGCGTCTCTGTCAGTCCACACGCCACCACCCCTCCTCACTGCACTCCACCGGCGACGACACATGTACCTGCGCCACGTTGATGTCCACACTAATGGCGAGCGTCCCGCAGCAAGCATTGCCAGCGCTAATGGCGAGCGTCCCGCAGCAAGCAATATGGCCAGGTGACGTGCGTCCCGCAACAAGCATGGCCAGGTGTCGTCCAGTTGTTTGCAGTCCCGCTCTCTCTCCCTCCTGCTCCCGCCACGACACTGCAGTCCCGCTCTCTCTCCCTCCTGCTCCTGCCACTGTCGTGGTGTAGTCCAGTTGTACTCAAGAGCCATCCTGCTCCTGCCACACGGCACTGCAGTCCCGCTCTCTCTCCCTCCTTCTCCCACCACCTCCGTGACGCAGTCCAGTTGCACTCAAGAGCCATGGGCCATGGCCGGCCGTCGGCTTTTGAATATTTACATTATTGGGCGCTCATAAATTAAAGTGTCCTCCCCCTTTGCTTGCATGGTGGTGCTCTACGAGCTGCGGGCACTCTATTCAATTCAATATTCAATATTCTCTTTTTTATTGTAGACAACAACGTGTGCAAGCCGAGGCGAGTGGACTCGAGGTGTGTGAAGCTCAACCAGGTAAATATTTTGGTCCAGTTATAATTTCAATCTAATTATTCGATTTGTTATTATTTGTTTTTTCACTCAAAAAGAGAGAGAGAGAGAGAGAGAGAGAGAGAGAGAGAGAGAGAGAGAGAGATTAATGAAGTGAAATGAAATGTTACATTAACGTCTTTAAAAGACCAAAATGACCTATGAGACAAAACTATTACAAAATTGTGAATGTTTTGAGGTAAATTAGGTTAAGGTTAATGAAATGAAATGATTAGTTAAATTAATGTTAGGTAATAACTAATTCATAAAAATGACCTATGCGACCAAACTGTTACAAAGAAATGAAATGATATTAACGTCTTCAAAAGGCCAAAATGACCTATGCGACCAAACTGTTACAAAAATTGTGAAGATAAAGATAGAGAGAACGAAATGAAATGAAATGGAATGGAAAAAGAAAGAGAGAGAGAGAGAGAGAGAGAGAGAGAGAGAGAGAGAGTACAATTGACCTGAACTTAGGTAGTTTAGGTTAATGAAATGAAATGTAATGTTATAATAACGTCTTTAAAAGGCCAAATTGTTTCAAAATTGTGAATGAAATGAAATGTTTTGTTAAATTAATGTTATGGCAAAAACTCATTCATCAAAATACAAGAAAGAGAGAGAGAGAGAGAGAGAGAGAGAGAGGAAGAAATGAAATGATATTAACGTCTTCAAAAGGCCAAAATGACCAAAGTGTCACAAAAATTGTGAAGATAGAGAAACTAAATGAAATGGAAATGACAATTGACCTAAACTTAAGTAAACTAAGTTAATGAAATGTTATATTAAATGACCTATGAGACCAAACTCTTGCAAAATTGTGAATGTTTTGGTTAACTTTTTATTTCAATTTAATTATTTTATTTATTTATTATAAGATTTGTTTTGTTTATTCACACACACACAAAGAGAGAGAGAGAGAGAGAGAGAGAGAGAGAGAGAGAGAGATGTTTTGTTAAATTAATGTTATGGTAAAAACTAATTCATAAAAATACAAGATAGAGCGAAAGAAATGAAATGATATTAACGTCTTCAAAAGGCCAAAATGACCATGAGACCAAACTGTTACAAAAATTGCGAAGATAGAGATAGAGAGAACGAAACGAAATGAAATGAAATGAGATGCTATGTTAACGTCTTCAAAAGGCCAAAATCACCTATGAGTCCAAACTGTTACAAAAATGTGAATTTGATACCATGTTTGGGTGCTAAATCCATCCTTATTTGCACTCTAGCTATCGAGAGAGTATGGCTCGAATCCTTTGCTGTACTCTTTGTCGATGCTATGTAGCCCCACTCCTCAATCGTGGGCGTCTGGATCTCCGTAGCTCCTCTGTGTGTGTGTGTGTGTGTGTGTGAGAGAGAGAGAGAGAGAGAGAGAGAGAGAGAGAGAGAGAGAGAGAGAGAGAGAGAGAGAGAGAGAGAAGGGGGGGGGGGGGGGGGAGAGCAAAGAGTAAAAAATATTTGGGGAGAGAGAGAAAGAGAGAGATGACAATGAAATGAAATGTTATGGTAATGTGACCATAGACAGAATAAAAGAAGAGAAAGATAGATAGATAGATAGATAGAGAGAGAGAGAGAGAGAGAGAGAGAGAGAGAGAGAGAGATAAAACACACTCACAAACACACATAGAGACAAAGAGTTGAAAATGAACTGAATTTGAAGGGTACTTACACGCATACATGCGTGCATACTACCCAACCTCACACAAACAGAGAGAGAGAGAGAGAGAGAGAGAGAGAGAGAGAGAGAGAGAGAGAGAGAGAGAGAGAGAGAGAGAGAGAGGGGGGGGGGGGGGGGGCAAGGAGAGAGAAGAAAAAGACCAAAGTGAATAAAATAATAGGTTGGGGAGAGAAAGAGAGAGACGACAATGAAATGAAATGTTATGGTAATGATAATGTGCTCAAAAGAGTACATCTATGTGCCCCTAGACTAGATAAAAGATGAGAGAGAGAGAGAGAGAGAGAGAGAGAGAGAGAGAGAGAGAGAGAGAGAGAGATAAATGAGTGACAATTCCATTCAAAGATGTAGATTTTAATGTCATAGAGAGGGTTTTTTAAGATCTCGTGCTTGATGTAAATGCCTAGAGCAATTCCAATAGACCTTAGAAATTCTTGAGTAGTCTTGAAATCAAGGCATGATACTCAAAAGGCAATCCCAAGAGAGTCTTCATACTGAACCAAGATGGATCTTTGCCTTCACCCTAAAAAGGAAGAGGTTTTTAGGGTCCTGTCTATGGAAGTATTGAAAGATCTATTTAATGATAGGGCTCCAAATCTAGCTATGCTATTCCAGTGATAATTAACATAGCCAAGTTGTCAATCTCATATGATAGTTTCAAAAGATCCCAAGGATGTAGTGCCATGACACTAGCATTTATCTACTATTTTTCATAAAGAACTCTGACGAGTTTTGAAATGAATGCACGAAATTCAAAAGGAAATTTGAATAATCAACATCTTATTCTTAACAATAAGATAAAACACCTGATTGTTGTATACATCATGTCGTGTTTGATATTGTGGGAGGAGATGATGTTAGCATCATAGAAATAAAAGCATTTCTATTTTATGAGTCTTGAACTCAACCTGTTCTTCTAAAGTGTTTTGACAGTGGAACATGTCCCAAAGGGACATCAACTGGTCTGTTTTTCATATGATGCAAAGTGAGGACATTTATCTACTGTTATTCCTAAAGAACTCTAACGAGTTTTGAAATGAAGGCATGAAATTCAAGAGGGCATTTGAATAATCAACATCTTATTCTTAACAATAAGATAAAACACCTGATTGTTTTATACATCATGCCGTGTTTGATAATTGTGGGAGGAGATGATGTTAGCATCATAGAAATAAACGCATTTCTATTTTATGAGTCTTGAACTCAACCTGTTCTTCTAAAATGTTTTGACATTGGAACATGTCCCTTTGGGAACATGTCCCAAAGGGACATGTTCCCAAAGGGACATGGACTAGTCTGTTTTTCATATGATGCGAAGTGAGGGCATCTCTTCTGATGTAATTACATATGCATTACAGTTCAAAATAAACCACAATTTGATCACCAAAAAGGTGCAGACCACATGGATAGAAGATCACATAAAACCAAGATTGATTTTAAAAAGGGTTAGATAGAGAGAATAACATGCGTGATTGAAAGGTCCAGTGTTGTTTCCAACCCTACAAATTTTAGATACAGAGTGAAAGTAAGTGTGTGTGTGTGTGTGTGTGTGTGTGTGTGTGTGTGTGTGAGAGAGAGAGAGAGAGAGAGAGAGAGAGAGAGAGAGAGAGAGAGAGAAAGATGGGAAATAGAGCTAGAAATCTATACTGCTTCGAGAAGTTATCTAAAGAGACACATTGTAAAGTCAAGTTTTGTGGATGAAGTCCTAGAGCAACTACACTTACAGTGTCTCTTATTTTTTTCTTAAAAACTTTATGGCACCTAGGGTATCTGCTGAATGTTTTGGTCATGGATTGCAAGCGATAGAGATAGTATTGGATCATATAGTGATTCACTACTCTCCGAAAAACAAAGCTGACTTCTTTCAAAGCATTGTTCGAGGTTTATTTCGTGGTGTTACTATAGAAGAAAATTGGAGAACCTTCGATCGCACTTCCATGACTCGAGATGGGGTACCCTTTCACCAAATGTTTGTAAGAATCCAAAATGATCCCAGTCAATGGTTTCGCAACCTACGCCTTTTGCAAATTTGAGTAAAGTTGGAATATTCAGATGCCCTCTACCTTGATTCTGAGTTCGGTTGTTGTTCTATATCTGAAGTTTATAGAAAAATTAATGCACTAAAGAGCATTGTAGGACCTGATAAGATAGAGAATCATAAGGAGCCTATTTTCACGCGTCCCAGCGCTAAACACTCTTTTCCCATTGTCAAATGTAGATGGGGTTGATTATGTACTAAGCAAAATTTTTATCTACTGACAAAAGCGATTCATGAGCATTTTGGTTTGTTTTCCACTTCTCATGCAATCCTTTGTTGTTTTTCACATCTATATAGAGATGATGTATTTTTTTGATTCTAAAATAGCAAGCACTTAAAAAGTGAATATTCTACGAGGGTTATTTTTTTAATTTACAAGCATTCAAACCTTTCTCTTTAGTTGTCACATTTCTCTTTGCAACCACTGTAGTTTTTTGGTGTACAGTAAAATAAAGATTAGTTGTGCCATTCCACTGGCTATTGCAACCAACGGCTTGATATCTTCTAGAGTAGCTGTAAGTGCATCAGCAAGTGAAGAGAAGATACTATCATCTCTTCCTATCCACAATGTGCATGCAGCAAAGAGAGCAGCTCAAAATATCGGGAGGAATAGTGCATCAACTAATGAACATGAGATACTTTCATCTCTTCATATTCACAATGTGCATGCGGCAAAGAGAGCAACTCAAAATGTCGAGAGGAATTTTAAAAAGCAAATTATTGAAACCTTGCTAGAGATCAAAGCCTCCTGCAAAATAGGATGGAGACAATGCAAACCAATGTCTCTGATGTGGTTGAAACTTTAAGCTCTGCATTGGAGATTGAAAGTGGGATACTATGGAAATTGCGAGAAGAGACAAAAGCATCAAACTTGCAGAGACTAGAGAGTGAGGAATATATGACAGAGAAACTTTCCAAAGTTGAGGATTCTCAAAAGATGATAATGGCATCTGTTGAGAATCTTCGAAAAGAGGCTTCACGGAGTCAACGTGAATCAAAAGGACAAATTCAAGACAATACTCTACGACAAATTGTGCCAGGATTGAGAAGTATCGTCAACAACAGTGAGTGCTTTGACAAAGGTTCAAGGTTCAAGACTTTCAGATATCCGAGCTACCTCAAATAAATTAAGTGCTTTGGCTAGATTAGTTCGACCAAGGCAGCGTCAAGTTTCTCAATGACCTAATCCTACTAATGGAAGAAATATGTAATGCTATCTTGTATCTTCACCAAACCGTACTTTTTAATTGAGTCACTATCAATGTGCCAAATGTAATTAGTTTAAAGGATATAATTAGATGTCCCAATTTATATTGATTTTTATTATGCATAAGAATGTCCTTTTAGTGACTGATCAAAATTATAGCAAGTATATTATATTTATATGATATCTATTTGCACCTGATTTCATCGATGGTATCTAGACCACGTATATTATCACTTGGTCATGCGCGCCTAGTCGACTGTGTGATGATTCGCGAAAGGCGAGGCGCCAAATAGCACGAGAGAGAACAAGGCATTCACTACAAAGTACTATTGGAACTATTGAAGTGCAATGAAAGGTAGAGCATGCATGATGTACATGAAGGAAACTCTGAAGCCATGGATGTTGGGACAATAATGAATATAGTAGAGGGAAAATATTCTAAAATAGAAAAGCATTGTTTGTCCATCCACTTTGAATATCCAACGTCTCTCCTTTTACATCACAAGTCTATGGCACCAATTCTATCCAAAAAGTGTGTGTTGCACAACCTAGGAAGCTTTAGATCATGTTTGCTCCAAATGTGGTGCAAAGACCTGGAAGGAAGAAGGAAAGACTATCCAAACATTTGTGACTAAATATTGCTGCTCTAATGGAAGAGTTTGATTACTTCCTTTGAATGAGCCACAAAATGAGTTGAAAGATTTGATGAGCTCAACCACAACAAGAAGTAGACAGTCCTTACAGAACATTCGGGGATATAATAATGCATTGCCATTTGTGTCTCTTGGTGCCCATATTGATGAGACTATTAATTATGGTGGGAGAGGTGTATACACTTTTAAGGTTCATGGCTCTGTCTATCATAGCATTGGTTCTTTAGCGCCAGTTGAAGGAAAAAATGAAGTTCCACGCTTTGCACAATTATATTTTTTTGATACCGACCATGAGTTGAGCAACAGATTGCATCATGTTTCAACTTTAGATTGTAGTATTCTAGAGTGTTTACAATTGATGATGCATAGAGTAAATCCCTATGCAAATTCTCTACGATCTGGTGCTTCTTTGTCTAGAGATGCTATTGTACCCAATATGAGGATGGTTATTGTGGAGCATTGTTGTGATGGTTGGCAATATCTTCTCCAAGGGGTTCTGAAGTTGCTGCAATTATGCCAGGACAAGGGGATGAAAGAAATATTGGCTATCGCGACATTATACTGAATTTTCAACATAGAGGCTTGAAAAGAATCTCCAGCATGCATCAAGCTTACATGTCTCTATTGTATGTTTTATTATTTCCAACTGGAGAGGATGGGTGGCATCTTTATTTACAGACTATCGATGGAAAAAAAATGAGTCAAAAGCAATATTAAATCTTTCGCTTACAAAAAAGAGATGATATAGTGGAGTGTCTTCTTCAAGGGGGTAGGCTATTACAATAGTATGTCGTGGATGCTTATAGTACTCTAGAGGAGTCACGGATTTTGTGGATGCGAAATAACTAAAAAACACTTCGTGGTGAAGTGTACCAAGGATTGGTTGACATGATTGAGCCTAGAGATGGCTTAGAGAGGGCTGAAGGTCAAAATGTTGGCCGTATAATTGTTTTGCCTTCATCTTTTGTTGGAGGTCCAAGATATATGTGCCAACTATTTCAAGATGTAATGGCAATTGTTCGTAGTAGGGGTAAAGAGGATTTCTTCATCACATTCACATGTAATCCATGATGGAAGGAAATAGATGATGCATTACTACTCGGACAAAGTGTTGTTGATCGTCCTGATGTGACTATATGAGTGTTTTATCATAAGTTCCAAGATATGATGCGTTTACTTATCAAGCAAGCCATATTTGGAGAGTTGATTGGACATGTTTCAATGATTGAGTTTCAGAAGAGAGGTCTTCCTCATGCTCATATATTGTTGATACTTGCATCCGAATATAAACCCATAGATACATTACACTATGACAAGTTGGTTTGTGTAGAGCTCCCTGACAAGAATGTGTTTCCAGAATTATTTGATGTAGTGCGTCGTTGTAATGTTCATGGGTCATGTGGTCCTTTGAACCCAAGTTCTCCATGTATGGTTGATGGAAAGTGTAGATTCAAGTTTCCACGAACATTTTCTACGTCTACAAATGTAAACAAAAGTGGATATCTTGTGTATATGAAACAAGATGATGGAAGGTTTGTTCTGTCTAAAAATTACAATTTAGATAATCGTTGGGTTGTACCTTATAGCCCTCTCTTATCACTAAGATACCAAGCCCATATTAATGTGGAGATCCGCTCAACTATCACTGCCGTGAAATATCTTTATAAGTATGTCTACAAGGGACATGATTGAGCCACTGTTGTTCTTCAAGATTGTGAAGGAGCTACTGATGAGATCAAGATTTATCTCAATGCACGTTACATTTCTCCATGTGAGGCTATGTGGAGAATATTTGGCTTCAACATGCATAGTGAAAGGCCAGCTATTCAACGATTGCAAGTACACCTTACATTGCAGAATATGGTTACATTTCAAGATGGTGATGATTTATCACATTTTCTAGATAATGAGCAAAATAAAAAAACTACCTTGAGAGAATGGTTTGTTGCAAATCAAAACTATCCAGAAGCAAATAGCTTCACATATACTGACTTTCCAAATGGTTGGGTATGGAATAAAAGTCGAAAGACATGGTCTCCACGACAACAGGGTGTTTCTATTGGAAGAGTGTATGATATTGTCCCTACTGCTGCTAAGGTTTATTACCTACGAATGCTTCTCAATATTTGCAAGGGATGTAAGTCCTTTGAAGACTTGCGGATGTATGATGGTCACATTTATGATACATACAAGGAGGCATGTATAGCTAGAGGATTATTGCAAGATGATGAAGAATGGTCACTTTACCTCCAGGAGGCATCTTTTTTCAAAATGGAATGCAGAAAATTGTTTGCAATCATATTAGTCTTTTGTGAACCACTTCATCCGGCTGCTCTTTGGGACTAGTTTTGTACCAAATTTTGTGAGGACTATGTTTGCGCCCTAAGGATGCGTATTTCAGATGCAAGTGTGCGATTTGATGTGGCAAAAAAATCAAGCTTTGCTTCATATAGAATTCTTTTTGCAACAACGTGGCAAGAGGCTTTGCGACTATATGTTGCCTGCAATAGCCTCAAAATTGGTATCCTTAAGTGAAAATGGTGCTATGGCTGAAGAAACAATGTTCAACGTTGATGAACAATGTAGTATAGCAGATTGTATGGAGACTTCCTTAAATGAGGATCAGCGAGATGCTTACCATCAAGTGCTACAAGATGTTGACACACGTTCAGGGAAGGTATTTTTCCTAGATGGTCTTGGTGGCTCAAGAAAAACTTACTTATATAATGCACTTCTTTCACGAGTGCAAGGAAGTTATAGAGTTGCTCTTGGATGTGCATCCTCGGGTATTACAACTTTGCTTTTGAGTAATGGAAGAACTGCTCATTCTAGGTTTAAGATACCTTTGGAGCTTCGCTCTGAAGCAACTTGCAATATAAAGGTAAATAGTCAACTTGCAGAACTTCTAAGGAATGCAGCTTTACTTATATGGGATGAAGCTCCCATGACACATCGCTATGCATTTGAAGCAGTGGACAGAACTTTAAGAGATATTATGCAGCGAGATACTTTGTTTGGTGGAAAAGTCATTTTGCTTGGAGGCGACTTTCGACAAATACTACCTGTTGTACCAAAAGGTAGTCGTACAGACATTGTAAACGCTTCCTTGTGTCATTCTCACATATGGAAATATGCGAAGATATTGAGGCTTACCAGAAATATGCGTATACATGCTTGCGGTTCAAATTCACTTCGACAAAGTTTTTCGCGTAGGGTGCTTGATATTGGCAATGGGGTTACGGATGATGCAGGACACTTAGACATAGTCAAAATACCTTCACACATGATGATTCCAGAAAATAGTTTGGTAGATCTTCTAAGCTATATATATGGAGATTTGTGTCATGTGCAAGATCATGCAAGTTTTTCAAAGATCAAGAATACTTGCTCCGCGGAATAAAGAGGTGGATTTAATTAATGACTATGCATTGCAAAGAATGCATGGAGATTTCAAAGAGTATCTGAGTGTAGATTCAATTTGTATGTCAGAGGAAAACACACATTTGTACACAATTGAATATCTGAATAGCCTTACTCTTGGTGGTGGTTTTCCAGCTCATGCTTTAGTCTTGAAAGAAAATGCTTCTATCATGTTGCTGCAAAATTTGGATCCAAGACGTGGATTATGCAGCAAAACCAGATTGATATGCAAGCAATTTCATCATAAGGTAATTGAGGCAGAGATAGTTACATGATTGAATAATGGAGAGAGAGTTTTTATTCCAAGGATTAACTTTTTTATTGGAAACCATCAGGGGCTTCCATTTCAAATGACGCGTCGTCAGTTTCGAATCAGGCTTGCTTTTGGGATGACTATTAACAAAGCACAAGGGCAAACACTGGGAATTCTTGGTCTATATCTTGCATCTCGATCTTCTCTCACGGACAATTGTATGTTGCAATGTCACGTGTACGAAGTGTAGCTTCTATGAGGATTGTTGTCAATAGTGAAAACACTCAAGCGAAGTGTTACTACACTCCAAACATTGAATTCAAGGAAGTATTACAACTAGTGAACTCATAACAATAAGTTCAAATTGACATTGTGGCTCTCACTTAAAGTCAGACACACTTGACGTTAAATTTTATTCATATCTCTTAGATCAAAGTATTGCCAGTGCAGCTTCTATGAGGATTATTGTCAATAGTGAAAACACTCAAGCGAAGTGTTACTACACTCCAAACATTGTATTCAAGGAAGTATTACAACTAGCGAACTCATAAAAATAAGTTCAAATTGACATTGTGGCTCTCACTTAAAGTCAGACACACTTGATGTTAAATTTTATTCATATCTCTTAGATCAAAGTATTGCCCACAGATGGATCCTCGACGTAGTGCCCCCTATGTAGTGGGTCACATCTCATTCGAGGTATTCATCTTCTTTTTTAAATTTTTTTATTAACTTGACCTATTCTTTTCTTGAGAAGATTGGCTTATACATTGAATTACTCTGTTGAAGATCCACCGCAATGGAGGGGAAGAGTTCCTGCTATGTTTTTAGTGATCTTATTTGATACAACTCATATTATATTGTAAGAGTGTTTATATATGGCATATTGGTAGTTTTAAGCTTTTGTTGCTCTATGTAATTCATGGATGCCTTTGGAGAGATCACTCCCATCGAGGATTTATCATCGTAGGTGTTTATGAAATGCTATACTTAGGTAGAGATATGTCTATGGAAGCTCTTGGATACTACCATGTTGCCTTTTCTTCGGACCACGAGCATCGTCAAATTCAAGTTAATATTTGGTTTGTGAGTGATGAGAGGCCAGTTAATGCACAACAAGTGGGGGTTGCTGGAGACCGCACTACACCATATCAATTGATGATATTTACTCAAGTTGAAACACCACCCCATATCTTGCAAAATGTATATAATATAGATCCTTGGACTTATAGAATCTCTAATGTGGTGTCTCAAAGGCTACACTTTGAATAACTGTTTTGTATTGTCTCTGCTACATTCATTATATTCAAATAATCTTTGTAACGTTGTGAAATTTCAAAGTCTTTTGAATTGCTTTCATTCCTCTCTCTCTCTCTCTCTCTCTCTCTCTCTCTCTCTCTCTCTCTCTCTCAAATCCTTCACTAAAACAAAAGAAAGAAGGACATGATTCTCTATGGCATGATCGTCAAAGTCTTCTTTATTCTATTTCATATTTGTTCCTCTTAAACTTCTAAATTTGTGCTGTTAGAGCAGATAAAGAATGGCACGATACATCATGGTTTCGTACACCCTCAATGATGTACCTACTTATATTAGAGGTATGTAAATGTAAAATCTTATCTTTGATACTTACTTTAACCATGAATGAGAACTTTGTGGACTTTATTTTGTATGTTTACACGTGTTACATTTTTTCTAGATCCTCCATTGTGGAGGGGTCCTGCAGATGCTGAGGATATTGTTCATATTATCAAGGATTTTGAGATCCTTCGGTGCGTATAGCTTGAAATTGAATCCATGTGACAGTAAATGTGTTGTTACTTTTTATGTATGAATGGTTGGTTGTTATCTTCATTGCAGGCTTTAATATTATTGCAGACATTCTATCTTGGCATTATATGAAGCACGATATTTTAGACGTGTTGTAGGTTATTATCGCATAGAGTTTGATATAGATGATATGCGAATCACTATATGAGAGTTAGGTATGCAACGGCCTCTCAATTGCAACTTTTCATATGGTCCCTATGGAGTGATTGAGGATATTGTATATATTGTCAAGGATTTTGAGATCCTTCGGTGCGTACAGCTTGAAATTGAATCCATGTGACGGTAAATGTGTTGTTACTTTTTATGTCTGAATGGTTGGTTGTTATCTTCATTGCAAGCTTCAATATTATTGCAAACATTCTGTCTTGGCATTATATGAAGCACGATATTTTAGACGTGTTGTAGGTTATTATCGCATAGAGTTTGATATAGATGATATGCGAATCACTATATGAGAGTTAGGTATGCAACGGCCTCTCAATTGCAAATTTTCATATGGTCCCTATGGAGTGATTGAATGTATGTTTAGAATCTATCTTTTGGGTGAATCACCTCGATGCCTCGGTCACAGTGTTTGATGTGTCGGACCTTGGATCTTGAAAGTTCCAAGTAGAGTGTGTCGTAGGCTACTTTGATCCATTGTCTATGCATTCTAAGTACCATATTTTTTTAGTTATTGTTGGCTTATTGAAGTGGGTTTTTATCTACTACATAGGTTAATGAGAGAGAGAGAGAGAGAGAGAGAGAGAGAGAGAGAGAGAGAGAGAGAGAAATTTGCAAATTGCTAATGTAGGTTAACATGGGTCATGATGTATTGGCTATTCTCCCAATACATATAAGGATGATTATATATTTGAAAGTTAAGGAAGAGTACATTTGTCAAGGATATGGTACATGGTGTTGGTGGCATCATTGGGTGTATTCATATGCTGATGGGTGGTATGGAAATTGTGGACGCTTAAGCATTTCACTATGCCAAGTGTCACAAATATTGAGCGAAATAAAATTGATGAGAGTCCTACAAGAACTACATATGGTTGATATTTATTATGTCAATGTTTGTGGTTTTGATATTCACTTGCAAAAGATATATCACAATCACAAATCTTACATTTCAGATGAAGAGTTTGAAATTTTCAAATTAATTGTGAAGTTTATCAATGGGGTATATTGGAGCGATCCTCAATCGGCCAATTATAGAGTAGAATATGAGTTGTTGTAAACAAAAACATTGCGGTTGTTGTAATGACTTTGACCTAATGAACCTCTTGGCACTTCTTGGCATGACAATTAGTAATTGAAGTGTTCGTATTGCACTTATACTTTTTTAAAGTGTTTAAGAGGCCATGTTGATCATCTCTCTCTCTCTCTCTCTCTCTCTCTCTCTCTCTCTCTCTCTCTCTCTCTCTCTCTCTCTAATTTTAAGCTTTGAGTACTAATGTTGTCTTCTTTTCTTGCAACCAACTAAATGGCCCACGAAATTGTGAATATTTTTCCAAGTGTAAAAAATATTATTGTTGATGCCTTTGAAGAAAATGTGTTACCTGCTGAACGGGGATGGCAATGGGCATGGGAAGTGATCGAGAAAAACTACATTGTTTGGGGGTCATATGTAGATAAAGAGTTGGAGACGATTTACATCAAGTTTCTTGATCCCTATTTATTTCCCAACATTAGGCTCATGCTCTTAAAGAAAGAGCTTGGGTTGATTCGTCATTACAAGATTTACTTGAGCTGGATTCAAAAAATAGATTCAAGAGAAGTTTGTAGAGCTCCAGCTCAATATCTTGATCCTGTTGAAATAGCACGATTAAGAGAGCTATGCATATATGTTCCTGAGCCTTTTTGGCAATAATGTAAACTGTTTTTTTTTAAAATATGTCTCTTTAGTCATGTGATTTTATGTACTCTATGTGTGTGTGTGTGTGCGTGCAAAAGGGGTTAAATGTACCAGGAGTAGTCTAAAGGGGCCAAAGACAGAAGGTATTGATCGTGTGAGTGTCAATCGTGTGTGTGTCATGGAGAGATGTATAAAGATGCACACACATACAAAGTGAGGTGGTAAGGGCGAGCGAGGCCCGCCGGTAGGCGGGGCGCGCGAGCTAGTGGTTTAGAATGGCCAATCTTGTACTTTGTATCAAGCTCACTCATACACGCATAGAACCCCCATAATGATATCATCATGAATCTATTTAACCATGTTAACGTAGCCCATGTTAACATAACTCTTATATAATCATTGCCACATTTGTTGACATACATGTCGACCAAGGCAATGTTTTCTTTCAACAACCCCCAAATAACAATATTATCGTGAAGTCTTTTGCCCATATTAGCATCTTGTGTAATGCCACATGCCTTCAAGGTGCAAGGGTACGTGATTGCAGTTGGAGAGATCCCCGCTCTCTGCATTCACTCAAAACAGCCCAAAGCTTCCTAACCCTAACTAACGTAAGTAGGCAAGCCTCCGTCTCTTTGTAGAAACGTACTAAATGTTTGAATTTTTGTTAGTGTCTCTATATCGTATGCATGCACGTACATACACATGCTCACTGTAGTACTCGACTGACTGCCTTCCTCCAAGCCATTGCCTGGTCCCCTTCCTCAGAGCAGGCACTGGCACCCTCCCGAGGTTCTAGCCGACCATCACCTCCCCATCCAAACAACTCACCATCAATGTGGCATAACTCACCTTCGTAACTCATGAAGCCGCAATACACAACCTGCACTCAAACGCCCGTCGTGCCCATAAGAAGCTAGGCCAAGTTGAGGAAGCGGCTAGCTCGCAAAGAAGCAATGCCATCTCACATCTTTGGGTGACATATAGAAAGGCTTTGTTGTACAATGTAGCTCTCTCTCTCTCTCTCTCTCTCTCTCTCTCTCTCTCTCTCTCTCTCTCTCTCTCTCTCTCTCTCTCTCTCTCTCTCTCTCTCTCTTGTTTGGAAAGCATGGATGCTTTATTATACCAATATGTTATTTTTTCCAGAGCAAATTGCTAGTGTGGGTTGTCAATCAACCATCAATAATTAGATCCAGGATGACTCATGGTCGGAGAAGCTTGAAGATGTAGCAAAGCAGATAAAAGAGCCGGAGGTAGTAGTGGTGCTGCGTGCAGTTGAGGCTGCAGCCGGCATTAAAGAACATCATCTTACTGAATTCAACAACCTCAAGATGGTAGGTGTGGGCATCACTGTCATAGAGCTTCACGAGAATATAGGAATCCTAAGGCATAGGGTTGATGGGCACCAGCTCCATTTGACCCATATTGTTGTTGCACGCATAGATTTCTGACGCATTCCCGTTTTTGCCAAACGTCGCCCTCATGGACGTCAGCACTGGAGACAGGGATATACGTCTATCAGCGGCCCGTCTTACACTACTTCGTGGATTGTCTTTGTAGTGTTGTTGGCCCCAAACACAACGTTCTTACCATCAACCATCATCTCTCCCTCTTGAATAAACATGTCTTGAGTTCAACTCTCCTCATCGGAAAGATCTTTAAGGTCTATTGTGATATTTTGCTATGACGTTAAAATTCTCTTCTTCTTCTTCTTCTCCTCTCCCTAGGGGATTCACTATTAATCATGGGGGGATGTCACCGGCGTGCATGCAAACTAGAGAAACCCCCCTATGTACGATGTGCGCTCCTTGCCGCACTGTCGAAGCAAGGGCCTTGCCTAACACTATGTGCGAGCCACAGACGGCTCCAAGCACACAACTAGCTTAACTAGTAAGCTCAAAAGAGGGCAATGGTGTGTCACTCACCGCTCTATGCTCCTGCCGTGGAGGATTCCTCGCCGCGAAGAAGAAGGAGACGCCGCTACGTCGCGCTCAACCGCTTCACCGCCGTCGTGCCGCCGCAATGCTCGATCGCACTCTCTCTCTCTCTCTCTCTCTCTCTCTCACACACACACACACACACACACACACACACACACACACACACACACACACACACACACACACATACACACACACACAAGGAGGTGAAGAAGAGGAAGATGGAGATGGAGATGGAGCAAGAGCACTCTTCTATTGCACAAATGAGAGAATAAGTGAATTTTAGGTTTAGTTGGCTTTTAGTTGGCTTTTATATGAGCTCACCCCATTCACACTTGGGCGCCCATGCTTAGCCAACTAATCCCTTGAATGTCCCAGTTAGAGTGCGCCTCTCATTGGCGATCACTCTTACCCTTTTCCTATTGGACCGACAAGCCCGGTACCTGACTCTACCAAATAAATAATACAATGTTCACCGTAGGTTAGAACGTCCGTCTCGTAGGTGATAGGGTGTCCATGAGCCATGAGGGTTAACATGCCCCCCTTCTTGATGTAGATTCCGTCCTCGGAAGCTATTGAGTTGAAGCTCGTTGGTCGAGGTGGAAGAGCATTTGAGATGAATGTCCTTAGCCTTCTTCAGTCACTGCAAAATCAAACAACATTGCACAGTAATTGCATTCTCATAAGCGATTAAAAAGCATATGCAATTTTAGGCAGACAATTGATTGGTAACAGAATTTTAAACAATTTGTTAGCAATAAGCATTAAATTGCAATGTAATCAAATACATAAACAGATGTAAAGGTAAAAAATTAAACAAGTCTGGGGTCGCTAATTTAACGGTCGAAAGGCATTAGAGATCGACTATTAATACCATGGGTAAGCTACTTAATTTTCTCTGGTTAATTAAGTTGTTTAATCACGAGAGCCAAGTATTTCATGTTCGAGGGCTGACTAGACGCTATACCTAGAGGACCTTGTAGTTAAGCTACGATAAAAGGAATTTCTCATGAAATCATCGCCTGACTGATTACCTTTGCTTTGACCCCCCAAAGTCTTTTCACAGTGATTCAATTTTGATGTGTGTGCTTATTTTGGATGCCTTGGATTTTTTGCTTTTCAAAGAAAAGCGCCCACACTGGGAACCTCTAGGGCTCTAGTACCATAGGCAATACATGTGAGTGAAGTACCAAATCAAGTTGAGATTTCTCTTCCAGCTTAAGATTTTACATTGTGGCACTTTGATTTTTTGTTTGTTTTTTTTCAGCATTTTAATTTTGTAACTTTGGGGGGTCATATAACACTAATACACCTCCCCAGGCTCATCAGACTAGTAAACTCCCTTTATAATACTTAAGCTAAAGGTCAATAGGGTCAAGCCCACTAGAAAGCCCTAGTACATTTCACACAATGCTGCCTAAATCGGATTAAGAACCTAAGTAACCATTGATTATTAGGAAGGCATTCCCCATGGTATTAAGAGAAGATCTCTAACACCTAACTTAGTCAAACTAGCTTAGTCGGACTGGTTGATTTTTAAACCTAGACAAGTGATTATGACAAACAATTACATTGAATTAAATGTTTGATACTAAGCAAATGCGGTGAATATTAGGCTACCAATCACAATCAAAGCAGACAATCATAGATGCAAAAAAGATAAAGGGGCAATGCTAATGGACAAGAAACACCTGTTTGTGTCAATGGTCGCGCTTGATTTGAAGAGTGAGTCGAGATAAAGATTTCATGAAGGTCCAAATCCTATCAATAGCAACACGCTCCTGTACACACTAGGAAACAAAAGGAATACCTCCAGGAGGCACATTAGTGAAAAAAGGTACCAACACTTATTGAACACAACAAAAACATAAGGAACCCTAACCTAATTATTTGCACTCCCCTAGAGAGTCAAGGAAATAGGATATTGTAGAGGTTGGGGGGAAATCCTAAGGCTAAACCCCTATCCTCGTCATCGAGATAAACAAAGTCATCATCCATGAGACCATATGTGCCATCCGTGTAGTCGTGTAAATTTTCTTCTTCATCATAGGTGCCCATGTTTACTAAGAAGGTAACTAGACGCCTATAGTCATCTTGGTCAAAAGGGTAGGCTTGTGCAATGGGAGAAACGCTCTCTACTAAGTATGGATCAGACGTGATCAAGAGACGTATCAACCATTCTAACTCCTCAAAATTCCTCTCACATGCTAGCGTACCTATCAAATCCAATTCACATGCAAGCACTAGAAAGACCATGTGAAATATTTGTGAAAAGTAACAAGGGTACCTCTCGCCCAAGGCAGGAGTGGATGACTCTAGCGTACTAGCCATATCTGTACACGCAAATAGATGATGGTTAGAGTGCAAATATTACAAGGGTCGTGTTCTTGTGCATAATTTGTTTTTATGATTTTGTGTTATGGCTCTTGCTCTTTTACTTGTTAATCTTGTTTTTGTGAGTATAAGGCTTTATATATACATTCCCGAAGATTGGAGATTAAGAGGTCAGGAAGAAAGGTTGAGAGGGAAGCAAGTGAATAATGGATATCCACAAACACTCCCCCCTTCCTTGGGTAGATCATACCGTTTGAAATAATGTCGTCACCCTTTGAAACCAGTTGTTCCAAGTTGTTATAGGTGAAGATTTTTGCCAGTAGTTTTCTATTACCTTAGGTGCCTCGTCAAGTTGCAAGGGTGGTAAGGTACTCTCCCAGGATCGAACTTGAAGTGGTTCATCAGGTGATTCTTGAACACTGGAAGGTGTGGATTCCTTTGTAGCTTCATGGAGGTCCACTATTGTAGGTGGAGGCTGTGTAGAAGCTTTTACCTCTATGGATGTATTACATGACGAGCTAGAAGCTTCATGGAACTCCCCCCTTCCTGAGCTAGGTGGAATAAATTGGTTTTGCCTTGGAGCCCAAACTAGCTCTGGACTAGGTGTGTAGCATTCTGTGATCTTTCCCTTCCCACTGTCTGCCATTGGCTTTAGCGTTACACTGTTTGACTCATATGGGTTTGTTGTCGATAGGTTAGGACACAATTTACGTTTAGGTACCCAAATTTGCTCATTTCCATCATAGTAGCCTTGGGCTTCTAATAGTTGTTTTGGAATCCAACGTGATTTGGTCTTGACTCTCCTAGGGCGCGCTCTTGGTTTTCCGGGGAATTTTTTTCTTGGAATGGATGGGAGGGTTGAGGTAGTTGGAAGTAAGGCCTTGGGGACCCATTGATATGTACTCTTAGGTCGTGCAGGTTGAGTACTTGCAATATTACTGCTTGCTGCAACTACAAGTGTTGAAGTGCTAGGTTCATGGGTAGCCGGCAAAGACGAGTTAACCACCTTGGCTTGTGAATGTTGGCTATCCTTCAACTTTGCTAGAGTTTGCAACGTAGGTGACTTTGCTTGAATGATAGGCGTAAGAGTCGGTCGTCGCGTCGTGACACTACCAGTATCCCAATCAATAGTGCATTTGGTTGCCAACATCCACGTGCGTCCCAGGTTTACGTTGCCTTCCATAGCTCCCGCGGGCATGACTAGAAACCTCTACACTATGCTTCCATTGTCATAGACAACAGGGGTCTGAAGGACTCCAAGAATAGCAATTTCCTTTTTATTAATGCCCTTGACTTGCATCGTACTCGAGGATAGGGTCGGTTTCCCTAATTGACACCAAACTCCATCGGATAACAAATTGTGTTTAGCTCCCGTATCTAATAAGGCATTTTATAGTACTTTCGCATTGGGGCTATTTAGCTCAATTGGGTATCGTAGGGGTGGCTCAGATTCTAATGAGTCATCATCTGTGTCCTCAAAAAATGGTTGCGTGATTCCCAGATTAGCCTCTCGTTGGCGTCTAAGACGTTGTTGTCGTTCTCGACCCTTAACTCTTGCTTGGATTTTTCTAAGCTCTGCTTCTTCCTTGGCAGCCTTCTTTTGATGGATGACTTGCAACTCTTCCTGGCTTAGAGGATCATAATATCTTTTGAATTTATTCCCATTAAGGAATCCAATGGTTTCAACTCCATCTAGAGTCTCCACACGAATGGTCCCTTGCGGGGTAATTTCACACACTCGATATGGTCCCTTACCAACGTATTTCAATTTCTTCTTTTCATTACGTACTCCGGACATAAGAACTTTATCACCAACCTTGATGTCTTTATCCTTTAAATGGCTATCAAACCACTTCTTTCTCCTATCCTTCTCCACTAGAGCATTTCGCACAGCTAATTGCCTTTCTTCATCTAGCCTTTCCAGGATATATAATCGCTCCACTAAGGGGTTATCATCCCAACCTTCTTGAGAAGCTACTCGAAGACTAGGAATGCCAAACTCCCATGGCATAACTGCTTCTTGGCCATACACCATTTTAAACGGTGTGCAATTAATAGCAACTTTATACGCAGTACGATAAGCCCATAAAGCTGATGTAAGCTTTAGGTCCCAATCAGTGCGATGAGCCTCGACTATCTTTGTCAAAATGGAGATGAGAGTTTTGTTGGTACTCTCAGCTTGGCCATTTGCTTGGGGATAATAGGGTGTAGACTTGTGGTGAGATATCATGAAGTTTGATGTGAGTTCTTTTATTACTTCATTTATAAAATGAGTTCCATTGTCACTCACAAGTTCAAAGGGGCATCCAAAACGTGTGATAATGTTCTCAAAGAGGAACTAAGCTGTTGTTTTTGCATCCGCCTTCCGAGTTGCTTTTGCTTCAGCCCATTTGGTTACATAGTCGGTAGCCACAATGATATATCGTGATTGCGTGTTACGTGCAGCCGGACTAATCGGTCCTACAAAGTCTAAGCCCCACTTTTCAAATGGTTGGGTTACCTTGATGGGATGTAGAGGCATCCTATCCCTTCTTTGTGGCTTGTTGAAGCGTTGGCATTGATCACATCCCTTTGCAAAAAGTGATGCATCCTTAAACAGAGTGGGCCACCAATAGCCTGACTGTAAGATCTTTCGGGCAGTCAACTTTCCTGAAAAGTGACCACCAGCTACGCCCATATGTGCCTCTTGTAGAATATATAAATACTCATCCTCGCGGGCACAGCGTCTAAGAACATCATCTTTTCCTCTCTTATAGAGAGTTCTAGCCAGTAAGCAATAGGGTTCGCATTCCTTGATTAATTTTCGAGCTATATCTTTTCACAGCTCTTTGGGTGGAAAACCATTAACTAAGAAGTTAACAATCTTTTCACTCCATTCAGGCATTGTCTCAACAATGAACAAAGGAGTATCAAGCAATTCATCATCAACCCCCGTAGGAGCTTTGCCATTAGGGATACAAGATAAATGATCTGTCATGACATGTTTCCTCCCAGGCCTCACAACAACGGTGAAGTCAAACTCAAGAAGAATTAACAACCATCGTGTAATTCGACCTGTGGAACACGGCTTGTTTACCAAATATAGCAATGCTTGATGATCAACATAAAACACAAACTTGGTAGCAAGAAGGTAATAGCGAAATTTCTTTACTGCATAAATTATAGCTAGACCTTCGCGCTCTGTAGTAGTGTAGTTCATCTCGGCATCATTTAATTGGCGACTTGCAAAGCTAATAGGGTAGTCCAATTTATGTTCTCCTGGTTGAGTTAGAACACACCCAATAGAAAAATTTGATGCATCAATATGCACATGAAAAGGTACATTCCAATCAGGTGTTCGCAGGATTGGAGCACCTTTTAGGGCCTTCTTTAATAACTCATAAGATTGATGACATTCTTTCGTCCAGTGAAACTCGATAAGAAGCTTGTACAATGGAGGCGCTATCTCGGCAAAGTTTAAAATAAACCTTCGATAATAACCAACATGGCCCATAAATCTTTGAACTCCTTTATAGTTAGTAGGTGGTGGCAAATCGGCAATGGCTTTAATCTTACTCTCATCTGTGGATATCCCGTTCTTGGACACTATATGCCCTAGAATGACTCCATGCTTAACCCAAAATTGGCATTTGAAAGGGTTCAATGAGATGCGATAAAATCTGCACCTTTCAAATATTTTTCGTAGATATAACAAATGCTTCTCCCAAGAAGAATAAACACAAAGGTCGTCTAGGAAAGCTTCACAAAACTCCCTTAGAAATTCTTTAAACGCAGTGTTTATTAATCGTTGGAATGTAGCAGGGGCATTTGTTAAGCCAAAAGCCATAACACGAAATGCAAACACTCCAAACTTTGTGATAAAAGCAGTTTTAGCTTGGTCCTCTAATGCGATTGTGATTTGATTGTAACCAGAGTACCCATCTAAAAAGCTATAAGCTTCCTTGCCCGCAACTCTTTCAAGCACATGTTCTGAATATGGCAAGGGATAATGATCTCTCCTAGTAGCTGCATTAACTTTCTTGAGGTCCACGCACACTCTTAGTTTACCATTCTTTTTTGGCACAATGACTATTGGAGAAACCCATTCTGAGTGCTCAAGAGGGTATATGAATCCACATTGGATAAGTTTTTCAATCTCCTCTTGTACAATTTTGGCATACTTAGGATTCATTGGATAGGGTCGTTGCTGGACGGGTTTAGCAATGTTGATCATGGGAATTGTATGTTGGACCACAGAAGGTGGAATGCCCTTCATGTCATGATATGTCCAAGCAAAGATATCCTTGTATTCCTTGAGGAGCTCCTTAAGTACAACCTCTTCAGTTTCGGTAAGGTCTTGAGCAATAAATATTGGTTTAGACTCCTCACCTGGTTCTGCTAATTCTATCTCTTTAACTACCGCTGGACCATGATAGACTCCACTGCTTCCATTGGTAGGTATTCGTTGGGCTTTGGCATACACAACCTTTCGCTCCCCCGTGGTATAAGATTTAAAATGTTCAGGAGCCGTATGTAAGTCAGCAGGCTCTTGTCCTGACGAAGACCTTTCTTTTAGTTCTGCCTCCTTTTGTTGTTGTGCTAACTCTCGGTTTTGACGTCTTCTTATAGTTCGACTCAATTTCGGCTCTGTAACCTCCAATTGAGCGAGGTCAATGGGTCGCAGGTTGCACCCCATGACACTCTGGAGATGTTCACCCGAATTGCCTACTAGCTTTTGATGAGCATCACATGCCCCTAGATAGCTAATCCATTCTGCAGTAGATCTTTCCTTGTTTATCGTAGCTCTCACATTTGCTCGATATCGTCGTCTCTTATATGACCTTTGTTTCTTGTTAAGGTTTTGATTTTGGTAAATGTTTGAACTCGACTCGCCTGATAGGTCTTCGCTTGTATCTTCTTCACTGTCATATAAATTACCATAGATGGTCGTACTAGGCCTTGACTGTTCAATTTCTATACTTGGCTCACTCGATGTTTCCTCAGTTTCTGAATCCATTTCTCCCTGAGATTCCGTTTCTGATGTGTATTGGCCTGAAGCCTTTGAGGAATCATCGGTTTCACTCTCAGATAGGTGTGCCTCTTTCTTATCATCGGATGCTACATGCGCTACACCTAACATGTTTACTGGTGCAATGTGTGGTATCTCTTCCCCATCTTGTGTTACCCAGGTTGTTCCTCTAGCTCCCCATGTATCTATAGTTGCCGCTAGGTGTACCCAATCGACATTGTCTGACTCAGCCATTCCGGGTAGGATATCCATATAAGGAGAGTTCTCCCCAATATCCGTGTCGTCGTTACACGTGTAACAATACTGTAATGGAGTTGAGTAAATTTTTGTGTCTGATCGATTATCAATGATGAATTTATTTCCTAGAGGATACGTTCGACCACTTAAAAGATCAACTCGAATGACACAGTCTTGGAACTGTAAGTAGACGTGGTTTTTGGACCAGTCATGCACCATTTTTGCTTCCCTCATGAATGGACACCCTAAGATCATCTCAAATGACATAGGATGCTTGGAAAAATCCATAACAATGAAAGTCTGCCTTACCTTGTGTCCCAAGACCTTGATTCTGAGATCCTTTAGCATTCCAATAGGCGTAACAATAGATCCATTAGCCATTTTTACCACTACGCTTGTGGCTTCAAGGTGAGGTCGCCCCATAGACTCCCAACAACTCTTTGTCACCATGCTGACTCCCACACCACCGTCAAGGACCCCCTTTACAATTAATCCTTTAGTAGTGATTGGTAGAGTAGCATTAGATTCATCATCTTCAAAGTATTGCCCCAACTTGTTAACAGGTACTTCAATTACAGATTCATGTCCCGCTAGGTCAGATGGTGGTGCTAAATGTTCCTCATCATTCATTACCGAGTCAGGTTTGTTCAGATGTGCAAACTGTGGTAATCCGGCCTGTAATTTTCCATTGAGGAAGGCTCGAAGAGCTGAGACTAGCTCGGGGTCTTTATGTAGTTTGGACATGATGGTGGTTCTAACTTCTGAAGACATGAAATCCATCAATTTGGCAACATTTAATGGCATCTTGTGGGACATAGGACCCTAACAAGAGAATGGTGAAGATGGAATCTCCACTTCCTCAAGGGGGTCGGGCTCTCTAGTAGGAAAGGTGTGTGTCCACTTTCAGATGTCCCACCCTCACTCTCTTCCCGAATGATACTGGGTATAGCTAACGGCCTGTAGTTCTTGTGAGGTTGAACTTGTGTGGGAAACACTGTGTCCGACATCTGGATATGTTTGGGTTCAGGTTCTAATGTTCGTTGAGTTTCTTCCACCAAACCCCTCAGTTGTTGGACTTGTTCAATTTCCACTGTTGGGTTTGGATAGGTTCCAATCTTTCTCTTGCAATCCTCATTTATTGTCTCTCGTGGCTTATCTTGGGAGTTTGCAACTGGGTGGTTTAACTTTGAATACTCTTTTGGTGTTCGTTGTAATTCCCTCTCCTGATCCTCCTCACTGGCTTTTTGTTTTGTAGTAACAGTTTTGGTCTCCGTGGTCTCTATCGAATCTGAGTCATCCTCAGGGTCATTCATATGCACGGGATGCTCTCTTGTCCCTATGTTAGTCTTTGAACTAGGTTTTGAGCTAGAAGCATTAAGGGATTTCTTTCTTCGTGTTTTCTTCTTTCTCGCTCGGCCAATGGATGTAGCATCTCTCTCTTCGAGGATGTAATTTTGCTTTTGGAGCATCGACCGTGTGAGTGCATTCACTGGTGCTATGTTTATAGTTGGTGGTGTCCCATCAACAATCTCTATTAAGTTCAATGGTGTGATTTTCGGCGCGTTTGGATTGTTAGGACACTGTGCGATCAAATGATCTATGCCACAATGATTACAAGTGAGTATTGGCATTGCCAATGCACTCCCTTGACTTGTTTGCATTAGTGCAGCATTCTTTTGCATTCTAATGGGGCACTCAGCTACTCGATGTGGTCCACCACATTCGTAGCACTGAAAAGGTGGTCTCCTGGCAAAACTATAAATGTTTGGGCCTCTTGCTGCTAGCGCAGTAGCTTGATATACCATACAGTACATGGGACACTCCTCAAGCATGTCGACTCCATAGGTGATACTAGAGTCTATGTCCTCTTCGCAATCTACATAAGTACTAGATGACTCGCAACCTATTTGGTTCATAGGTGAAACTCTTGGATGAGGGGGTTGCGGTCCTAGCACTGGAGGTGGCAACGGTGTCGTTTGGACCACATTTTGGGTTCTAGGGACCATGTGCTGTAATGGCAATTGTTGCTCCATGGGTGGGGTAGGCATCAATGTAGGAACTCGAGGTGAGTCTGCCCAAGCTATAGGCAGTCTATTTTCCATGATGCGTTTAAGCATTAGGCAATCCTTCGCTTGATGGCCATACCTACCACACGCGTTACAAGTCCCATTAAACTTTATTCTGAAAGTAGAGCATTCACTCGTAGTATGTGCGCCCAAGCAAATTGAGCACCATTGTTGCTCCCTTCTTGGATACATATGAGTGTTTTGTGGAGCACGATTACCCCTAAGGCTTTCTTGGATGGCCTTGGTGAGATCTGCCAAAGTCATCTCAGATATCGTTTGCTCTTTCAGGATTTGATTTATCTTCATTGGCTCATGCCCTGACGCTTGCGAGCTACTAGACTTCGGCTCGGCGGACACTCTTTCTCCTGCAATCATTAAATTATCCTCCAATTGGATTGCATTCATGGTGACTGCTTCCCAAGTAGTGATACCTCTAATGACTAGGCCATTATAGATACTTTCATGTCGTAGTCCCCTAATGAATCTATCGAGCAATTGGTTGTTGTTGAATCGCTCGTTTGGATTGCATCGAGAATTCAAATTCTTTAGGCGACTAATGAAGTCTCTCACGGATTCACCTTCTTCTCGTTGGGCTTTCTGGAGCTGAGAGGCTACACCCCAAAGTACTCCCTCTCGTATGTATTCTTTTAAGAATAGTCTCCTAAGAGTAGAGTAGATCGTTTTCTCTTCTACTCTTAAGGTTCTATACCAATCTGCAGCCTTTCCGCTTAGGGTCAAACTCAAAGCCTTACACTTATGTAGCTCATTGTGCTCTTCCAAGGAATCGCACACATGTTCAAAGACTTCCATATGCTTTCTAGCATCTCCGTCTCCACTGAATTTCTGTGTGAGCTTAGCTACTTGAACTGCCTTGCTCCTAGGCTCTCTATCAGGTGCACTACGCATGTTTTCTGCAATAGAGTGACCGATAGTTTGAGAAAATGTTGCCAAATCTCCTATTTGAGCAGGTATAATGGGTGTATGTGCTCCTGGAACCACATGTGAGATGGGAGTTGGCCTTGGCCTTGGCATACGCGCGGCTCTTCGGTCCCATATTTTGTATGTGCTCCTGGAACCACATGTGAGATGGGAGTTGGCCTTGGCCTTGGCATACGCGCGGCTCTTCGGTCCCATATTTTGTATGGTGGTGTACCAGACGGTGGTCCAAAGTTTACAGGCATGGCCCTAGGCATAGGGGGTGCCTGATATGGCATGTTATTATTAAATGGCATGGCTCCACTTGTATAAGAGCTTGGATAATGCCATTGTGGATTATAAGCTCTTGGAATAATTGGAGGTGTAGGAGCTACATGAGGCTGAGGTACGACAGGTGCACACGATTGATACATACATATAGGTATAGTTGGGGGCACTGTGCTACTAGGCATCGGCGCAGTGTTAACAAATGAACTCCATGGTGTACTTCTTGTCATGCTCACCACTGGGATATGCATGGTAGCCGTAGTGTCATTAAGAGAAAGATGAGCTAGATCTGGGAAGGTAAAGCTGCCACTTGTGGGCTCATATTGTACTGAGGCTCCTCGCGAAACAACATATGGAGGATCAATGGGGCTCACTGAGGGAGTCTCCATTTGTGATAGGGTTGGTTGGGTGGCCTTTCCCGTATCCAAGAATCTCATTAGGCCTGTTGAAGGCATGTTGATCCCTGTGTTCTGTCTTTCTAACTCGACAATCCTATGGAGGACATCACAGACTTTCTGTTGTTGCTCATCTATGCTAGTAGCACCCGATGTGGATTGTAGAACATCTAACCAACCCACATGATAGGTGTGTCATGTGTGCGGATCAGTTAAAGCTTCTACTTGTAGGTCATACTCCCAATTTTTGTTTAGGAATATCCCATCTAGGCCTGGAGTGCTGGAGGTTTCCCTCGAAGTGGAAGCATTATTGCTCCCCATCGCTTGCCCCTCCGTGACTGCTACCTTGGGAGCACTCGGTTGCTCGGCTGGCATGATTGTTGTCATAGGAGCCTTTGCTTTCAGGGCTCGACTTTGTTCTAGCCTTCGTAGGTTCTCAATTTCCCTCTCCCTTGTTGCTTGCATATAGCGTTCGATCTCTTGTACTCCGGCAAGACTCCTACCATCGGGTAGTAAAACCTCAGAGGGAGATAGTCCTAAAGGATCAGGAGGTGCAGTGGATGGAACATTCACATGCACACTCTCAAGAAGCATAGGGTCTATTTTAGGCATAAATGACGAATTTACTTCCCCACTCCCTTCATTTATTTCATTAACCGCATGTTCGGAGCGAGTAGCTCTACTAAGGGTCTCTTTTAAGCGGCTAAACACGCTGGACCCGGGCCGTGGACCCATGGCATGCATGTCTTGACTTGAACTATCAGGGTTTGGTGTAGGATACCCCTCCATGACTTCGTAGTCAGAGGAAGAATCACTAGACGCGATATGAGGATCTTGGGTCGCGCTACCCATAGTCCCAGCCGAAGGTCCAGAACCTAGGGTGGAGGAATAATGGGTGCCCGCGTAAATGGAGGCACGACCAATATGCTCGTACTCTAACACTCGTCCAGAGCGTAGGTTCATATGTCTTGGATCCCCTAGAAGTGTCAGTGAGTGCCCGTGAAGGCTGCTCACCTAGTAATTTTGGGTGTTTTGCAACCCAAGACTTTTCTTATTTATTTATTTTTTGATTTTTTGGTCCTTTTTTTCTGACCCAGCTATAGAATAGAACGTATGATAGCTCAAAATGAGCGTCTCGGTCAGAGGGACGTGCCGTGCTTTACAGCCCTCCGTTTGGTCACTTTATGCCCTCGGAATCCCTAAAATCGTCAATTTCTAGTAGGGAACTAGGCCCAAATTAAAAAGTCTAAGGATTCAAGTGGGAAGAGAAGGGAGGAGAGTGGAGGACTTGCCCCACATGCTCTCATTCCCTCTTGAGGGGGTAGGGTATATATATAAGAGTGAGTCTAGTATATATCATAAGACTGAGGACTGAGGCCTGGGCTTGGGCTTGGGCTTGGGCCCGGGCTTGGGCTTGGGCTTGGGCAAATGATCCCGATCAAAATTTTAGTGTAGCCCCCCAGTCACTCACGCTTAAATATTTTCGATTTTTTTAAAAAAGGTTTTTTTAAAGGTTTTTTTTTTTTGAGGCGACGACCGCGCGCGGTTTAGGTGACCCTTTCTTGGCCACACACATTGTCAACACCTACCTAACCTCTCTGTCAACATGTTGCTCACAGCTCACAGACAGCTCACTACCTTATCTACTTACTAATAGTGCTGCTAACCCCTAACTAATCTACTAACTAATTTGTTAACCACTCTGCTAACTGCTTACTGATAGTGGGCTAACTGCCCACCTACTTCCTCTCTCACTACCTTACTGTGCAAAGACTGTGTGCAGGCAAACCTTGACAGAAAACTGTGTACAGACTGTGTGCAAACAGAAATTGCTAACTGTCTACCTACTTATTCATTCACTGCGAACAAGCTAATGACTACTAATTGTGCAAAGACTGTGTGCAAACAGAAAACACAACATTATGCAGAAATCACAGAACTTGCAGACAATACAGAAATTAACAACTTGCAGAAAAATAACTCATTCCTCTTCCTCTTCCTCTTCTTTCCTACTACAAACAACTCATAGGAGAAGCACAAAGTGCCTCTTGGGCTTAGTGCAGGGCGATTCCCCGGCAACGGTGCCAAAAATATGCGCTTCTTACCGCACTGTCGAAGCAAGGGACTTGCCTAACACTGTGTGCGAGCCACAGACGGCTCCAAGCACACAACTAGCTTAACTAGTAAGCTCAAAAGAGGGCAATGGTGTGTCACTCACCGTTCTATGCTGCTGCCGTGGAGGATTCCTCGCCGCGAAGAAGAAGGAGACACCGCTACGTCGCGCTCAACTGCTTCACCGCCGTCGTGCCGCCGCAATGCTCGATCGCACTCTCTCTCACACACACACACACACACACACACACATACACACACACACAAGGAGGTGAGGAAGAAGAAGATGGAGATGGAGATGGAGCAAGAGCACTCTTCTATTGCACAAATGAGAGAATGAGTGAATTTTAGGTTTAGTTGGCTTTTATATGAGCTCACCCCATTCACACTTGGGCGCCCATGCTTAGCCAACTAATCCCTTGAATGTCCCAGTTAGAGTGCGCCTCTCATCGGCGATCACTCTTACCCTTTTCCTATTGGACTGACAAGCCCGGTACGTGACTCTACCAAATAAATAATACAATGTCCACCGTAGGTTACAACGTCCGTCTCGTAGGTGATAGGGTGTCCATGAGCCGTGAGGGTTAATACCTTCGTACGGATCCTTTTCTTCTTTCCTTATTGAAGAGATGCCTATTTTGGACGTCTCACAAGGAGGCTTCCTAGATACTCTCTATTCTTTGGTGGGAGTTTGGAGAATCCCATGAGCACGTAGCTGCCGTTGCACTTCACTTTGGAGGGATGGATTTCCCATAGCTTGTTGAAGGCTAGTAACAAGGTAAATAACAAGCATAGGGGCATCATTAGTAGCATGTTCATTAGCAAAATCAAAGTTATCAACATTAATTTCACTCTCTTTACTATTGTCAGCCACTCTAACAACTGTTAGGTGTAAAACTTTTAAGCGTACTTTGGCACTTCAAGCCCTAGTTACTATTCCTCTTAACCCCTTTAGAAAAGCACTCAAGCTCCTGTACCCGTGGCTCGAATATCATTAATTGCAAGGAATAGAAGAGAGGGTCCACCAAAACAGCACCGGCTCCTGTCAAGCTTCTAATAGCCTTTGCTTTTCCAACTCAACGTATGGGTAACCTTTGTTCCTAAGTCTGGTTATTCAGAAGACGTTCCTCATAAGCTTTTATAAGTGTTTCTAGAGGTTCATTCACTTTTCAACTAGTACGCATCCTCCCAAACTTGCACTTTTAGGTTTTCCAACTATATTTAGCACTGGTGCTACCTCATGGGTCTCCTTTTCCTTGTTGGCTTCTCCTTCTAGTTTTCTCAGTTTTTCCTTGGTTTGTTTCAGCTCGTCTTCTTGTTCCTTCCTAGCTTTCATGTCTATGTTCCTAGCCTTCCAAGTGTTGCATTGACTTTTTCGTTCAATACTAGGCGCATTTGTTCTAGGTTGCTCAATTATTGGTTCTTCCATTTCTTTTTGAGCTTGCACTCTTGTGACAACCTGTATAGGTATCACCATTTCATTTTCAGAACCACTACCTGACGGGATTGCCTCTAATATGTTCAACGTTGTTTTCACCATTTTATTTGGGTTTTTCAAATAATCATTAATCAAATGAGAGATGCCACAATCTGGAAACTATACATTCACTCTAATGATCTCCATATGAGGACGATCTTTCATAAGGTGGTCACCACCACACTTGTAGCACGGTCCTAACGGCTGCCACGATGCTCTCAGAGCTACTCTCTATGGATAGGTAGGCCTTTGTCCTGCTAAGCCACCATTGGCTATGAGCAATAATGTTCTCTCATCTAAGATGTATCTGCCTTCTCCTACAGCGTGAGCTATTCTTGGTGGTCCAACATTCCCAATCATGCTCCAAGGTTCTAGTGCTTTCGGCTCTTCGGGTGGATAGTATGTTGAACGAGCCATATATCCACTCGGCTCTTTGTAATATGTGGGCACAGGCACTTATGCTTGTTCCTCCGGTTCTTTGACAATGGGTGCATACCTGATGCCTATTGTTCTTGCTCCTGTGAGACGTGGTTGTTGTCCCAAAACTGGTTGTGGTTATTCTATCCCTATTGGCCCTAGTAAATTTTCCATTGTATACCTAGGAATTGGTGGTAATTGAGGAGGTGCTACTTGGGCTAGTGGGGCATACTATTGCTCTCTCACATATCCCTTGTTGTAGTAACACTCTTCCGTCACATGATTTGTCCACTTTTGTTCGATGGCGTACCAGTAGGTTGCTTAGTGTGTAGTTCTTTTTCACTAGGTTTAGTTGTTAGCTGGCATAATAGATAGGAAAATCCATGGTTCCATCTCTTGGTTGGGCTAAGATGCAACCAATAGCAAAACTTGAAGCATCCACATGCACATGGAACATTTTGTTCTAGTCTGGAGCTTTCAATATTGATGATGTGGTCAAAGCATTTTTAAGCTTCTGGAATGATTTTTCACATTCATTTTTCCTTTCAAATTGGGTGATAAGGCTATAGATGGGTTTTGCTATGACTGCATACATGTAAATAAATCTACGGTAATAGTCACAATGTCCCATAAATGCCTGAACTTCCTTGATAGATGTTGGTCTAGCCATTTCAGCAATGACTGCCACCTTCTCCATGTATGTGGCTATACCAATTTTTTATACAATATTTTCAAGAATTTTGCCCTGTCTAACCATTAATACGTATTTTTCAGGATTTAAGAAAATCTAATATAGACGGCATTTCTCAAAGACGCACCGCAAATGTTTGCAATGACTCTCTCTTTTTGTGGAGTGTACACAAAGATCATCCATGTATACTTCTAGAAAATTCCGCAGATATTCCTTAAAAGCATGGCTCATTAGCCTTTGGAATGTTGCTGGTGCATTGGTCAAACCAAAAGGCATGACCCGATAAGAAAAAATTCCCCCATTCTGTGGTGAAAGCCGTTTTATGTTGATCTTTAGGATCTATGGTAAATTGGTTGTAACCCAAGAATCCATCCAAAAAACTATAAGCCTCCTTGCCATCTACTCGTTCTAGCACATGGTCTACGATAGGAAGAGGATAGTTATCTCATATAGTGGTGGCATTCACTTTCTTGAAATTTACACACACTCTGAGTTTGACATTCTTTTTTGGCACCACTACAATAGGTGATACCCAATCAATGTGATCTATTTTTTAGATAAACTCATCCTCCTTGAGTTTCTTGATCTCTTCCTTGATAGTTTTGGCAAATGTCTCGTTATAGGTGTATGATCTTTGTCTGCTCGGCTTAGCATCATCTCTCATTGGGACAGTGTGCTGGCATATTGCAAGATCCAACCCCTTGAGGTCTTTATATGACCAAGCAATGACATGCCTATACTGTTTCAATATATGAATGAGAATCTCTTCTTCTTCTTGCAATAGATCCGTGGCTATGTAGGTGAGTCTTGATTCTTATTCAGGCTCTGCAAGGTCAATTTGTTTGACGTTCTCTAGCCCTTCATAGGATTTCCTTGGTTCTTTTGGTCGTTGCAAGGGTTGCTCAACAATGATCCGTCAATCTTGCAAAGTGTATTTTTTATAATGAGATGGAACATTGATTGCTCTTGGTTTGTCACTATCCGACTCTATCTCTGTGGTCTAGACTTTTTTTAGGGTCCATATTAGCTCTTTGTATTTAGCTTTGCATTCGGTTTTGTCATAATTTAGATATTCTTTTCATTTGGTCTTATTCGGCTTGCACAACTTTTGTTTCATTTTTTTTATTGCTCTGAATGTTTTGTGTTTAGATATCTTCCCATTATCTTGTCTTTTATGCAGTCCGCTGTATCTACTTTCATCAAGAATTGAGTTTTGTTTTCTATTGCATTTTTTGTGTTCCTTTTTAGGTTATTGTCTCGTTTCCTACGATACCTCTATTGGCGTCTTTGATATTGGTTTGAAAACTCAAAAAGCCTTTCTTCTCCTCCCTTGAGTATAATTTTTTTCCTCATGTGCTCTTTTTTAGAGTCTCATTCCTCTGTTGTAATTGTTTCTTCTTCCAACTCATCCATGGCATCACAGTAGTGATTAGATAAGACATGTTGCTCCTCGATCATTTCAATAAATACCATCTGGATCGAGACTATATCATAGTCCTCCTCATTGCAAAAGTGTGTAGGTGTAGATTCATTAACACACACATCCATAGTGGCCAAAATCTAAGTCCACTCAAAAGGTATGAACTAATGTTCAGGGAATGGTTCAGGTATGTAATCTATATCATTTACTTCTCTATCTAAAATGCAGTCTTCTCTTCGTAAATTACCCGATTCAAAAGCCCCACACATCCATATTGTAGTGTCTTTGTGTATCTACCACGACAATTTAGTCTCTGCTAAAGTTTAGAATCCAATTCTAGTATAGATGTCCTCATCAAGACATCCTTGTAAGAATGGTCTTTCAAATTTACTCGGATAACCACTTGTTTTAGGTAGAGATAATTATTTCCCCAATCTTGAATCAATTGTATTTGTCTCATGAATGATCTTCCCAAGATGATTTTATAATTGAGTTTATTTCCAAAATCTACAATGGCAAAAGTGTGTTGGTAGTCAATTCCACATGAGTTGACTATCACGTTTTCTAGTAAGCCTATCGGTTTCTCAATGTGTCCATCTGCCAATTGCAATTTCATCCTTGTTTGTCTGATTGCTGGTTTTCCCCAAGCTTCCTAGACAGCTTTTGTTGTTATGGCTATGCCTGTCCCACTATTCAAAACACCCATGGTTGGTATGTCATTGTATTGTACTGGAAGGGTAGTGTTTCCCTCGTTCCCTTCACATTCCCCTCACATTACTCTTCTACTTTGTTCATGGGCACAAAGTAGACAAGTTTAGTCTGTGTCTCCTTGTTTTGTCAATTTTTTAAGGTATGTTTGGGATACTCCCTTTAATCCCATCTTCTCCATAGCGGTTTAAAAATCTCCCCATAAGGTGTGGTCGAAACTTCAGTAGCTCACCCAATGTGATTGTGCATTGAATTGGAGTTGACATAATGGATTGCAAATTTGTCACGTACAAGGTTTTTTTTGGTCTATTTAGTTTTCTCATTTTGCAGACCACTGATATCTCTTCATTCTCACCTAAGTATGAAGGTAGCATCCACAATGTTCTAGATTTTGTTAAGCCTGACTGCTCTGATCCCCAATCTCCATACAAAGACTTCTCATATAATTCCATGGGTGGTCTATCTAGCCATACCTCTTCAATTGGAGCCAATTTCAGAGTCAAAATCCCATCTTTTACTTCCCTAACTCATTCCCATAGGTGGTTTGGCCAATCTTCTTTGCCTATTGGTACTCTATCACATCCTTCCTCACTATCAAGAACTATCAAATTAGGTGAATGTGTGTCATCCTCTAAAGTTTTCAACTCTCCCTTCTCTTGTGTTTTTTCTATGATCATCTTAGTCTCAAGTTATGCTAGTTTCCCTATGGTTTTCAACTGAGGTTTCTGTTTTCCCAGCATGGATTGCGTTATTTGCACCAAGTTTTTGTACGTTTCTAATCTAGCTACTTTCATATCAGGTGTTGGATATTTTTTTCTTTTGGTTTCCAATGTTTGACCAGCTTTCAATCCAGCTTGGAAATCTTCCAAGGCTGTGTTGATTGGTCTATAAAATTTGTCGACCAATATCGATCCTGCCAATTTTGGTTCCGGTTCCTTAAAGTCTGATGACAAAGTCTGCATCTTTTCCTCTACCTTCTTTCTTCGACCCACTTTTATATTTTTTGTCTCTTGATCTCGTAATGTTTCCGTCGTTCTTTTCTGGAGCCTTTGGATGAATTGTTGGGTATGTCCAATCCACTTGTACTTTTCTATTTATTCCCCTTGGTATGTGCCCTTGTCATTATTTGAACTAGAATTGCGGGTTCTGATTCTAATGAATTGTGGTATAACTTGAATTATGTTTATGGCGGTCTTCCCTTTGTTTATTGGATTCCTAGGGTAGTCATCACAAAAGTGTCCAACCTTACGACCACACGCTCCACAATATGCCTCTATAGGTTTTGCATTCTTATATGGTTCAGGAAAATAATTTTTCCAATGGTCATCCACTTCACAGTAATGGCAGGTTTTGGTTTTCGGTTTAGGCATTGGCTTAATCATAGGTGGTCTAGCTCCTTGGTTTGCCATGAAGTAAATAGATATCGTATCCTAAGGTGATTGATACATTGGCTCTACAAAGATCAGAGTTGATTGATATACCATTCTTCTTCTACACCCATTGCTACAAAACTCGTTTCAGGCTATGGTGTAACGGGTACTAGAGCCTGTTCATCCACTTGTCCCTCAGGCAACATATACTTCACTAGTATAGCATTATTTCCTGGGAGTGGTGGTTGCTAGTCTAACATTGGTTGTGGTCTCTCTATATTCGTGGACAATATTTATATTGGTGCCACATTTGGCAGGTATCTATACATGGGGTATCCTTGTGTTCTCATTGGCACATACTGGACATTTCCATCATATTTAGGCTTGTAGTAGCACTCGTTTGTCTTATGGTTTGTCCATTTTACTTCAATGGCACACCATTTCAATGGTCTTTGTTATCCCATAGGTTGTCCTTGTGTTGGTCCCTATCCCGGGCCTCTCATTGGCATCCTTTGCATGTTGGTCATCATGTCGTTCATGCGTTTAAGCATGTCTTCTATAGCATTGGCAGGAACTGCAACAATGGGTCCTACTTGTGCTAGCACAGTGGATGTATTTTTCTTGCTCTATGAATCTTTAGTAGAGCTCTCCTCATTGAAGATCTTGCAATTATCACTCAAGTCAATTGCGTTTAGTTGCATACTTCCCACGTCATGTGTTTTTTCTATACAAAATAGCGTGTAATTTTTTGTTTAATAGTCCCTCTAGAAATAGTGAGACAAGCCTTTCCTTGGTTGGGATCTCCAACTCCAGACATCTATCTATATAATGTTGTAAGCAGGGGCTAACACATGCTACACCAATTATGCACCAAGCTAAGGATGTGCTATTGTGCATAATATTTCCTACTCATTGTATAAGGCCTTGGGCTCGGTTAGGAGTTCCAAATTTGTAAGCTTAGGCTAAAAGGGATAACTTTATCCCATTGTTGAAGGGCTTGAAGCCCAAAATTGTAAAAGAATCCTATGCTAAATAAGAAGTCATTCTTGGGTGAGCTCTCTTCTTTGTAGAGTGCATGGTCATCATGAGGCTCATGGGCTTTCCATGCCCATGTAGCTCTTGATTTCTAATAATCAATTGTAGTTTCTTTCTTATTAGTCTTCTTTGTTTCGATTATGTGAGTGAGATTGTATTTAGTGTGATGTTAAAACTCTAATCCCTTTTTTAAGTTAATCTCTTCTATCCACACCATTGGCCATGGTGTGTGAGGGCTATGCATTCCTTCTCTTTCTCTCTCTCTAGCATGTGTGCATACATAGTTTCATTGAGGAGATGGACCGGAATGGCCACACTAATGTGAAGTAATGTTAATTGCATTCTTGTGTAATTGTGTGATTAGGAGTTGTGATTAGGGTGACTGATGTGAGAGGTTAATTTCCATCACATGATTGTGTGCAACATCATTAGTATGTAGGATTGTGTGGTTGATTAGAGGAAGCCCCTTCCATGGCTTCTCTCTATGATGGGTGGAAGGATCCCTTGAATCCTCTATTTCAATGCATCCTATGATGCTTGTGCCTTCAAGCGCTAGCCAGGTTACCGATCCATGGATTTATGATTTTGTGTGGGTTGTGATTAGGTCATTGCTACAATGCCTCCCCACATTTGGCACCGCTATCGGGGATCAAAATCCTAAGCTAGTGAGGAGAGGATATTTAGAATAGAGTAATTTTGCTACTAATTTCATCGATTATTTTTTGTGTGTGTGTGTGTGTGTATCTCAAATTAGTGTGATTTGATGATGTATGCAAGTAATTTAAACTAATTTTTGAGTTATAAATACCCCAATTTCACTAGTTTCTCAGTAACCATTACTGATTTCGCTTCATTTTCATACTAATTGTACTAATTTCATACTAATTTTTGACTAACTTTGCTAACCTAACCACTAACCTTTGAAGTATAATGTATGTTCAATCCCCTTATAAGAGGTGGAATCAATACTTTATCAAGTTTCTTTGTACTGATCCATGCCTAATCTATTGATTTGAGTGGTTGATTTTTGGCCTACAATGGTCAATTTTTGGGCCAAAAATGGAAGATGCATACACTTGTGTCTGCAATGATGCATCTTCGCGTGGAGCAAAGGAATATCTTGGAGTGTGATTACGATGTAAGTGAACTCACTTGCTCATTTCTTCTTGATTGATTAATGTGGTTCATTGTGAGCTAAGCACTTTCTAAAATTAGGTGTGTAAATCAAGTCACCTACATTTTGTGCTTAATTTGAATGAATTGGAGTGAAATTTATCGTCAATTTTGACTAATGAACTTTGTGTATAACAAGATAATTCTTAAATGTCATCAAGAATTCATGTGTGTGCATAAAGATCATTGTGTGTGTAATGAACCAAAGAGGGAAAAAACTGCCATAAAATTCAAGTGTGTATGCACCTAATCTTGAGTGTGTGCATGCATAGAAATTGATGAAATTGATGATATATGAGTATGAAATCATGTAAATGACGTGTATGTTAGGCTAATTCAATCATTGAATAAGCTTAAATGTCAAAAAATTGAGCAAAATTGGAGTGTGTGTGCTCAATTGAAGACCACTTGATTCTATGATTGATGGTCAATTGGGGCACCCAAATGCTTTTTGATTGTGAAATCTGTATGAAATGTGTGTGCAAGCATTAGGGATAGACCTAATTGCATTGCCAATTGAGCCAAATTTGAGTTTTTGTGCTTAATTTTGGAAGTGTGTGTGCTGCTTGATTAGGTTATTTAAGATTATTTTTTGAGAAATTGAGAGTGTATGCATTCGCTTATGCTTGATCAAGCATGCAATTTTAGCGTTGCAAAGAGAATTTAATGGATTAATTACAATAGTTTTTGGTTTAAATTTGGGCGTCTGTGCCTACTCAATGGCATTGACCATTCAATTAGAGGATGAATGATTGGCATTTACCAATAATCATGATGATTGCAAGAACCAAAGATTGGTGTGTGTTGCATGTGGAAATCAGTATGGATGACTCAATTCATGCATGATAAGGAATGGTTGATGTGCAATTACATTGCAATGTATGCCAAGATTACTTTGATATGGTAATTTTTTGTTGAAAAAATTGATTCTGGGGACAAATGCAAGCTTAAATGAAAAACCTAATTAGGTTTGGATGATTATGCCTGTTGGATGTGAGCAATTATCAAGTGGCATTAAGGAGATTTTTGATGTTGGATTATATTAGTGTAATGTTAGATCTCTAATCCCTTTTTTCAGTTAATCTCTTCTAACCACACCATTGGCCATGGTGTGTGAGGGCTATGCCTTCCTTCTCTTTCTCTCTCTCTAGCATGTGTGTGATTAGTGTGTGTTCATACATACTTGCATTGAGGGGATGGACCGAAATGGCCACACTAATGCGAAGTAGGTATGTTAATTGCATGCTTGTGTAGTTGTGTGATTAGGAGTTGTGATTAGGGTGATTGATGCGAGAGGTTAATTTCAATCACATGATTGTGTGCAACATGATCAGTAAGTAGGATTGTGTGGTTGATTAGAGAAAACCCCTTCCATGGCTTCTCTCTATGATGGGTAGAAGGATCCTTTGAATCCTCTATTTCAATGCAGCCTATGATGCTCGTGCCTTCAAGTGCTACGGGTTACCGATCCATCAATTGATAATTTTGTGTGGGTTGCGATTAGGTTGTTGCTACAACACCTCCCTTCAAATGCTTCATCCAACGCACACTATCTCAGATAGTTTATCCTTATTTTTTTTTGAAATTGTAGATTTGAAACACCGTACTATGCTTGATTCCCATTTTTGAGCAAGCAGCAATAAATATAATTGCCAAAGTTGGTAATTCATTTGTTGATCTAGGAGGTATGGTCTAAAACCAAGTTACAGATTTTCCTTCTAACATCATTCAAACCCCTCAATTTGTGTATGGAAGTCGATTATGTGTTCAGCCCTCAAAACCTGTCTGTTGAAGCTTGCTAAGTGGTCATATGGATCCCTTGATCCACTGTATTTTTTGACCCATTTTTGGAAATTTGCTGGTCTGACTCTATGATTGTGTTCAACACCCATTCTCTCTCTTCTAGCTGGTGTTTCTCCCATTAAACCTTCAAACCAGCTGTTTGGAAAATCTAAATCATGTGGACCTCTCCTTGTCCTAGTGTTACTCATTCTTCCCCTCTTTCCATCACTGAGGTGACTTCCCCTAGCTATGCTTCCTGTCTAATTGACCATGCTCACATAGGCTCTATCATTTGGACCTACATTCTGTTTGGTTTCAGGTACCGTTTCGATAATCACTTCTCTGATCGAATATACCTAGTATTTGGTATGTTCAATCTCCTTCGTAGTCATCATAACAAAATTGTTGCTAATAACAATCCCTAAAGAGGTGGACATGTAGTTCTGCTAAACCCTTCTCCTTGATCTTGAAAATATACACTATCTTCAAGGGTGTCACTTGTCCTGGTTTGGCATGTGCAGTCCTGATTAGATCCGTGACAATGTTGGCTTCCCAACAATAGACTCCAAGAGTAGGTTGTCAGTGGGTATGCGCTTCACAGGTTTGGTATCTATCAAGTCATATTCTAATTCTAGCACATGTGGTCCTTCTTTCATAGCCTTATTAGGAATCAGAGTGTCAACCTTCAATCCCCATTTGTCTACTAAATCAAGATCTTGTATCTTGAGGTAGTGCACCCCATTTCGGTCCATATAAAAGTTGTCTTGTTTGTTCGCCCTAAATTCCTCCTCGAGCTTGATGGTATGGTCATCTACCCTTATGAAAAACTCCTCACTCAAATCCAAGCAAATCAAGGCTTTGTACTTGTTGGTTTTGAAGAAGGTGAAGGTATGCTTCACCTTGAGAGAGGTCTCAATACCTGATTGAGTTGAAAAAGAATACATCTCAAAGCTTGAATTGGAATGTTTGGCACTTCTTCCAAAATAGTGTGTAATGGTCTCCCTTGGTTTACACTCTCTTTTGTGGATGCTCTACTTCTATTCTCTCCTAAGGTACCAAAGTTTCTCAAAACTCTACCAGATCTTAAGTTCATATATGGGCTCACACAACTTAATTGAATAGATACTTCAAACTTGGAAAGTTGCCTTTGGTTCCAGATAGTGCTTCCGCTCCTTGTCTAGACCTTTTTTGAAAAAGTCTGATTCCTTGCACACCAACAGTTCAACCATATGTGATTTCACAATTGTCAATCTGAAGTCACAAAATATCTAACAATCCCCTCCGACCACTTGTTGACACTCACAATATGCCCTAGCTCTGAAATGTTTCACTGGCTATCTTGGGCGCGCCTAAGATGGATGCAACTCTATGTCGTAGAAAATTTCAGTTGGGTGGGGTCCCCACAGATCTCCTTGGTCTCAAATTCACAAAAAATGCCTTTTTTGGTGAAAGATTTATCTTCAACAAGCCTAAAATAAATCTTCTCTATTTCAACATATTTTTGCCAAAATGTGACTTGTGTAGGTTCCTATATGTGATTCAAGCTTGTCATATGAGTTTCACAAAGTTTAGACAATTTACTAGTGTTTTGTCACCCTTTTTGGTCCCGTTGTAAAGGTTTCCAGCTTTCATGGTGTTTTTTACCCTTGCACGGCTCCAAACTTGCTCAAGAGTTGTATAATGGTCTAATTAAGCCCCGTGAGTTGAAAATTTGGTAAAATACCCCATCTGGATGGAATTCTATCTTCGGCACGCCTAAGATAAAACTATACAAGAATTTGACCTTTTGCAATTTTTGCTTCACAAATTGATTTTGCCACAAGTTCTAGGATTTATCCATACCCTGGTTTCAAGATTTAGCCAGAATAAAATTTACTTTTATTAATTTTCTCAAAAGTTGGTGGTTTTTTCTAGATTTGGGTTCGACCAGTCTTTCAATGATCCAAATGTTTCCAAAATCAATGGAAATGGTCTAATCAGGTTGGTCTACCACCTTGCAAGTTCAGTTTCATGATGTCAGTCCCAGAAACCCCCTTTCTATCTTAGGCATGCCTAAGATAGATTTCACAATTTTTTGGTTTTCTTCAATATACCTTAGATTAGATGCAATCCTGATGGTTTTCTACTTAGCCTACTCCTACTGAACATGAAAAATAGAGTGCAAAAAGTGGAAAATTCAACTTTCGGTCTCAAATCTCTACTTCCTACTTAGGTGACACCCTCACCGACCACTAGCTAGCCTCAAGGACCCTTCACCTAGTCCATGAAGGAGTACGAGCGGAAGTGCGACGCGAGAGAGAGTGCGAGAAGAAGAGCACGACGATATGGTGAACTCGCTCTATTGTAATGTGTAGAACATAGTGAGTTCTTATTAGGTTTTTACAAAAGAATATGTGTACATACCTGGCAGCCCGCCCACTTACCTGGGCGACCACATTGGGCTTTATACCCCAAAAACCTCCCACTTAAAGTCCAATGTGGTACTTTAAGTGTGAGAGAAGCTACTATACAAGCTAATATACAAGAGATGTAGAGAAGTGATGTACTACCCTACACCTAACTGCTTGAGAAAATGCGCAAAGCTCTCTGAGGGAAGTCCTTTTGTAAGTAGATCAACAGGATTTTCTGTGGTGTGAACTTTGACAAGCTGAAGTTGCTTATCCTTGAGCATTTCCCTGATGAAATGATACTTCACATCCACATGCTTTGTCTTTGAGTGATAAACTAGATTGCGAGCCAATTTTATAGCACTTTGACTATCACAATATAACACATGCATCCCTTCTTTGATTCCCAAATCTGTTACTAGTCGATTAAGCCAAATTGATTCTTTGCATGCCTCTGATGCTGCAACATATTCAGCCTCTGTAGAAGACTGAGTAACACAATCTTGTAATCTAGAACGCCATGATACTGCTCCACCAACCAATGCAAAGACATACCCTGACGTAGACCTTCGGTTGTCTAAGTCACCTGCATATCTGAGTTTGTAAAACCCTTTACACTTAGCTCCTGACTCCCATAGCATATACGCATACTCTTTGTAGCTTTCAGGTATCTCAATATTCCTTTCACTGCCTCCCAATGTTTCTTGCCTGGGTTTGACATGTATCGACTTACTACTCCCACTGCAAATGCAATGTCTGGGCGAGTAGCAATCATTGCATACATCAAACTACCCACTACAGACGCATATGGAATCTTATCCATTTCAGCCTATTCTTCCTCACACACAGGACAATCTTGTTTGCTAAGTTTCACATATGGTGGCAATGGAACACTCAATGCCTTTCCCTTCTCCATATTGAAACGTTGCAAAACCTTGTCAATATAATCTGTTTGAGATAACCAAATCAACTTCTTTGATCTGTCTCTCTCAATGTGCATACCAAGTATATGACTTGCCTCACCCATGTCTTTCATGTCAAACGATTTTTCCACCTTTGACTTCAAAGCTGAAATTTCTTCCAAGTGTTTGCCAGCAATCAACATGTCATCCACATATAAAATAAGGATCATCCAACTGCCATCCTTAGCCTTCATTGTATATAGACAGTGATCAAACTCACTACGTTTGTAGCCTTAAGAAAGCATAAACTTGTGGAACTTATGGTACCATGCCCTCGGTGATCGTTTTAAGCCATAAAGACTCTTTAACAACTGGCATACCAAATCTTCCTTGCCTTTCTCAACAAACCCTTCTGGCTGCTGCATGTAAATTTCCACATCTAAATCACCATGCAAGAACATTGTCTTGACATCCATTTGGTGCAACACCAAATCTAATATGGCAACCAATGCAAGAAAGCATCTCAATGTAGTCATCTTGACCACCGGAGAGAAGACTTCATCAAAGTCAATGCCTTGTTCTTGCTTAAAGCCCTTGGCAACAAGCCTTGCTTTGTACTTTGGCTGACTAATGCAAGAAAGCATCTCAATGTAGTCATCTTGACCACCGGAGAGAAGACTTCATCAAAGTCAAGGCCTTGTTCTTGCTTAAAGCCCTTGGCAACCAGCCAATTGCCAATTCTCGGAGTCCTTTTGCACTGCTTCCTTGTAACATGAAGGCTCATTGCAATCAGTCAACATGACATAGTTCATAGATGGAACAAACCTATCAGAAGGTCGCGTGACACGTCCAGATCTACGCACAATAGGTGGCTCAGGCTCAGCCACAACCTGTGGTTCCAATCTATCCTGTCCTTTCTCCTCTTGAGCCCTGACATTTTGTCTTGCACATGCAGGTCCATCTTCTTGGAAGACAACTCTTCTAATCTCCTCAACCCTCTCTGGTTTAGAATGATATTTGGATTCATTAAAGTGAACATCATTGCTGCGGACAACCTTTCTGGATTCGGGATCCCAAAGTCTGTACCCCATCTCACCAAAATTACCATAGCCTAGAAAGATGCACTTTCTACTCTTTGGCTCAAGTTTGTTCCTAAATTCCTTTGGAACGTGAGTATATGCCTCACAGCCAAAGACTCTGAGATGCTTGTATGAGGGCATTTTTCCTGACCATACCATCTCTGGCACTGAATCCTTCTGCAAAACCTTGCTAGGAGATCTATTTACAAGATGAATAGATGTTGATACAGCTTCAGCCCAAAACCCATTTGGCAGTTGTGCATTAGACAACATACTTCTGACCTTCTCTTGTATGGTCCTATTCATCCTCTCAGCAACACCATTTTGAGGAGGATTGTAAGGAGCATTAAGTTCACGTTTTATACCTTTTGACTCACAAAAGTCCTAGAAGGCCTTTGAAACATACTCTCCACCATTGTCAGTGCGTAAGCATTTAAGCTTCTTGCCACTCTGATTCTCCACAAGTGTCAGAAACCTTTTGAAAACACTAAACGCTTCATCCTTGTGCTTGAGAAAGTAAACCCATACTTTCCTCGAGTAATCATCTATAAATGTCATAAAGTGACAAGCTCCCCCTAGAGATAGGTTAGGCATAGGTCCACACAAATCACTATGAACAAGTGCCAACTGTGTATCTCTTCTACTGCTTCTATGCTTATGTGGCTGCTATGTTTGCTTACCATACAGACAATGTTCACAGAATTCAAAATCATTAAATGAAAATCCAAGCAAATAACCAGAACGAGACAAGATTTCCATTCCCTGCTTGGACATATGTCCTAACCGGCTATGCCACAAAGAAACGTTCAGCTGCTCGGTTACATTGATTACATTTTTAGAGACATTTGATACATAAATCATGTAAAGTCCTCCAGACTTTACTCCATGTGCTACTGTCATAGAACCCTTGGATATCTTCCACATGTTCTGCCCAAAAGTGGTGACGTAGCCAACATCATCAAGTAAACCTGTGATGATCAAGCTCTTTGTAATTGCGGGAACATGTCTCACATTCTTCAGCGTGAAAGAAGAGCCATTCTGAAACTTCAATTGAACATCTCCAACACCTAAGATCTCACATGTCTACCCATTGCCTAGCCGAAAATGGCATGCACAGAGCTTTGTCGAAGCCGAACGGTGGCCGAGATGACTTCAGAATGAAATTCTGAGAACACCAAGCCCTTCCGACTTGCCCACAGGATTTGGGGCCGTGTCTTCGCCTGTCGAATCTCACTCCAATCTGAGCAGGTGACTCTGGTTTCCTACAAATGCTGCCCCGAGCCTTGATCTGAGCTCTGATACCAGTTGAAGGAGTATGAGCAGAAGTGCGACGCGAGAGAGAGTGTGAGAAGAAGAGCACGACGATATGGTGAACTCTCTCTACTGTAATGTGTAGAGCATAGTGAGTTCTTATTGGGTTTTTACAAAAGAATATGTGTACATACCTGGCGGCCCGCCCACTTACCTGGGCAACCACATTGGGCTTTATACCCCAACAGTCCATCCTACCAAACTAATGCTCTCAAAGTCCTTACCAAGTATCCCTACTCTCAAGCACCTCTCAATCGTGATAAAGTCAAAAAATATGTTACTCTAGCCAAAACTAGTGAAGTAATGGAAATTTAAGCGAATGCTTTGGGTTTTTCTCTTATTTAGGTTGCCTCATCCTCGGCAACAATGCCAAAATCACTACAAGAGGCTATTCATATGAGCGACGCTCACACAGCGACGCTCAAAAAAAAAATTCCCGGCGTCGCTATGAGCGTCACAAATATACAAGTAAATTTGCGACGCTCATAGCGACGCCGACTGGGCTAAAAAAATAACAGAGAGCGCCCAAAAACTCAGATCTCAGATCTGAGTTTTTCGGCGCCCTCAAGCAAGGAGCAAGTAACGCTCTCCCTCTCTCTCTCTCTCTCTCTCTCTCTCTCTCTCTCTTTCTTCTCCACACACACACACACACACACACACACACGAGGAGAGGAAGGAGAGCCAGGTATGCTCCTTCCCTGTCCTCACTCTCATGTTCCCTTCCCCTCTTTCTCTCTCCCTCTCTCTCTCTCTCTCTCACACACACATACACACACACACATAGTGTTTTTGAGAGAGAGAGAGAGAGAGAGAGAGAGAGAGAGAGAGAGAGAGTACAAACATAAACAAAAACGCACACACACATACATAAACAAAGAATGCACACACACATTGAGAGAGGAAAAGAGAGAGAGAGCATGCATAAACAAAAAACGCACACATTGAGAGAGGAAAAGAGAGAGAGAACATGCATAAACAAAAAACGCACACATTGAGAGAGGAAAAGAGAGAGAAAACATGCATAAACAAAAAAACGCACACACATTGAGAGAGAAAGAGAGAGAAACTAATTTAACGTCGTAGGAAACTAATTAAAATTAAAAGACCTAAAGATCTAGCCGACGAGGAGTTGAACTCAAGATCTATTATTCAAGAGGGAAATGGCATAACCAACCTATCATACTTGGCATGGGTGATAGAAAGGTTATACCATTTATCTCTTTTTATTGGCACACACATCCACACACGCGCACACACACAAGAAGAAGAGAGTTATAACGTCGTAGGAAACTATCCTAAAAGACGTTAAAGATTAGGTTAGATGTAGACTTACGTTAAATTAGATTTAGGTTTATTTAAGTTAAATTAGATTAGATTTAGGTTTATTTTTAATTAGATTTACGTTTATTTACGCTAGATTTAGATTTACGTTATATTAGATTAGATTTAGGTCTCCATAGACTGCGATGCCTGCATGAAGCGGGTGAAGAAAGCCCTCAATGGAATATAGGGTATTGCTGCCTTCACTCATGGTGGGCTCCGTCGATCCAAAAGTACTGGTGAAATGTCTTCAGAAGATAGGGAAGAAGGTGGATCTTCAGGGCGGCAAGAGTCACTACATCCCCGACACAATGACCGTCTAGACAACCTCTAGTCATTCAACAGCAACTTCAAAGTTAGTAACAAGAGCAAGAACGGTCTAAAGGGCCAATTGCTGTCGTCAGATGTGGATGGAGATGAGGTAGCGTCACCGCCGGAAGTTAACTCTCACATCTTTAGTGATGAGAATGCCAACTCTTGCCGAGTTATGTTAAAAATTATGTGTTAAATCAGTTTTAAGGTTCTTATAATCCCTGTTAGTTTAGTTCTTTGTTTTTAATATAACATAATTTACGTTAGATTTAGATTTATGTTATATTAGATTAGACTTAGGTTTATTTAGGTTTATTTAGGTTTACCCACACACACACACACACACACACACACACACACACACACACACAAGAAGAAGAGAGTTTTAACGTCGTAGGAAACTATCCCAAAAGACGTTAAAGATTAGGTTAGATGTAGACTTATGTTAAATTAGATTTAGGTTTATTTTTAGTTAGATTTACGTTTATTTAGATTTACGCTTATTTACGTTAGATCGAGTCCACGCAAGAATTACTTACGGTTTAGGGTTTAGAGTTAGACGAACAGTGAAAAGATCTACTGTGAAAAGATGTTAAGATGCTGTGAAGGGCAACAGCTAGAGAAGAGGCAAAGGGGTTTTGTCCACTACATGCAGTATCATGTACACGTGGGTCTGTAGATTTCTTGTACCCACAAATATAGGTATTGACCAATAAAGACAAGATTATAACCCGGTGGTTCTGATCTCCGTGCACCTCTAGACCGAGGTGTGCGGGGATTGGACATGACTAGAGAATGTGAGGTAAAGAGAGAGAGAGAGAGAGAGAGAGAGAGAGAGAGAGAGAGAGAGAGAGATAAGACGAAGAATGCCAATAGAATATTAAATTTGTTGTCCAGGTTATAAGATTTTTATCCTCACTATGAGTAGTGACGAGGATGTGGGACCGTCCAACCGAAACACCTATCTCTCAACGAGGGTCTTATGTCCTTGTAATCAATGCAAGCATGTTGTGCGACGGACAAGACGTGTTTCTTTGCAGCACGTTTGCGAATTTGGAGAGTTTGATCCATCTATTATAGATCGAGTTGTTGCCAATTATAACTCGTCGGACTCTGACGCTAGCCAACAAGCAGCAATCTTGCAACCCAATAGACGTGTTCGCAGGCGCTTTGGTCAAGCAGCATATGTGAGGCCACAAGATGTAGCCTCTGACAACTCGGGGGATGATCATGCAGAGCACATTCCCAACGAGGCAATGTTTGAGCCCGAGATTGATGAAATGATCGAGACGATCATGGATTTAGAAAGGCTTATCTATGATGATATGAAAAATGAAGCCGATACGCCATTGTATAATGGAGCACGTATGTCTAGATTGAAAGCACTCCTGGTTCTTCTCAACATGCACGCAAAGTTTGGATGGAGTGACACTAGCGTCACAGCACTTTTCAGGTGATCTATTACAATTAGTTTACTTTAATAAAACTCTAAATGTATAATGATCTGATAGATTTTTACACGACTGTATCGTATTTTTATGTTGTGTAGATTGCTTAAAGAGCACATACTACTAGCTGACAATGTGATGCCAGATTCCCGAGATGAAGCAAGAAAGATTTTGCGAAACTTGGGGATGGATTACAATTCTATCCACGCTTGTCCTAATGACTGCATTCTTTTCAAAGGGGAATACATAGACATGGAGAAGTGTCCGAAATGTGATTCCGAAAGATATCGAGTAGATCTCCACGGGACAAAAATTCCACAAAAGGTGTTGCGACATTTTCCTCTGCTTCCTCGCATCAAGCATTTCTTCGAATGTAAGTCCATGGCCGCCCTAGCCATGGCATGAGGAGAATAAATCTTCGGATGGTGTGCTACGAATTCCTGCAGATTGCGCAGCCTGGAAACATATAGATGGAACATGGTCGGATTTTGCCAGGGAAGCTCGAAATTTGCGCTTAGGCCTGGCTATGGATGGCGTAAATCCATTTGGTCAAAGATCAACATCTTACAGTGTATGGCCCGTTGTCATCGTCAACTACAACATTCCCCCGTGGTTGCCTACGAAGAAGGGGCACCTATGGCTAAGCTTGATTGTGCCAGGGCGATATAAAGTGGGGAATATGGATGTGTATCTTCGTCCACTATTGGAAGAGCTACAACAATTGTGGATTGGCATAGAGGTGGTGGATATGAGCCGACACACAGGACGACGGAATGCTTTGATCAGAGGCATTCTAATGTGGACCATGCATGACTATCCCGGGCTAACAAAATGCTCAGGTGATCTATTGACACTCCTCACTCAGACACTGTAAATCTTGTTTTTTCCCATAGTTGATCTATTATCATGTGTATACATACAGGGCTTCAAACAAGCGGATACAGAGCATGTGTCACATGTGGACCTAGACTGAATGCACGTAGGGCGCCCTCACTGAAGAAGCAAATCTACGAAGGTCATCAAGCGTATCTTCCAGAGAATCATGTGTTACGCGATGGATTTTTGGGAAGAGAGCCACCAAGGATGTTTGCACAAGCATGGTTAGAGCAAAAGGAGATGTGCGATGACGGATTGCCTCCAGGGATGAAGGGACTATCTCTATGGTACGAGTTACCATACTGGCCCCGACTCATGATCAATCACTTGCTCGATCCAATGCACATATTCAAGAATGTGGGTAATCTACTATGGGACCATCTGACCGGCAAGAAAGATACTTTGGGAGCCAGAGTTGACCTTAGAAATGTGGATCGTATGGAGCAATATTGGCCGCAAACAGCGTCTGATGGATCGATAAAACTCCCTAAAGCACCATGGATTTTCACAGGAGCCCAAGAACGCAAAGTAAAAGAGACCATTCGATCTTTGCGGACCCCCACTGGCGTAATGCACTCACTCCAAACGTGTTTTACTAAAGAAGGAAAGCTTACCGGTTTGAAGTCACACGATTGGCATAAAATGTGTCAGGTACGTTCATAGTGGACTTTAATATCATTGCATAAAATGTGGACTTTAATATCATTGCTGCACATACTTTACAGTTTATTTTACCGGTTGCCGTTGAGGGATGTTTGTCTCTCGACATCCGTAACACAATCTACAAACTTGCAAAGCTGGTGCAATGGATCTCACAAAAGGAGATCAACATAGACTCCATACCATTCGTCAAACTAAATGCTGCGGAGCTTGTGTGCATGTTTGAGAAACATTTTCCTACTACCATGCTAACCATTCAGGTGCATCTTCTTGTTCACATAGTTGATGAGGTGGAAATAGCTGGCACAGTTCATTCCAGATGGATGTTCTTCTTAGAACGTTTCATGAAAACGCTTAAGGGATATGTGCGTCAAAAGGCACGTCCGGAGGGTAGCATGGCAGAAGGTTGGTTGGTATCAGAGTCCCTAGTGTACATTGGAGAGTGGCTAGACGGATTTGATAAAGCCCGGGACACGCTATGGCAAACCATAGATAATGAGCGCATATCTGGGATTTTCATGTGCAATCTCGGTGTTGAGAAGAAGATGACGGAACATCTAGAGGCTAAAATCAACCGATTTTGCATGCTTCACAATCCAGTGATGCAAAAGTGGATTTCACAATATGAGGATGCAAAGCAAGAGCGACAAAGGGCACGAATCGAGTGGAGACGGGGAAGACAACCACCAATGCACTATCCGACGGTTCTGGAGAGCCTACCAACCTTCATGAGCTTAAGATGGTTGCACAACCAATTGAAAAGCGCACAACAATGCAGTGACGAAGTGACTGAGGAAGAGTGGGAGTACTCTCGGGGTTGCGCGACAAAGGTAAGTTTGCAATGTACGACTAGCTAGTGACTTTATTTCTAAACGTTTGAACGGCCACTCATAATCTTTGTTCGTTGTAGTATAAGTCATACACAGCAGCATGGTGTAAACGAATTTTAGGGTGGAACGAATCGACAAAAAGTTATGTGGCTCTGGCAGGTAATATTTCATCCTATAAAGTCTACATCAAACTGGTGGTACGTCATAGAGGTAGCCCCTCGTAGTGCAAGGACGTATGAAGGCTACCATGTGCCAATCACAACGGCATCAATGGAGGAGATCAGAGAAGATGCTCAATCAGAAGCCGCTGCGGTGGTGCCAGACGAGCATCAAGATGCTACTACTCTATATGGGGTGCATGCAGAGGAGCTACAAAATGAAACAGAGGATATGTGTTTAAACGGAGAGCTCTATATAGATATAGGAAGTTATGCTGAGTTATGCGAGGATGAGAGAGAGATCTCTTAAAGCCACAAATATTGTATTTGAACAATTTTGCTCCTTGTTGTAAAAGCTCTGGCTCTCTAAGTACCTTCCATGGTGTATAACGCTCTTTTCTACTCGCGCTCACATCTTTTGATTGAAAATTCTGAGTTTTCGACTTGCCTCTTCTATCACTCAATTCATTGCGTCATTGTATTTATATGCGTCATTACGTCATTGTATTTAATGGTCTTTGCGTCATTGTCTACTCTATTCATTCAATATTAAGTTTAAATATTCGTGTGTTTAATGCAGGTATGAATGATGAGGAGTTTCTTTCTTCTTTGTCACCGCAGCAGAGACAGTGGTACGTGGAGCGTCATCGCTCTGGCGCATCATCGCGCGTTCCTACTCCATCCGCATCTCCCTCTCTTTCGGAGCATTCGGCGCGCTCCGAAGCTTCGGCGTCGACGAGACGAGCTTCACACTCGTCTAGACACCAGCACTCTAGTGGTGGCGGTGGCGGTTGTTGTGGGGATTCCGCCACCGATGCCTCCACACCGCCTCGTGTTCGACAAGGCTCTTTACCCTCCCCTTCTTTGCCCGCCCCCACACGAGCCACAGCATCGCCATCTTTGCCAGGTTTTGCACGGCTGACTGTTCCTAGCAGCTACACACCTCTACCGACTCCGCCAGGAGCCACCCCACTCGACACTCCTCGCTTCGGGGCCCAGACGCCGGTGGAGACACCTGACGTCCGTACCCCCATCGACACGCCGCTAGAGACCCCTGCCGGGACACCCAGGTTCACACGTCACCGGCCAGAGGGCTTGCCTTACTCCGTCGACTTCAGCGGCGGCATCATCATGGATGATGACGGCAAGAAGGTGATCTCGCGCATGCGTGGTCTTTGCTCTCAGCTGTTTAGACACTACATACTAAACAAATGGAGTGAAGTACCAAGTGATTTAAAAAACAGAGTCATCAGCATACTTCATGATGAGTTTTCCGTTCCAACACGGGATCAGCGCTTCAATGAAGACCTGATGAAGATTCGAATGCGCGAATACTGCAAACACAAGCGTTCCGAAGTGCAAAAAGCAATCAAGCATGGGTGGAACAGGCCAGATTGGCTGGCCAAAGAAGATTGGAAGAATGCGAAGAAAGCAGCGCGCGAGAATCCCGACAAGTGGAAGCAACAAAAGGATGCAGCCAGAGCGCGAGTAGAGGCAGGGAGCTCGCACCACTTGGGGAGCGGTGGATGGGCATCATTTGAGGCCGATTTTGTAAGTGTTTTCGCATTGCTCTTTATGTTCGATAGTTTAGGGTTTATGAGTTTTTTAATTCTAGCATAATGAATTCTTTGTATGTTTTGACAGTGGTCGATGACAGGACGTGATCCCACACCGTACGAGCGCGAGTACGCAGGTAGGAAGGGCTTAAACGCCCTGATGGACATTCTCAGTTCTCACGGCGGCATGGTTAGTATTAGGGTTTACTCTTTTCTATTTTTTGTATTGTTTTATAAATGTCGTTATATGTTTATACTTATTGAAAGCTGTCTTATTGTCTTTTTTTGCAGAATCCGACAGATACACCGCTTGGATGCGATGAGACGTCTGACTAGACGACGTCAGTTTAGCCGTAGCTAGATAGCATTAGTTTAGGGTTTCTCATAGCTTATGTATCATGAGACGGATTTTATACGTCTTTTTGAACCATGTATATTATTACATTTGTCACCGCAGTTCATTTTGCCAATCAATTCTTTATGCCTATGATGTTGTACAATTGTCATTATTACATTTGCCAATCAATTCATTTTGCCTATGATGTGTACAATTGTCAATTTTACGCTTGTCAATTTTGCAAACAATGCGTCTTGTGGGTGACTATTTTGGGTCTATTATCTACCCTTGCACTTTTTTAAAAAAGTGAATCAAGTACAATATGGTTGATGGGTGGCAGGGCATTCAATGCCCTATCACCAAAAAAAAATTCTCTCGGGCGTCGCTATAATCGTCGCTATTTATGGCTCTAGAGCGTCGCTATAGACTTCTGTGTAAACGTCGCTATCACCGTCGCTATGTCCGTCGCTATAAGCGTCGCTATATAGCGACGCTTATAGCGACCGTCATAGTGACGGTGATAGCGACGCATATAGCGACGCTCTCGTAGCGACGGTTTTAGCGACACCGGGGGTTATAAAAACCCAGTGTATTTCCGTCGCTAACAGCGTCACAAGAGCACACAACCTCTTGTAGTGAATGCCAACCGACTACGAAGCCTCACTATATCGATGCTAGCAAAGCGAGAACCACAGGCATAAAATGTCAATCCGTGGGATGGAGCTGACCCGACTAGTGCATGTGAACTACAAGAGATAGCTAATCTCTCGGAAAACCCAAGTCCAATGTGCTCTTGCCTAGATTGGTCTCAGATGTGTGTCAAACATCAAAAGCAACTTTCCTTACCGCAAGCCTAACCCAATGAATTTGTATAGCTATGATGGTCCGAATGCAATTAAACTTGCAACCTAGAATATGCAGAGTATCCTCAGCATCCCCACATGCTCAAAAGTCATTTCTTACACTAAAAAAAAATCGCACCTAAGATAAACGTCCTATTTTGGTAGGTCAATTTCAAACTCCGAAGAACTCTATAGCTTTCTTAGGATGTGCTCTATCTATCCCTATGGTCAAAAATCAGTTTAGATGTGTGTATTGTGTGTAGGGAATGAAAATAGCTCATAGATGGGCATGCCTAAAAACATAACTTCATCGTGTAAAACTTACATAGAAAGAGAGATCTTTGTAAGCCCTTGGTCCCTTTATACTCTTACGATATTTCTCATTAATACATGAGGTTGTGATACAATCAATGGGAATAAAAATAAGAGTGATGTCCTTTTGATGCTTTCATTAGCCAAGCAGCTAACATCTGTATGGATTTGTTATTGTAGTCTTTCAATGCATGTATCATTGTCCGGTTGATGGCTAATCTTGATGCATGGTTTTTACCATGATGTTTGAAAAGAGTATGTGTGCTCTGATCTGGGTATATTTTTGTATTTGTATACGAATGTGCATGTGTATGAGTGCACATAAGTGGGACGAAATAGAGAGATACTTATCACGACAAAAGTTTGAATTATAAACCCTTAAAATTGGATTGTTGCAAATGAATCAAATGTAAGCCTCGTTGTCCGGTTTGTTGTTAAGCTTGTTGCTCGACATATATCATAACGTTTGAGAAGACTACATGTGCAATGTTTTGGGTGTATTTTTGTGCTTGTGTATGAGTGTACATGAGTGAGGTAGAGATAAACCTTGGTTGTAGCATTGTCCAGTAGGTGGTTGCTTTGTTGCTTGACATAGATTATGATGTTTGAAAGAGAGAGAGAGAGAGAGAGAGAGAGAGAGAGGAGAATTTGAATAAAGGAAACTATCACAAGAGATGCTAAAGCTATATCCGATGAGGAGAGTTGAACTCTAGACCAATTATTCAAGAGAGAAATGGCATAACCAATCTACCACACTTGGGTGATAGAAAATTTATTTCATTTTCCTCTTTTTTTAGCTCACATACACCCATCGCACAACACACACACACACACACACCCCTGAGAGAGAGAGAGAGAGAGAGAGAGAGAGAACATATATATATATATATATATATATATATATATATATATATATATATATATATATATATATATATATATATATATATATATATATATATATATAGGGAGAGAGGGAGGAGAGAAAGAGAGAGAGAGAATCTTTTTGAAATTTGCTCGTCGGATTCCAAAAAAGCGCTCGTCGAAAACTTCTTGGCAAAATTATTACGTCTAAGTACACGTGCGGGCGGCCGAACATGGTGAGTGGACGGACTCTAGGTAGGCACATAAGCCTTTACCCCAACAACTAGGGAATCTATTGAGGCATCATGTAGCAAGTGTAACGCATCCCATCTCTCAAACCACTTCTTTATCTCTTGCATCAATCTTGTGCTCAAGATCTTGCTTTTATACATCTTTTGAACTTTTTTACTTGCTTCCCATGTAGTTGTTGAAAGTTGATGTGAGGGGTTTTGATGCATCTTTATCATGTACTCCACAACCCTTTTCATGCCCATAACCTCAATCAAAAGAGATCTCGACTCATGAAGAAGAAGCACATACGATGTTGTGTCTAAACTTGGAAAAAATTTGTAAGAAAACGTTTTTGGACATTCGCAAATTCTTTCCAAGTAGACTTTGAGATGCTCCCACCCCACACTTCAACTCCTTAAAAAAGAACAGGTGTCACCAATGTGTCAGAAAGGTGCTTCTTGAGAACCCAACATTGGCATCCCCTGCATTACACATGTTCTCAAATGGATATCCAACTTCCAGACAACACATAGCACATTCATGCCACTTGTGATTGGCCGAAACATCAAGGCCAAGATACGTAAATCTCTCAATAACTTATAGTGTCTCATTGATGTACACAATGCATGGCTTCTCCTTATGGCTAGTTTTCACAAGCATAACCTTTGTTTTGGATTCATTCACAATTAGCTCACGATGCAAGCAAAAATTCCCTAGGAAAACCATAAGCTTTTGTGCATCCTCTAAACTGTGTGCTCTATAGAAGCATTACATCATCTACATACAATAAAGCATGATTATCGCATTGCAAATAGTAAACTCTTCAATGCATTCTTGTTGCATAAAGTCGAGTACCAATTTTCTAATTAATTGATGCATAGACCAAAGAGAGTTGGTAACAATAGAAATCCTTGTTTAACCCTAATAGTGCTTGTAAAAAGTTTTGAAATTCCTCTTTCCATGCGCAATTGATATATCACCTTCTCATAGATTCAAGAAACCACAAGCATAAACTCACTTGGCACTTGGAGTTATTCCATCCTTCTCTACAACTTGTTATGCTGAATCAGATCAAAGGTTTTCTAGAAGTCCATGAAGCAACAATACAATTGCTTGCCTTTCAACCGACTTTCCTCCATGAGAATGCAAAGAGTGACAAGATGGTCAATGGTGCTATGGATTCAACAAAAACCCGTTTGTCCTTTTTCATTCTTGCCATTCTTCCTAGCCCGTCACACACATCCTCAATATTAAAAAAAGAGGGCATACATGGGAGTGAACCATAAAATGGTATCTTTGCCTACAGTGCATGTACGTGTCCATAAGACTCAAGTCACCAAAACTCTCAGCCCGCTCGTCCTTCAAGTTTCTTAAAAATCTTCCATATGCATCTGCCTTTTCTTGGACTTGAAAAAATTGACGCTTTACTTCCCATGCTCTTCACTTCTCTTGAATCAATCCCTTGTATGCATGCAAATGACTTTGATAGTTATCTTTGTCCATAGTTGCATTTAGCTTTATCAAGAACTTTTGAGCATCTTCACACTTTTTATCAAACCATATTTTGTTGTTGATACCATTGGCATGCTTTATGGCAAAGCATTCTCTAGCACAAGAACAAATTACTTTCTTGAAAGCTTCCCATTTAGTTTTCAATGGTGTATCATATTGAAGCTTTGTCATCCATAACGTTTTCTCAATCATTTCAATATCAATTGGTCTCCATTTGAAATCCATACAAAGAGATAACTTCTCTTCCCTTTGGCTGAGATTATCATGCTTAGATGTTTCTCCTCTTGTAAGGTCAAGTCCAATGGTTTAATTGTGGGTTCCATTGACCAAGTGTAAAACTCTTTATTTGATACATGATGGCTTTGGAAAGTAGAATATAATTACACTATCTCCATTGTGTTTTTAACATATAAATCCATCAGCTTCACTCCATAAAGATATACCATTGGAAATAAGTATACCTGTACTATTGCACATGTGTAAAAGTAGCTTTTCGTAGTGATCCGGCTCTTTCTAATCCATTGAAGTACAATCATACAAGTAAGCTTCCTCCAACTCCCTTGAAATGTATGGCATATCAAATTGTTGTGTATCATATTGTAATGTTTTTATGCAGACATTCATATCCCCAAAGGTAATAAAATCACCATGGCCGTTAAAATATACAATGTCCTCCTCTAAATAAACAAACAACTGATCTCTATCCATGGAAACATAAAAGGGGGAATCATGAGGAGGATTGTAGCAACCCGCTACATAAATAAATGCTCGTTTTGGTGTCATAATTAAAAGCCATACATAATGTTAGGGGCTCACAACCCTAACAAAGATTCAGTAAGAGAGACATACAATGCAAGGGGGAAAAATGACAGTAGACTGCCGATTAAGTCACAAAACTGCAAAGCATATAAACAATAGACACTAGAGAGGGGAAAAGGGGAACACACCCAGAACACAACACAATGCCTCACTATAGCTCAGGGTTTACACAACCCCCCAATCCACTAGAGTTCACCTTCAAAACTCGACACTATTTGCAAGCAAACCATTGCCTACGCACAACCATATGCACACATGCTTTGCAATGCTCCAAATAGACCCAATCATCCCGCTCTGCCCAAATCACAGCCTTCCACATGCACACAGCCTCTCTCTATCTCGCTTTGCATGACAAATTTTGGGGGGGGCACACACACTGACACACGCCCAAAAACGCACGCACACAAGCAGAGAAGAGAAGGGGGAAGGGAGAATTGACGCCAAAAGACAGCAATGATGGCTTCCACTAACATCAACACGACCGTGTACAAAACCAATCCTGAGTCGATGCAATCCTTGGCCAGAAAGCATAATGGCAAAAAAGCCTAATGGCAAAAAGCCCTTTCCAAATCATGTACATCTACTTTTATAGGAGTTGGCTAAGTCCAAAAAAAGAAAAAAAGGAAGCTCCCCAGCTCATTCACTTCAAACTTGAGCTCCTTTTGGTATTTCTCATGGTTTCCACACATCTAGCACCCCACTTTGGTATTATTTTGCATGCTAGACACCTCGCATTGTTTTTTGTCCGCCCGGCTCGGCCCTTGGAATTGTCCAATTGCCCTTTGGGCCCTCTTTGCACATGGCACTCCCCTTGGGCTCTCTCTCTCTCTCTCTCTCTCTCTCTCTCTCTCTCTCTCTCTCTCTCTCTCTCTCTCTCTCTCTCTCTCTCTCTCTCTCTCTCTCTCTCTCTCTCTCTCTCTCTCTCTCTCTCTCTCTCACACACACAAATGTAGATTGTTGGGGGATACCTCCCCTAGCACTAGCGATATCGCTAGTGGGGGGGGGGGCTTTTGCTTTCAAAAAGTGGGCGGCCTCTTCACTGGCGCAGGAACCCAGCCCATTGCGGGCTTCTGCCATGTCATCAACCTGCACGGGACCGCCGCCCAATGAGCACCACCAACTGCCATCGCCGCCACCTTCACCGCCCAAAGGACCACCGGCATCACTGCCCTGCAGCGTGCGCATAGTGCCACCCATAGGCCCGCCATAGCCCACGCCAAGGGGGAGCTCCCCTCTCCCTTCTTCTCTTGCTAATCGCCCTCAAGGCTTGGCCTATAAAGACTCTGCCTGCTTGCTCCTTTTTTGCATGTGGGCTTAATGCCCTGCCATGTGGCACCCCCCGGGCATTCACCCCCAAACCTTTAGAAAATTCAAGCTTTTTTCCACAAAAAAAAACCCCTAGCATTGCAACTTTTTTGCTCCTTTTGACTTGCAGCATCTTCATGCTCACATGCTCAATGAGCAGTCTATAAAGCCAGGTGGGAAGACCTCCTTGCCGACTTTGAACCCCTCGGCCTTGCTACATCTTGATCGTCCCAAGACCGCAAACCAAGGTTGCTAAAAATCGAGAAAAACCATCTATTTGCACTCCACCGCCAAATGCTCCCAACTTCACCAGGCTGTAGCTCGGTGCTCGAGGCTCAGAATCAAGAGCCATTGATCCCTGTTGATCCATTACATCACATAGCACCTTCTCGAACTCTGTCAAGGCCCAAAAAAGCCAGTTGGCATGACTCCCCATGCTATCAGGTGGGCACCAACTCGGCCCCCCAGCAAGAATTCAAATGGCCATAACCTGCAATCCGATCTGCAATCCGAGATGGGTATGCTCCATAATTCAAGTGCTACATGTCTATACATTGACAGCCACTTGGGACACTTGTCATCAGCAGCCCTATCCTTTGAGGATCTGCAATGCACTACATCGTCAAACTCAAATATCTTGGGCTCCGTAGCTCTGTTTGATGAGGCATTTAGACTTGCTCCTTCAACACTTCAAGCTCTACATTTCTAGGCCCAAATATTGCACCTTGAACCTCCTTCATCTCCCACCCAAATTAGCCCCCTTTGGAGCCCTTCTTGGCCTATAAAACGCATCAGCCATAGACATCCGTTGCTATTGTCTACCCAAGATCTTTATAGCTGCTCTTACCCTTTACCATGCATTTGCAAGCCTGTACATACCTGCCGATGCCATCTTCTATGGTCGACCAAGTTTGGCTGCACCACCATTGCCCACCCCCTAGTTGAGCATTCATGCTCAACCAAAAAAGAGCTTTATTCCACTTCTAACTGTAAAACTTGGCACACACTATCAGAAAACCAAGACCATATATACATAGTCTTATTGTAGCCTACTGCCAAACCTTTAAGTGGGTTGCCCCACCCTTTGCATCACATAGCTTCCGCCTGAATCAAAAACCTGACACTGGTACCTTGTATAACCGCTTACCATAGTGCTACACGCCAGCACATAGACCATCATGTGTGTAGACCATCCATGGCATGCCTTCAACACTCCATGCATCCCTCCGCAAACTGCCCATTATATACCGAGCAACACCAAGCATGTACCTAACAACAAGCTCAAACACATGTCTGACCCTCACTCCCAACCAAGTAATGTGGAGGCCTCAACCATAGACCCATGTATCTGTTGAACCATCCACCTCACAACAGTATCTACAGCCATATCCATCAACCAAAGCTCACATACCTTCAGTGGAAGCAAAGCTACTGCCCGGGATTCTCCTTGATCTATCACCACTAGACATATTTGCTGCATCGAAATCTTCACAGTCTTTGGCAGCACAACCTCTTCTTTGGCAATACACTCGATTCCAGCATCATCAAGCCCTCCTGTTGCAACCAGCTACTTTTCAATGTCAATCAGCTCCACTTGCCTGTCAGTTTCAACTTCTTGTGCTTCAATCACCTCTTCTACCGCTGCATCATGCTCTACCAAGGTAGAGAGAAATTCTCCCCACACTGCATCCTCTTGTTCATCATCGCTGGATAGGGCCACTTTATCCCTTGTGACAAGAATCTGCACCATCTCCGTCTGCATGCCTCCATCGATGGGCATAGACTCCTCCACTTGGTCTCTATCAAGCATATCGGCTCGCTCTATTCCTTGCTCTTCTTGAACATGGGCTATTGCCATATCATTAAAAACATAACAAGGCAGATTTACCTTTACTAGTGCAGGTTCTTTAAAATCCGTTTCTTTGCCATAGGATGTGGATTCATCCGCTCTATCCTCCTCACTTGTCTCCCTGCAACTCAAGCTTGTATCTTCTCCCTCATCGGCATCATCATATACCGACTCCATGTCTGCATCTTCATCCGCCTGCTGCTCCACAAATGCTTGATCATCTTCATGACTTTGCTCACTTTCTCCACTTGCTTCTAAACCCTCTGTATCTGTACCCTGACTGCACTCTACTATCTTTTCATGCAAGCCTTCCACAAGAACGGGCTTTACCTCTTTAATCCGCTCTGGAATCTCAACATCTGCTACCGCTTTTGCACCTTGGTTCACCTTACATGGGGCTTCTCCTTGTTGACAAGCCTATCCACCCTCGGCACATGCACACCAAAAACCAAAAACCTCCAAGGAACATAACCAACCATGGGCCTTACCTCCATATGCTCTGCACTTCGAACAATTGGAACCACCTTTGGTCAGACCAAAGAACACTCTACTACCGCCACAACAGGCACATTCTGTCGGCTTCAACACGCCCAATTTGAGCTTCCCCTTTACCTTTCTACGCTTAATCTTGGCAAGATATACCATGTCTTCATATGTATCAACACCGTCTTCCACCTTTTCTCTAATACTCAAATGCAAGCACTCTAGTAGCTTTACTTACATTCTGGCATACCGCCTTCAGCTTTGCACCAGCTTCCTCTACAATAATCACTTCTCAAAACCGCTCCATAAACTGATTTTGCAGCTTCTGCTATGATCCTCGATCCCTGCTCTTTAAACCATCAAACCAAATCTTGGCTCGTCCGCACATCAACAACGGCATCGTCTGCAGCTTTTCTACATCCATCAACATGTGCATTGATAGTAGCCATAGCTTGAAATCTGCTAACCAATCCTTGAAATCTTCAACGCCCGTAAATATGGGGGGAACTTGGCTCCACCATCTCTGCCAGCTTCAAACTCAGCCACTGAACACTTTGACCATCAACCAACCGCTTTGTTGTCTACCAAACATTGCTTTAGACCTCAAATCGGAGCATCAGACAACTCCTCAGTGGGGGCACCAAAAGATGGAGAGGGGGACAGGGGAACACACCCAAAGCACAACACAATTCCTCACTATAGCCCAGGGTTTACACAACACCCCAATCCACTATAGTTCACCTTCAAAACTCGACACTATCCGCAAGCAAACCGCCATCTGCACACGACTATACGCACACACGCTTTGCAATGCTCCAAACATACCCAATCATCCCACTCTACCCAAATCACAACCTTCCACACGCACACAGCCTCTCTCTATCTCTCTTTGCACGACAAACTTTGGTGGGGGGCACACACCGACACATGCCCAAAAACGCACGTACACAAGCAGAGAAGAGAAGGGGGAAGGGAGAATTACCACCAACAGACAGCAATGATGGCTTCCACTAACATCAACACGACCGTGTACAAAACCAATCCTGAGCCGGCACAACCCTCGGCCAAAAAGCATAATGGCAAAAAAGCCTAATGACAAAAAGACCTTTCCAAATCACGTACATCTCCTTTTATAGGGGTTGGCTAAGTCCAAAAAAAGAAAAAAAGGGAGCTCCCTAGCTCGTGCAGTTCAACTTGAGCTCCTTTTTGTATTTCTCATGGTTTCCACACATCTAGCACCCCACTTTGGTATTATTTTGCATGATGGACACCTCGCATTGTTTTTTGTCCGCCCGGCTCGGCCCTTGGAATTGTCCAATTGCCCTTTGGGCCCTCTTTGCACATGGCACCCCCCTTGGGCTCTCTCTCTCTCTCTCTCTCTCACACACACAAATGTAGATTGTTGGGGGATACCTCCCCTAGCACTAGCGATATCGCTAGTGGGGGGGACCCTTTTGCTTTCAAAAAGTGGGCGGCCTCTTCACTAGTGCAGGAACCCAGCCCATTGCGGGCTTCTGCCATGTCATCAACCTGCACGAGACCGCCGCCCAATGAGCGCCACCAACTGCTCGCCGCCACCTTCACTGCCCAAAGGACCACCGGCATCACTGCCCTGCAGCGTGCGCATAGTGCCGCCCATAGGCCCGCCATAGCCCACGCCAAGGGGGAGCTCCCCTCTCCCTTCTTCTCTTGCTAATCGCCCTCACGGCTTGGCCTATAAAGACTCCACCTGGTTGCTCCTTTTTTGCATGTGGGCTTAAACGCCCTGCCATGTGGCGCCCCTAAGGCATTCACCCCCAAGCGTTCAAAAAATTCAAGTTTTTTCCCAAAAAGAAACCCCCCAGCATTGCAACTTTATGGCTCCTTTTGACTTGCACAATCTTCATGCTCACATGCTCAATGAGCAGTGTGTAAAGCCTGGTGGGAAGACCTCCTTGCCAGCTCTGAACCCCCTAGCCTTGCTACATCTTGATCCTCCCAAGTCCGCAAACCAAGGCCACTAAAAATCAAGAAAAACCATCTATTTGCACTCCACCGCCAAATGCTCCCAACTTCACTAGGCCGTAGCTCGGCGCTCGAGGCTTGGAATCAAGAACCGTTGATCCCTGTTGATCCAAGACATCATAGAGCACCTTCTCAAACTCTGTCGAGGCCCAAAACATGCCAGGTGGCACAAGAAGTTTACTTAACCATTGATGCCAGGGTGACGCCAGTTCTAGTGGGCTACTCTATCAGCGTACCAATTTTGCCAATTTACCGAGAGTCACTATCTGAGGGTGGACGTATCAATTTGCCAATTAGCCAAGAGTCACTATCTAAGAATGGACTTATCAATTTGCTTCCCACTAGGGAGGCACTGGGGAGGGGTTGCGTTGGGAGTTGGGAGACCAGGATAAATATGGGAGGAGATGTACACCTACAAAGCCATTGTAAAACAATGTAGTGAAATCAAGGAATTGGATTTCGCTCACAGATGGGGTATGATTTTAAAAAATTAAAAATAAAAGTCACGTGAGATTATTAGTAACTTATGCTAAGCTGCTTGGCAAAAGCAAACACCGAATGGGAAGAGAATTGAATGAGGGCGAGGCTTGGACAAGGGCGAAGGGTGAGACCTGGCGAGGCAGGGTGGGGGTTAATGGAGAGGTAGGTCCGAGGCAAGGACGAGATCTAATGGCAAGGCAGGGCTAAGGCGGGGTCTAATGGCAAGGCAGGTCCAAGGCGAGGGTAAGGTGAGAGGGGAGGGCGAGCGATTGTCCAGGCAAATGGCAAGTAACCAACTGAGGTGAACGGCGAGTGGTCATCAGTAAGGCGAGGGCAAGTGAATGGCCATTGAAGCAACCAGAAGGGCGGTGGACCAACAATTGAAGGGTGAGAAGGAGAGGCCACTTGCAACCACCCAAAATAGAAGATAATTTGAAAAGGAAACATCACACTCGGGAGGAGCTTGAGAAAGACAGGACATATCCACTCGTTAAGAACAGAACAACTTGCCAGAATTCAAACCGTGCAATAGGCTGATAGGTAAGTGCGATTGGTAGTTGAATTATGAATGCATTTCCATATTGAATTGTAAAAGAACCTTTTGAAAAGCACCACCATAAGCAACACCCACTCAGTGAGACAATCAAAGATGTAGTAGGTAATGAGGACATTTAGTGCCAAGAATGTTAAAGGAATAGCGTTAGAGAAGAGTGATATGGCAGAGTGACCCAGAATTAAGAATAGGTGAGGAAGATAAAGAGTATAACCAGATAGAAAAGAAACTATCGGAATTAAGAATATCATACACTTGCTTTGCACGAACTACATGAGGGAACAAAGAGGCTACCATCAAAACTTAAACCCATCAACACCAAATAGACCTACTCATATAAAACAGGTGAGGAAGCAATTATTGAATAGTGAGACTTGGCTCAAACCAACAGAGGGAGAAAGCCAATAGATATTTTTAAAGGGAGGAATGATAGCACTTAATCCGAGATCCATTGATTAGGGGTAGAGGGAGGCCTTCTAGGGTGGATAATTGGACAACCCCTTGGGGCAGAATCTCCTGCACTTTGTAAGGTCCTTGCCAAGTAGGGGTGAGCTTTTTGGACTTCCTTTGGTAGCGAGCCTGATAGAGTAGCACTAATGAGTCAGACTTGAATTTTGGTTGGCAAAGATGACGATCATGACACGCCTTACGACGGAGTTGTTCTGCTTGGAGTGTATTGGAGGCTAACAAGCGACTCTCTTCCAATTGGGAGAGATGAGAGATGTAGGTAGATCCCATACCCCAATCAACACGAAGACTGCCTACCCGAGGGGAGCCTGAGTTGAATTGAACGGAGCTATGGCTTCCAAACCAAAGGCTAGTTGGAAAGGGGTGTGAGTGGTTGTCTCTTTGAAGGAAGTGCGGTATGCCCAGAGGGTAACATGGATAGCTTGAGCCCATGATGTTGGATGGAGATGGCATGCTTTCCATAGAAGGGTGATTAGAATCTTGTTCATGATCTCTGCCTATCCATTGACTCTAGGGTAATAGGCACAAGATTTGGGATGAAAAATCTTGTAGTTGGAAAGCAAAGTCAAGATCGGCTCATTAACAAAGTGATCCCCCTGATCACTGGTGATCTCTAGGGGACATACAAACCTTATAATATGTTTTCGTACAAAAACTTTGCTACAGTATTGCTAGTGCAATTAGTTGTGGCTAGTACATGTGCCCACTTGGTAGAGTAATATGTAGCCACAAGCAGATACTTCCGATTACCTGGTTGAGCTAAGGGAGAAATTGGACCCACAAAGCCTAGCCCCCATCTCTCAAATGGTAGAGTAATATTAGTTGTGGCTAGTACATGTGCCCACTTGGTAGAGTAATATGTAGCCACAAGCAGATACTTCCGATTACCTAGTTGGGCTAAGGGAGAAATTGGACCCACAAAGTCTAGCCCCCATCTCTCAAATGGTAACACACCATCGAGACGTGTAGAGGACGGCTGGACTGCTTACTTGGTTTCATTCCACACCACTAACAAACATCACAAGCTTTGACATAAGCAATTGCATCCCTGAATACATAAGGCCACCATAGACCACTCTGTAGAATTTTTTGGGTGGTGATGTGACTAGGGTAAGTGCCACCAATGGAACCATTGTGGACATCCTCAAGAATATGCTCAACTTCATGGGGAGAGACACATGCCTCATAATACCATCCGGGCCCGACTTGTAGAACTAGCCTCCAATGAGAGTGAATAGTTGAGAGTTCAACAACAACCTACGATAAACCTTTAGGAGACACCACATGGCCTAAAAGTGTACCTTCAGTGACCAAAAAATGGCATTTGTTTGGATTGAGCTTTAGACGTACCTCCCTACACCTGAGGAAGATGGCAAAGAGTTGAGCAAGGTGCTCCTCTAGATTCTCCACTGGGGTTGAACATTGAGCACCCGAGAATGTTGAAAAATCATCCATGAATATGTGAAGATGATCTGTGAGCAAAGGAAAAATGATGAGATATATTGTGTGATTGAAAGATGGTGGAGCATTTTTCAGCTCAAAAGACATTCTGGTGTAAATAAAAATACCCCAGAGAGTCACAAAAGCCATTTTGAGCTGATCACCCGGATGGATGCCCAACTAATTGTAGCCACTGAACCCATCCATGAAACTGTAAAGTCCATGCCCTAACACATCTTCGAGCGCACACTCAGTGAAGGGTGTGGGGAAACCATATGGGATAGTTACCTTGTTCAGAGCGCGGTAGTCGATGCACACGTAGATTTTATTGAATTGCTTCTTACGTGCTATGACAATGGGTGATAACCATTCAGAGTGTTCCATTGGAAAATGATACCTACTTCTTGCATTTGACAGCTTTTGCATACTTACGGTTGAGCTTGTAAGCTCGGTCTCTGACTGGCTTAGCCCCTTCAAATAGAGAACTAGTATGGATGCCCAATTCTGGTCGGATTCCTTCCAAATCTTTGTAAGACCAAGCAAAAACATCTTTAAAGGAGTGCATAAAGGAGACTACATGATCGAGTAGTGTGGGATGATCCCATAACCAAGTGGCTAAGAGGATGTGCTCAGGGTCGTTAGGGTCACCCAGGTTGCTTCTCTGACCGGGCCAAGAGGTGTAGCTAGTGAGGGTGCATTAGAAGATGAAGATTGAGCCACCTCTTGGAGCTTTGAGACATCATGGGTTGGTGTCTGATCGATGTGATAATCAGCATACTCCTCTTGTAACAATCCTGGTGGAAGCTCCTCGAAGGGTGAGTCCTCAGACACAGCAGAGTGCTTTTGCATGGGCAAGGAGTAAGGGGAGAGGTGAGACGTTGTTGAACTCTTGCAAAGGAGATTTCTTCCCTCGTCTATGCTCTGTTATATGTTCACCAAGGCCAATGGATTCCATCACGGGGGCAACATAAGTACAATCCTCAATGACTGTCACACTTGCTTGTGGATGATGTAGCTCATTGGTCTCATCTAGAGGAGCAAGGAAAGAGGGTGGATCTTTAGGCAAGGGTTGAATAGAGACCACATAGCATGGGAGCAATGTGGTAGCCTCCAACCACTGCATTAGATCTTCATCGGACCCGTCAGGTGGGGTAGGTTGCTCCAGGTCGGGGTTGGACTCCACTGACAAAGAACTATGATGAACTACTCGATCCATACCTCCTTCGAGTTGAATTGGTTTCATTGGAGAGTCAAGAGTATGTATCCACATGACATCGTTTCCCCAATCATGAAGTGCTTTAGTGTGCCGCAACCATGGTCTACCAATGAGCAAAGGAAATCCTCCCTCAACCTTGGGGAGACGAACCACAACAAAATCCAAGCTAAAGGTGAAGTCTTGTACCTACAGAGGCACCTTGTCCACTATGCCCATTATTGGGTAAACGGTCCTATTGGTTGGCCAATGTAACTGTGAACTCCAATATCACATTGATGCCAAATCCACCATCGACGATGACATCGGAGAATTGGTGCCCAAGAATAGATATAGTAAAATGAGGACTCTTATCTTGGTGAGGGGAGCGATGAGATAGGAAATCATATAGGACTCTGAGAGCTATACGGGGAGGTGTTCACCACTAGGCCACCCTGCACCCGTGTATAGAAATTAAATGACTGTAAGGGTGTCACTTCTTAGATTTGCATTGAGCTTTAGCATGTTGTAAAGGGAAACTTGTTGAAAGGTGTCCTTCAGGATAGTATCTATTGTAGGCTTCTCACTTTTGGGCAAGGCGTGTTCTAGGACTTTGATCTGTTGCAAGTCAGCTACCACTTCCAAGAAGGCCCCATCAATATCAAATAGCATAGAGGTCGGTGGTTGATGGCACTAGGGGGTGGTTTGTTAGAGGTTGCAGACGGACTAGGTTGTTGAGGAGGAAATGGAAGAGCTGGACCTCAGGAAGACTAACGCCTAGGGCTGCTCATTGTGACCTAGTGAGGACACCAATCAGCTCCTCCACTTGCCGCACCCTATCCTTAGGGGTAACCACATGTGTAGCAAGTGAAGGTTGAGGAATGGTGCTTACCGCAATTAGGTTGATCTTTGAAAATGTGAACTCTTGTTGGTTTTGACTGAGGTTGGAAGATGTGGATGCCCTTTGCTTGAACATCTTTACTATAGTGATCCTTAGCCTTAGGGCAATGACAACAAGGCAGAGACCCTTCAGGCAAGGGATACTTTCTTTGGTAATGCCCATATTCTCCGCACTTGTAGCACAAAATACGGCAATTGGATGGACGAGGTGGGGGAGGAGGTGGTCTTTGCTCTTATTGCATGGGGGTGGAAGCTGAGGTGTCGAAGCTCTAACGACCTAAGGGGGCACTAGCATGATAAAAACTTTGAGATGGAAAGGCGGTTTGCACACCTTGCATAGTAAGAGGGGTTGTCAGCAGAGGGGCATGTGGTTTGGATGGCCATAGGGAGAAACCATATTGGCTGCAGGATCCAAGTTGTATTGAAGCATAGGGGTGAGGCTCTGTTGTAATTCCCGCAGTCCCTTCAGATAGTAGCACTCCTTGTCATCATGGCCGGACTTCTCACATAAATGATAGTAAGCTCAAAGCGGGCATTCCTGCGAAGGACGCTCGAGAGAACGGCAGGAACTACACCAAACCATAGCCTTAGAATCATGATGAGCCTTGAGCTCGTCTAGCTCCCGCTTGATTTGGTCCAAAGCTTCTTGATGTGGAGACTTCTCCTGTCAAAGAGATAATGACCTCTCCTCTTGAAGAGCTTGTTGTAGCTTCAGGGTTTCGAGCTCCCTGCATAAAGAAGTCAAAGGGTCAGAGGGACTTTCCAAAAATACTAAGGTGGTCTCTACCTGAGGGGGGTTGGTGAAAAGCTTCTTAGCCCCTTCTATCCTGGTAGCAGCCGTGACAAACTCCTCCAGAGTTGCTTCAATTGGAGACTCTCTCGAAGCTCTTGCTGAGAAGTCTTGGGAAGAGCCTTCTCCACCCATTTCTTGACCATAAGTTCTCCTGGTTGTTGGGAAAGCTTTGCGACTGGAGACTTTGTCCTTGTCATGAGTTCTACAAAAGTCTCATGCGACTGTAGCAGTAGGTAGGCATACTCATCCAGAACCTTCTCTTGGAAGTCCCCTGGTCTGAAAGCTTCACAGAATTGTTTTCATAATGTGGCGCAAGTTGTAAAATGGTTCTCATCAAACTGGTTGTACCATTTATTGGCTAAGCAATCCAATGTTGACGGGAAGAGCACAAGGTAGACGTCTTCTCTGTTGAGCCCACGACCCCTACAGAGAGAGACAAATCTCCTAGCTGATCATCTGCATCCTCTGTGGAGAGTCCTCTGAAAGTCAAAAACTTTATGTTCACCTTAGCTAGGATGCTTGTGAGCTCCTCCATGGCTTCATGTTGAGGAGCTTGTTGCTCAAGAGCTTGCTGTAACACAGTGTGCGAGAACTATACTGGGAATGGTGACCTAGGAGGTGAAGAACTAGAGGGAGTGGAGGTAGCCGCATGGGAAGGTAGGGGTAATGGGGTTGGACCCTTTGATACTTGAAAATTTGGATCATGATGACGCTATGCACCAAAAGCCTGTATGCAATAGAGGGTTGCCAGATGCAAAAGTGAAAGCAGTCAAGGTAGGCTAGAGATTCTGTGGATGGTCGAGGGCTAGGGGCATGAGCAACAGTGGTGCAGATCTAAGGGCTATATACTTGCCTTGCATAAGTTTGCACGCACATGATAGGTCTCTCTCTCTCTCTCTCTCTCTCTCTCTCTCTCTCTCTCTCTCTCTCTCTCTCTCTCTCTCTCTCTCTCTCTCTCTCTCTCTCTCTCTCTCTCTCTCTCTCTCTCCCCAAAGAAAAAAACAAATAGAGCAATACTCGCTCTAGAGCTCTCCACACAATAATTGTGGTGATGTGAGGTTTTGTGATGACTTGCATTGAGTTCCAATGCTTTGGTGGATATGTACGTCAAAGGTGGTGCCCTTACAAAAGCACATAAAGTTATTGATGTGGAGTACATCGATTGAAGGATATACTCACCATGACTCTTGCAAGGAAGCTTTGGGTTGTTTTAGTCCAATGTGAAGGGAAGGCCTCTTTTGCTCATGCTTGCACCTTCAAGGCATGTGGCCTTATGCAAGACCTTCACATGGGCGAGAGGATTCACATTGAGATTAGGAGGTCTTGGAGAAACACGCTATGATTCTTTGCCTGATATGTGTCTCAAATATGGTACTCTTACAAATGCACAAAAAGTTCTTGATTAACTTTTTGATCAAAATTTTATCTCTTGGGAACACGTCGACTACAAGATATACCCAAGATGGTTGTGGCAAGGAAGCATTTGGGCTATTTTAACTAATTTTGAAGGAAGGCATTTTGCCAAATTCAATCACCTATGCTTTCACCTTGAAGGAATGTGGCCTTATGCAATACTTTTGCATGGGTGAGAGGATTCATTGATGAGATTATGGCATGGTTGGGCAAGGAAGCTTTGACAATTTTAACCAACTGCAAAGGAAGGCCTTTTACCAAATGCAATCACCTATGCTTGCGCCTTGAAGGCATGCGGCATTATGCTAGACCTTCACATAAATGATGAATTCATGATGAGCACATGGGCTCTTGGAGAAACATGATGTGGAAATGCTTTGGTCGATATGTATGTTAAATGTGGTGCCTTTACTTGCATTGAGTTGCAGTGCTTTGATCGATGTGTACGTCAAAAGTGATGCCCTAACAAAAGCACATAAATTTCTTTGATGTGGAGTGCATGGATTGTAAAAAATGCTCATGATGAATATCGCAAGGAAGCTTTGGGCTGCTTTAATCCAACGTGAAGGGAAGGCCTTTTCCTTGATTCATTTGCCTATGCTTGCACCTTCAAGACATGTGGCCTTACACAAGACCTTCACATGGGTCAAGGGATTCACAATGAGATTATGGGCTATTGGAAGCCTTGGGTTGTGTCAAGGAAGCTTTCACCAAATGCAATCACCCATGCTTGCACCTTGAAGGCATGTAGCCTTATGCAAGACCTTCGAGTTATGATGAGATTAGGGGCTGTTGGAAAAACATGTTGTGCTTGGCAATGCTTGGTTGATATGTATGTCAAATGTGGTGCCCTTATGAAGCACATAAAGTTCTTGAGATAAGCTTTCCATTCAAAATCCCATCTCTTGGAAGACGTCGATTGCAAGATATGTCAAACATGGATGTGGCAAGGTAGCTTTGGGCTGTTTTAACCGAATGCAAAGGGAAGGCTTTTGGCAGATGCAATTGCCCATGCTTGCACGTTGAAGATATGTGGCCTTACACAAGGCCTTCACATAAATGAGAGAATTCAGGATGAGATTAGGGGTCTTTGCAAAAACATGCTATTCTTGGCAGTGTGTTAGTTGATATGTCCGTCAAATGTGGTGTCCTTACAAATGCACATAAAGTTCTTGAGGAGACTTCTATTTAAAATCTCATCCTTGGAATGTGTTGATTGTAGGGTATGACCAACATGGATATGGCACAAAAGCTTTGGGTTGTTCAACCCAAATGTAAAGAAAAGGCCTTTCACCTAATTCAATCACTATGCTTGCACCTTGAAGGCATGTGGACTTATGATAGAACTTTACATAAATGAGAGAATTCATAATGTGATTGATGGCTATTGGAGAAACATGATGTGCTTGGCAATGCTTTGGTCGATATGTATGTCAAATTGTTGGGGTAAGGCAATGTGCCTTTGCTCGGGACCAAACATCCGGTTTTCGACCGCCCCATTGGCCACTACCTTCCTCGTTCATGCACATATATACTGAATAAGGAACTCCTCACTTGGAGGTCGGCTCCACCCACAAAACACTCTCTTCCCCTTCTTCCCTTCTCGAATTTACACACATGCATCTGTGCACTCATCAACTAGTATCAGAGCTGCGGTCTTCCAACCCACTTCTTGACGTGCGCACGAGTGCTTCTTGGTGAGCTAAGGTTCAAGCTCTGGGAGCTTGGAGCGGAGTTGACAATGAATAGATTTAGGAGTTTAGACCAGAGTAGCAAAATCGAGCAAAGCACAAAATTTGGAGCAGGGAGATTTTGGGGGAGGTTGAAGCCAGTGACGAAGCAAACATCATTGCATTTTTTTTTGCTTCAGAGTGTCGTTGTGTGTGCTGACAAAGTCTCCCAAGATTTATTGCCATACTCTGGTTTCTTGATATCCACATAGTAGATATGTGTGATAGTTCAGAGTTGATAGTGACGACTCATGAGAGACGGCGGTCTTGTAGTTGTTGATATAAGCAATCTTGGCATTGTGGTCACACAGGGCACGTTAGGTGCCACTGTTTTAGATGTATGAGGTAGCAACAGAGATGTATGCGAGATGCAGATATGGTTTTGACACATGCTAGAGCAGTGGCTTCATGTGCCAATGACGGTGATGTCACATTCACCGTTAGCATTCCTCTTGCTTACATGTCTTTGAGAGGTGGAACTTCTCTTTGTTGATTGCTAGATGAGGATGCAGTTTTCCACGTCACACCACATTGTGAGAGTGGTTTAGCACTTTCTCTAGTGGTAGCTTTGGTCGTGTACACTTGGCCGATGGTTCGGTGTTTGACACTACAAGTGCACAAGATGTTTACTTGTCGTTACTTAGTGGTGCATCATATATGCTATGACATGAGCGCTATGTTCCTTAGCTGAGATATAGTTTGATCTTAGTGAGATAGTTAGTAGATTGTGTGTGTCAGATACTCCTTAGAGAGTAGTCTTTCCAGGTGCATTGCACATCGTTGGTGATTGCCTATGCACATATCCGAGGTATGAGATGGCATAGTCTTGGTTTTGTTGTTGCTGACATGCGTTGAGCGAGAGACGAGACACGTCTCCTTCATGAATGAGCTCCAATCTGCTCAACAGATAGAGCATGTAGCTATGTAGGACATGCTAGTAGACTCTGTAGAGGTAGAGGCAGAGGTAGAGCAACAGTGCTCTAGTGAGACACAACATGTGTCATTGGAGTCTATGTAGACAGAGGTAGAGCGGGCGGGTCTAGTCCTAGAGACACATGCAAAGATGGCGGACATGGATTTCTTTGAAATGATCATGCTAGAGGCTGATGAGTTGATGCTAGGACACACATTCGTGCCTATGGATGAGAGGGACAAAGTCATCCCATTGTCGACGATGACACATCCATATGTGCTTAGCCTTGATGATGCAGTGCATGCAGAAAACACTAAGGAGGCTAGTGCAACCAGGCTTGCATAGATTTTGTGAGCATTTGGGCATCTCATGTACAACCAACTAGTATCAAGACCCGACCTTGGAGCATTTTCAGTAGGGATTGTCAACTGACACTAGCACGATGCATTGTGGATCTATGTAGAACATACAGAGATGTCTGCGGGATTTGCATGTACGCTCTAACGTGGATACACATGCTCGCCTATCACTAGATAAGACTGCATGTAGATTGAGGGAGCAAGCCAGTGGGAATAGGTTGAGAGTCTCTCAATTGTTTTCTTGTACATGCTAGTAGTTTAACTAGAAGGATCTACTTATTGGCACATTCGCCTTTAAGTGCAAGGCTGTTGAGTAAAAGGCGACGTGCCTTTGCTTGAGGCCGGACATTCGGTGTCCAGCTGCCCACTGGCCACTATTCATGTACATCATTTTGAGGTTGACTCCACCCACGCATGGCTCTCTTCTCCTTCTTCCCTTCCTCGCACGCTTGCATTCTCTCATCCATGTACTCATCACAAATGTGGTGCCCTTACAAAGCACATAGAGCTCTTAAAGTTCTCGATGAGATTTCTTTTCAAAATTTCATCACTTGGAACGCGTCAATTGCAAGATATGCCCAACATGGATATGATAAGGGAGCTTTGGGACGTTTTAACCGAATGCGAAGGGAAGACCTTTGGTCAAATAAAATCACCTATACTTGCATTTTGAAGCTATGTGACCTTAAACCTTCATATAAATGAGAGAATTCACGATGATATCAGGTGCTATTTTGTTCTTGGCAATGCTTTGGTGGATATGTAGAGGAGGTTTCTACTCAAAATGTTGTCCCTTAGAATGCGTCGATTGTAAAGTATTGCCAACATGGTTATGTCAAAAAAGCTCTACATTGTTTCAACCGAATGTGAAGGGAAGGGCTTTTGCCAAATGCAATCTCTATGCTTGCAACTTGAGGGCATGTGGCCTTATGCAAGACCTTCACATAATGATAGAATTCACAAAGAGATGAGGGAATGTTGGAGAAACATGCTATGCTTGGCAATGCTTGATCGATATGGTACTCTTACGAAAGCACATAAGGTGAGCATAAGGTGCTTGATTCACTTTCTCATTCTAGATTCAACCTATTAGTTGTCTTCTCAATTTTTCTAGTCATAGGGGAGGGTTGAGTGTGGCGTTTCACTAAGCAGTCCTATTTAAAGATATGCAATTGTGGATTAGATGTGTAATGATATAATTTATATTCGACTTTAAACTTTTAAGTATGGTGTTTTTATATTGTTTTTGTAGAGAAATTCAAGTTCGTTATCTCGTTCTTGAATACCATGACTATGTAGTAGGAAACAGACTATGCGGCGGGGCATGATTTCCGTTTCTTATAAATTTTGGAGAGACATTGTGCCGACTTTCCACCATATGGCACTCACATAGACTATGCACTATCAACTTTTTGTTATTTTTGATAAATCTTCTTACTGCAAGAAGGTTAATCGTGTTGCTTTTCCTTTCGTAGCTTCTCAAAAACGAGTTTTTTTGATGTACAAATCTGTTCAAATGAAGAGATGGCATGTGCACATTACAGAAACAAGAGCTTTTGATTTTACAGATATGTTCGCAAAACCTTCTGTACATATTTTGAGGGATCTTTTTTGTTTAGGAAAAATTTATCCAGCAATTTTCCCATGATATTCTAGTTTTACTATTTGCACGTTTATACCAGTGCACACATTAACCCACCATGACAAGATCTTGATTGCTAACAAAGTTTGAGCGACACGTTTTGTTGAGGAGCGATGACTTCTTCTGAAGAGTTAGTACAATTGACTCGTTTTGCTGTGTCATACGTTGCCTCCTAACCAAGAAGCGTAGTGTATGTGTGCAGGCAGAGCTTTAAGCGAGAACCCAAGAAGCCTCCCTTCAAGTTCCTGGTACCCTTGATATATGCTCCAGTACTACCGCTTGGTAAGTTTTCCTTCTTACTCTCTGTATGCGCGTGCGTGTGCGAGTGTAACTGCGGCAGAGAACAAGAAAAAGATATTTTGACGTCGTCGAGTCTTGTATTTGGTAGCTACACACAGCCAGTGTGAGACGCATACTTCTTCTTCTTCTGCTGCAGCTTCTTAGGGTTTAGGCCTCTCGGCTTGGATATGTAGTTTGGCTCCGTTCTTCAATGGCTTGATATGTCAGTAGTTTGTGACACATTTAACTGTTGACACATTTGCATAGCAATTTGTGCTAACCTTGTTATGCCACCCTAACCTTCCCAGATTTACTCCTCTGATCATCCCAAAATTACCCGACTACTTCACGGGAGGCATTTTCTAGAATATGGCTTCAAAAGAACGACCGTGTGTGGTTTCTGAAGTACCACTATAGATTCCTACTGCACCCCTGTCCTATGTTCCCCCACCACCAAGTGCACCCACTTATGCAACGGATGGACACTATCACTATTATTATTATTACTCAGCACCTCTGTCGGCAAAATCAGGTCCAAAACCCTTCAAGGACGGTGGTGTCATGGTTAAATTTTCCACCTTCTCACTCAAGTTCTTACAACATCTTGATGTTTTGTTCAATAATGGAAATTTTACAGAAGAATCCAAGTTGCTACGAGTCAGATCTTTTCTTAAAGATAGTGCTTTGACGTGGTAGGCCGCCCTAACCAAGAAACCTGACAGTCCAAAGACCTGGCATGACTTGTCACGTGCACATCTAACCCTATGTGCATATGGACAAGCTACTTCAGGTCTAGGATTTAGGTCAGCTTAGGAAGTGTTCTGACACCTTTGTGAGTCTGTTCGCAAGCCGTGCACGTCCAAGCACTTAGAGTAGTTGCATATCCTCTGGTTGCAAATAGCACGATCATCAATATTATAGTAAGTAGCCATCATGAGCATTTTAAAGTGCACAGAATCCATTTTTCCTATTTTAGCCAGTTTTCACTTATTATTAATAAGTGAATTTGTTGGAAAACTGGGTAGGACAAATTGGCTAAGGTGATATACAAGAAAGCTAGTGCTAACACTTTTTGGTAGAAGAGGCAGCAGAAGTTCCAGTGACTTGCAATGCACCTTTTCAGCAAGACTGGCAGGAGGCCTAGCGTTTTCCAGCCAACAAGAACTGTCAACGTTTTTGGAATCTTCCTCCCCTAGCGTTTTCAACAGCAGATACAGCATAGCGTTTTTCATCCACGACAACTTTCATATGGCATTTTTGCAGTTGCAGACCTAGCTAGCGTTCTGCAGTTTTCGGCGACAGATCAGTCCCATTGCATCAGCGTTTTCAGTTTACAACACTTAGTTACTAATGATTCAGCCCCTAGCCTCGCAGGTCTCACCTACCCGTAGCAGATCCTCGTCGTACCGTCAGGTCAGACAGTGTTTTCAGATCCAGTCTGTTGTTCGTAGATTTCAGCATCTGCCTTTTCAGTGCATCGTCTTCGCGTCGTCGCCATTGCCGTCCTCGCCGACACTAGTGTCAGAATTCAACAGTTAGCAGATTTGTAGATTTCCGCCCTAGCATTTTCAGATTTCAGCTTATCCTCGTCGTCGTCATCATTGTCGTCGACATCATCGGCAAGTCCATTGCATCTAGGCAGTTGTACCAGATTTGTGCAATCAATAGCATAGATCTCTCTCGCCATAGAGAGGGGGACCCTTGGAGGAGGGTTTGAGAACCGTCTAGTGTCGTATTCTTCTCTCTCTCTCTCAGTCACAGCACCTTCATTCACAGTGTCATTCACTTTGTTTGTGATCATTGCACTCTCTCTAAAGAAACGGAAGGCTATCCCTTCCGTAAGTAAAAGGAACCCTTGAGTATAGTTCAGAGCACTCATCTTGAGCAAAGTTCAACATTCATTTCCGCTGCACCTTACATTGGGATCAGAGCTTTGGCAGTATTTTGTATCACTCAAGGAAAGAATTTTTTTTGCTTGTTACGGTACTTGGGCGTGTCGATTCCTAATCGTGTTTTTGAAGAGTGACAGGAAATCCAAGAAAGAAGGGCTTGTTCGGCCTTTTCGAGTTCCTCTTTTCACTCATTGAGAGCGGGCCGTGCACTTGCTTCCGGCCAATCAACGTGAGGTGGGAAAAAGCAACCTTAGTGTGAGCGCAAGGTCGCCAAGGGGTGCGCCCGTAGGGAAGAGTAGAGCTAGGGTAAGAGAAGATTCTTCTCTAACACAGATTACAAGCTAAAGAAAGACCTGAAGAACTCAAGAACCCAAGTTTCTCGTGAACTTAAGAATCCAAGATCTCAGTGTATGGTTACCACCTGAAGCGAAATAGATACGTTGCGTAAAGGTGATGAGCATGGAGGTGGTGAAGAAGAATTTTCTTCACCAGGAGGTTTTTCTGTAAAGTGCAGCAGATGTGAAATTTGAATGTTAAACTTTGCTAAAGATGAGTGCTCCGAATTGTGCTCAAGGGTTCCTTTTACTTACGGAAGGGAGAGCCTTTCGTTCTTTTAGTGTGAGAGTGCAAATGATCACAAACAAAGTGATGCAAAAACCCTATGGTAACTGTTGTGTATCTGCTACCGCCGGCTGATCTGCAATTGCAAAACGCTGGGGTTGATCTTTGATGAAAACGCTAGTTGTGTTGCTGCAGAAAACGCTATGGATGTCTGCTGCTAAAAGCTAGGCTGGTCTTGTTGGGGTCTTGCTGAGAAGATGCCTGTCAGTCGCTGGGTCTTTGCTGCCTCTTTTGCCAGACAATGCTAGCGCTTGGATTTTCTTATATACTGGCTTGGGTAAATTGTCCTTCCTAGTGTCCCAACAAAAGTCCCTTAATAATAATATGTGAAAAATGGCTAAAATAGGAAAAATAGGTCTATGCACTGTAAAAATGCTCTTGATGGGTTCTGACTGTAATCTGATGATCATGCTGTGTGCAACCAGAGGATATGCATCTACTATAAGTGCTTGGACACGCACGGTCTGCGAACAAACTTGCTAAAACACTTCCTTAGACTGAAGAGCAATACGGTGAAGTACTAGGCTGGACAAGACCCTTTTCTAAGAGGTCTTTCACTTGGTTCATAATCTCTTCGTTCTGGGCTGGGCTCACACGGTAAGGTGGCCGGTTTGGTGGTGTGCTTCCAGGTATCAGCAGATCAATGGTATGATCCTCAGGACGGGCTGGTGGTAACTCGCCCGGCAGACCCTCTGAAAAGCAATCCGCATGAGTGTGGAGAAAATCTTGGCGTTCTTTATCAAGTTCAGACATATTTGTCCTATTCTCATCATTCAATCTTTCTAAAAGATCGAGTAAACAAACATATTGGATTTCATTAATTTGAAAACGATCGAAGCCGATACAATAGAGACAGACTCGCCCTTAAGTTTCACATTAAGTACAATGGTTCGGCCCTTCTCTGAAGTCAAAGTCGCTTTTCTCGCCCGATAGTCGACCACGGCGTTGTTCTTATGGTACCAGGGAATTCCCAAGAGGACATCACAACCTTCCAAGGGCATTATGTAGAAGTCCTCGTGTCCCAAATACCCCTGACAATGCAACCGAAGTTTGCCAATGACATGTGTAATGGCTACGTCCCTGTTGGGTGCCGCTAGAACTGCCTCTGCTAGTGGTCCTATCCGATCAGGTGTGATCTCGAGCCGCGCCGCCAATTCACGTGAAATGAAGTTGGCCTTGGCTCCTCCATCAAAGAAAATCAGAGCTTTTTGGTCTTTCGCTTTGCCCCAAGCTCGACAAAGTTCTGTACTCTCGTCAATCGTGCTTGGGTCAGTACCCATGCAGTCAGGAACCAGTCCTGCTTTCATCTTGCCTTTTCGTCCATGTTCCTCAGCTGCTTTTGAACCCTCAGGCCTCTCTTCATCTTTGTTGTTCTGTTCTTTCGGTGCCTTTTTAGGGCACTTCGCGAAGATGTGCCCCGTTTCTCCGCATCCAAAGCACTTCCCCTCTTTGATGTAGAGAGCTCTCTTTCGAAGAGTGAGCTTGAGTCGTGCATCCTTTTCTTTCTTTTCTGGGTTGCTCTTCTTCTTTCTACTTTCATTGTTCGAAGTGTGTTCGGTCCTTTGCGTCATGATTTCATATGTGGGGTAGGTCAACTGCCTGAAATGAATGGCAAAACCCCGTTTCGCATGACTCATCAGTTCTTGGATGGAATCTGACTTTTGCTCTAAGCAGTGATCTCGGATCTCTGTAGGAAGTCCCAAGGTAAACCGCTCAATCTGTTCTTTGAACGAGATCTTCTCAAATGAAGAAGCTGGTAGAAAAGAGCTCCAAAATCTCTCGCAATATGCGTCCAATGAATCTTTCTTGGTCATCCGAAGATGGTTCCAAGCAGTTCGTATGTCGCGTTTGTACTCTCGAGTCAACCAAGAAGAAATAAAAAGCCTTTTAAATTTCAACCATTTAACTGACGCTTTCTTATTCAACAGAAGAGTGGACCACCAAATTCGAGCATTTCCCTTGGAGTAAGAGGTAGCCCTCCGAATCTTGGAGTGCTCTGAGTAATGTCCTCTAGAGAAAGCTATGTCAAACTGTTGTATGAAGGCCAAAGCCTCCGAAGCAACCAAGAAGAAATAAAAAGCCTTTTAAATTTCAGCCATTTAACTGACGCTTTCGTGTTCAACAGAAGAGTGGACCACCAAATTCGAGCATTTCCCTTGAAGTAAGAGGTAGCCCTCCGAATCTTGGAGTGCTCTGAGTAATGTCCTCTAGAGAAAGCTATGTCAAACTGTTGTATGAAGGCCAAAGCCTTCGAAGCATCTCGAAATCTAGAAAACGTGTAAAATTTATTTGATTGTCCACCTTCTTTAAACTCTCGGACTTTCTTGCTTTTATCCTCCAGAAAGTCATACTGGTTGGCTTTATAGAAGTTCTTCTTTGCATAGAATTTGTGATCATCGGAGTCCAAACTGTCTGAAAACGAGTCCTCTGTAGAACTGTCAGAAACTGGGCGAAATTAGGCTTCTTTGTCTTTTTCTTGCCCTTTTCCTAGCTTTGCTTTTTGCTTCGTTTTTTCCCTTTTTTGTCTTCTTCGCTCGAGTCAGAAGAGCTAGAAGAACTGTCAGAAGAAGAAGAACTGGATACTTCTTCAAATCTGACATGCTTTTTTTGCTTTCTTGCCAAGGCAAAAGCAGATTGATGCTCAAATAACCTGGGAAGTCAGTTTGTCACCAGGAGGTGTATTTTTCTTGTTGCCTTTCGTAAATAAGTACTAGATATTTTGTAATGGAATTTGCCTATTCAATTTGAGAGTAGCGGAATTTAATGAGAGTACTTTCAAGAAATGATTTTGTGAGCATAGCGGGTAGACATAATTGAAGATAGCAACATAATTATAGCAATTAGTTAACTTGGCATGGACAATAATTTTGCAAGAGAGAGAATTTAGAGAACATGACAACAGTTGAGGACCGGATTTATGTGGAGCCGGTCCCCCCTCCAATAGGCATTTGTATTATGATTTCTCCCATCAAGAGAGACTTGTTACAATACATTCTTTGTGTTCCTTGTGACCTAGGTGAAGCAATGAAGATGGAAAGCTTCATGCATCACCATCATAGCATAACCTAAACTTGAAGAAAGCTTTAACTATACCAAGCCTCAGTCCCAAGACCTCCAACACCTTCGAAGGTGGAGAGAGCTAGCAGGGAATGAGGGTAGGGAAGAGGAAGAAGAAACATTTCATACGAGAAAGAGCTAGTTCCTCACTTATCATAACTCTTGTGCTAGCATACATAATAGCATAGTAATGAAGAAGAAATAGATGGCAAGCTCAAGCATTGAAGCATGGCTCTTGGATGGATTTGCACTCCATAGCCAAGAGTGTTGGTGTAGGCTCTCAACCTCTACTTGCTTGGAGAAGGAGAGGGTGCTCTTGCACTTTGCATAGTACACAATGAGAGTGTTTGTGAGTGTGTGTGGGTGAGTATACCCCCTAAGCACCCCCCTAGCTTGCTTGGGTCGACCCCCCCTTGTAGCTCATGCTTGAAGCTCATTGGACCTCTCCAGGCCTAGCCAATCACAAGCAGGAGCCATTACAAGCAACATGGGTAGCCTTGGGACAAGTGTCCCCCTTTCCTCTTTGAGAGAGAGGACTTGATAAATGCAAAATCAATTAATTAAATATCCTAAATTATCATTGGACCCCTTGGGTGGCCAACCAATAGGCTTCAGGCACACCATGAGGGCAACATGGGAAGGAACTTGACAAGTGTCCTTGCTGCCTCTTCAAGCTGGGGCTTCCTTTGTGTGTGTGTGTGTGTGTTCTCTCTCATCCCCCCCCCCCCCCTTGTAGGCTCGCCCCCCTCCTTGTAGGGATATTTTTGACTTTGGATGAGCAAGCCCCTTAGTCATCAAGCATGACTAAGCATTTGAAGTAGGGGGTGTTCCCACAAGCATCTCAGGCAAGCTTCTCAAGGCACCTCAAGCACCTTAATCATGCACCAAGTCAAGCACCTCAAGCATCTTAATCAAGCACCTCAAGCACGACAAGCACCTCGAGCTTGGGCCGGGTTCCCACCTCAAGCTCAGCCCTAGCTTACCTAAGGTCAAAGGACTTTTACACACATTATTGGAGGTCTTCAATGAAGCTAACCCTAAGGTCTTATGCTCCATTGGTTAGCCTTGCTCTTGATAGACCATCTCCCATTTGGGCCCCTTTACTATTGGCCCCGTGTTGAGATAGATCTATAAGCACATATCTATATCTTAACACTTGTTCCCATTTATTCTCCCACATTAAGTGATCAATTTAATATGAGAAAATCATTTGGGTTGGTTAGATATTAGAGTTTATGACATTACCTCTCTCTTGAAATCATAGTCGTCCTCGACTATGAGGTAGAAGAGATAAAGCCTTAGTCATTAGTCAATCGTACTTAGCGGGTAGAGGATCCCTTTTTTACCCTACGACATCTTTCCAAGATGGATGACTAATCCATTTGGTGCTTGGGAGACATAGCTGCCGCAAGCATGTCTGCTCTTTAGTCTATTTCATTCTCCCAAAGTAGAGTGACAAATTCTACTTGGTGTTTGAGAGACGTCGTCATCACAAACATGATTCTAAGCATGCATACTAGTTAAATTTGTGCACAATTAAAAAGAGGATTAGTCTTATAAGACAAAAACATGAGTCATTTAAAAGAGAGTTGTACATTTGCTTACTCTAATGTAGCATTGTAAGCATTGACAAGGTTCATACTATCCTTAAGTTGTACTCCTTGCATCCATTTAGCATTTTCAAAAGGATAATTTTTGAACTTAATAAGATACCGTCGGATTATCTTACCATGTCGTAGTACCTTGTCTTCATGCCGAAGGACAGCTTCGGGTTGTAGCACCTCTTCTTGGTCTTCAACTTCGGGAGGGTCTTCAATAATTGGTTCAGTTGGTGGCTCTCCTTTATAGGGCTTAAGTAGGCTTACATGAAAGGCATTGTGTATAAGCCAATGGTTGGGCAACTTGAGTTGATAAGTGATGGGCTTCAAGATTTGGAAAGGACCATAGTATCTTTTTGCTAGTTTAGCATAATACTTTTGATGGCCCGTAGGATTTTTGCCCGTCGTTTGCCTTAATCGAGCCTTAGGAAACTTGAGTAAGACCCAATCATTTTCTTTGAACATTAAGGCTCTTCTGTGCTTATCAGCAGCAGCTTTTTGCCTTTGTTGAGAGATGGCTATAGCCTCCCTAATCTTTTGAAAAGATTCTTGTAGGTCACGGCTATACTCATCGGCGGCGAAGATCTTTCCATGTACTTTGAGTAGCAAGGGACTTTTAGGTCTTCCCTCTATGATCTCGAAAGGTGCTTTCCCCGTAGAAGTATGTACAGTATTATTGTAGGCATACTCTACTAGAGGTAAATACTTTTCCCATTGTGAGCGTTGATCTACTTCGGTTACATAAGTCTTGAGTAGATCGAGTATCGTAAGATTGGCTATCTCACTTTGGCCATCCGTTTGTGGGTGATATGCCGAAGAGAAATTCAATCTTGTTCCTAGATTTTCAAAGAGACCTTTCCAGAAATTACTGGTCATTCTAGGATCTCTATCTGACACCATGGATGTGGGTAATCCATGGTGCTTGAAAATCTGAGATATGAAGAGAGTTGCCATTTGATGTGCCTTAATAGTCTTTTTGACAGGAATAAAATGTGCTTGCTTGCTAAACCTGTCGACTATTGTCCATATTCCTGTATTCCCATGGATAGACTTGGGTAATCCAAAGATAAAATCCATGGATATACTCTCCCATGGTGAATTTGGAATAGGCAATGGCTGGAGTAATCCAGGTTGCTTCCCTCTATCATACTTGGTCTTTTGGCATACTACACATTTTGAAACATACTCTTGTATGTCCACTTTCATGGTAGGCCAATAGAAATACGTCTCTACTCCTCGGAGAGTAGGTTGAATACCTCTATGCCCTGCATATGGAGGAGCATGGGATTCATACATAACCTTCTCACGAAGGGAATGGGTAACACATAGCCTATTGCCGTGGAGAAGATAACCATCCTGCAAGGTGAATGGTTCCTCTTTCTTCCCCAAAGCAAGGGCTGACATTATGTCTCTAAAGTCAGGGTCAGTAGCATACTCATCTATCATAGAGGATAGATCATTGTGAGTAGCTATAGACACCGCATTAACTTTTGGTCTTCGTGAAAGTGCATCGGCAACTTGATTGTGCTTACCAGCTATGTGAGCAATATGGAAATTAAATTGCGAAAGAAAATTTGCCCACCTCATTTGTTTGTCGGAAAGTTTGGTTTGCGTCATGAAATACTTGAGACTTTGGTGGTCGGTTCGTAGGATAAATGGAGTCCCCAATAGGTAGTGCTTCCATGTATCTAGGGCATGTAGAACAGCTAAAAGCTCTTTCTCATAAATGCCCAAGACTCATTCATCACTATTGAGCCTTCGGCTCTCATATGCTATGGCATGCCCTTCTTGAAGCAAAACCGCTCCAAGGCAATCACCACAAGCATCACATTGGACCTCAAATGGTTTTGAGAGATTCGGAAGCACGAGGACTGGTTGGGAAGTAAGCTTCTCTTTGAGTTTTTCAAAAGTATTTTGCTCCTTAGCAGTCCATACAAACTTAACGTTCTTCTTTGTTAAGTCGTGTAGTGGTCCTGCTACTTGAGAGAATTTTGCTATGAAGCGTCTATAGTATGCACTCATATCAATAAAGCTTCTTAGCTCATGTAGATTCCTTGGGTTAGGCCATGATTTTATTACCTCTAACTTTGATGGATCCATACGAATACCATCGTGAGAGATAATATGACCTAGATATTGAATCTCTTGAAGGAAGAATTCACTTTTCTTTTGGTTGAGAAAAAGTTTGTTTTCCCTCAAAGCTTGAAAAATCACTTAGAGATGTTGCTTATGTTCCTCCAAAGATTTGGAGTAGATGATGATATCATCAAAGAACACTCCAGTGAATTTACGATATGGTCTAAAAATTTTCTCCATGAGACGATTGAAAGTAGCTGGTGCATTAGTCAAGCCAAAAGGCATGACTAGATATTCATAAAGACCAAATGTTGTGCGAAATGCGGTCTTTAGGATATCTTCATCCACTATCCTTATTTGATGATATCCACTCTTAAGGTCAATCCTACTGAAGTAGGTAGAGCCTTGTAGCTTATCAAACAGATCTTCTACCCGAGGCACGGGAAATCTGTTTTTGATAGTGATATGGTTTAGTGCTCGATAGTCCACACACATACGATATGTACCATCTTTCTTTTGCACTAAAAGGACTGGAGAACAAAAGGGAGAGGAACTAGGCCTCACTATCCCTTTGTCTACCAATTCCTGTACTTGCCTCATAATCTCCTCTTGTTGAGCTTGTGAGACTCGATAAGGAGGTTTGTTAGGCGGTGAGCTTCCTGGAAGGAGCTCAATACGATGGTCATCATCCCCTCGTTTTGGAGGTAGGTCCATAGGGATATCATCGATGAACACATCTTGGAATCCTTTTAGAAAAGTAGACAAGTCTAACTCTTCTTGATTCCTATCATTTTCATTTGATGAAACATTATTAGCTTTTAGAGACTCTTTGACATAAATCATGTACGCAGAAACTGAGCTCTTCATTGATTTATCAAAAGAAAGAGGATTTACAAGTGGAATAGTGCGACCACGCTCACTAGCATCTATATACATGTTCTTTCCCCTGTAGGTGAAGTAAATTCTCCTTTCAGAGAACTTCATGTTGGCAGTCATGCGATCAAACCATGGTGCCCCTAGGATAACATTCTGATGTTGGAGAGGAGAGATGAAGTCTTCTTTGTCGACATAGCTTTGGACATGAAACCTCAACTTCCCAATCAAGGGAGTAACGGAGGCTTGTTGTCCCTTGAAAGCTGCATCAACTGTTACTATATCTCCCATCTCAAAAGCTTGAATGCCCAACTTGGTGGCCAACTCTATTGATATGAAGTTGAGAGTAGAGCCAGGGTCAAACAAGATGAAGGCATCATGCTCTCTTACCTTTCCCCAAGCATAGGAGAGTGATGATCCTTTGCAATGAGCATCCTCTTTTGGAGCTTCGATGGTGGAAGCCCTAGGAGTCTCATTGCGAGTATTCTTCTTGGGGCAAGAACGATAGCCATGTCCTTGCTCCCCACACTTGAAACACTTATGTTCCTTGCGAAAAGCTTCAAGCTCTTCAGGAGAGGGTTTGTTTTTACCTTTGTAAACTCCCTTCTCCTTGGACCGATTGTTGTTGTTGTTATTGTTGTTGTTGGAAGTGCCTTGGGAATTATTTTGTGCATTGGATTTCCCCTTTGCATCATTTTTATCTTTGTTTTCCATGGGCTTGACATTACGTTTAGCCCCTTGATGGAAATTGATGTGTGAAGCAACCATGGTGTGATGGATTACTTCGTTAATAGTACCAGGCCGTTGAGAGTTGATGTATTCGGCCATCTCTTCAGGTAATCCCGCACAGAATTGCTGTCTTTGCTCGGTAAAGTCTATCTTTTGAAAGACAGTAGCTTTGAGATGTAAATCCCAAAACTTGTCTACATACTTGTTGATAGACTCATGAGAGAGAAGCTTCAAGCCGCGCCATTCGGTAAGAAATTTATCTTTAGTATCACTTGGAAGAAATTGCTTCATGATGGAAACTCGTAGAGTTTTCCATGTCTTTGGGGCTTCTTCATTGCCACGAAGGCTAGCCCACCATTGACGAGCTGATTTTTGGAAGTGCATAGCTACATGGCGTAGCTTGGAGGACTCTGTGAAGCCCTCGTCCCCAAAGGCCGCATCAAATTGTTGGATGAAGGCCAACACTTTGTCGGTAGCACCAAAGGTGCCATCGTAGGTGAGAAAAGAGATACTCTTTCCTCCCTCTTTGAACTTCTTTAGCTTTTGTGACCTTCGCCATGCAGGAAATGATTTGCGATGTCCTCCCCTCTTGTATTCTCTAGGAGAATAGCCATAACTTTCATCGGAAGAGGAGGAAAGTGAAGAAGAAGGAGAAGAGGGTGACCTCTTTCTAGCCCTTTTCTTCCTTTGTTTCCTCTCTTGCCTTTCAGAGTGATGAGGAGAAGGACTATAGGTTGCTCTTTTCCTCTTGGGAGAAGTAGGCGATCGTCTAGACCGCCGTCTTCGTGGAGCCACCTCTTCAGAAGAACTTAGACTTTCATTGCTTTCTTTCTCTTTGGATTCCTCCTCTCGAATGGGAGAGAGTCTTCTTGTGGGGGTCTCTTCAAGAGGCCTCCTAAGCTCTCTCTCCTCTGGGAGAGGAAGGGAAATTCCATAAGCACGAAGTTGTTGAGTAACTTCGGCTTGCAAAGTAGGGTTGCCCATAGCTTGCTGCAACCTAGCGACGAGATAATTCACAAACATGGGAGCATCATCATTAGCACCTTCATGTGCAAAATCAAAGCTATCAATGTTCATTCTACTCTCTTGATTATTGTCAGCCATGTTAACAAAATTTATGTTTATACTTAGTGTATGCTTTGGCAGTTCAAAACCTTAGTTGCTACTCCTCTTAGCCTTTGAAAATCGGCTCTTAAGTATCTACGCCCACGGCTCAAAGTGGTTAATTATAGAGAGTAGAGGAGTAGGTCTAACATAGCAGAGTTGCCAAGGGCTAGCTCCTTTCGGACTTCTTATGGCTCAATAATGGTAAAGTCGTAGGTAAGTCTAAAAAGACTCCATTATTAAGTCCAAAGCTCTCGAGGTGTGCACCATCCCCCACATAGTGGGCTTAACAAAACCGATATTAGATCCCAGTTCCACTTACTCTATTATAATTAACAACATCAACCATTTATAGGCTACTTAAGGACCTCTCTTCTTAAGCAAGAAAAGAGAAACCAAATGCTCTGATACCAATGTAATGGAATTTGCCTATTCAATTTGAGAGTAGCGGAATTTAATGAGAGTACTTTCAAGAAATGATTTTGTGAGCATAGCGGGTAGACATAATTGAAGATAGCAACATAATTATAGCAATTAGTTAACTTGGCATGGACAATACTTTTGCAAGAGAGAGAATTTAGAGAACATGACAATAGTTGAGGACCGGATTTATGTGGAGCCGGTCCCCCCTCCAATAGGCATTTGTATTATGATTTCTCCCATCAAGAGAGACTTGTTACAATACATTCTTTGTGTTCCTTGTGACCTAGGTGAAGCAATGAAGATGGAAAGCTTCATGCATCACCATCATAGCATAACCTAAACTTGAAGAAAGCTTTAACTATACCAAGCCTCAATCCCAAGACCTCAAACACCTTCGAAGGTGGAGAGAGCTAGCAGGGAATGAGGGTAGGGAAGAGGAAGAAGAAACATTTCATACGAGAAAGAGCTAGTTCCTCACTTATCATAACTCTTGTGCTAGCATACATAATAGCATAGTAATGAAGAAGAAATAGATGGCAAGCTCAAGCATTGAAGCATGGCTCTTGGATGGATTTGCACTCCATAGCCAAGAGTGTTGGTGTAGGCTCTCAACCTCTACTTGCTTGGAGAAGGAGAGGGTGCTCTTGCACTTTGCATAGTACACAATGAGAGTGTTTGTGAGTGTGTGTGGGTGAGTATACCCCCTAAGCACCCCCCTAGCTTGCTTGGGTCGACCCCCCCTTGTAGCTCATGCTTGAAGCTCATTGGACCCCTCCAGGCCTAGCCAATCACAAGCAGGAGCCATTACAAGCAACATGGGTAGCCTTGGGACAAGTGTCCCCCTTTCCTCTTTGAGAGAGAGGACTTGATAAATGCAAAATCAATTAATTAAATATCCTAAATTATCATTGGACCCCTTGGGTGGCCAACCAATAGGCTTCAGGCACACCATGAGGGCAACATGGGAAGGAACTTGACAAGTGTCCTTGCTGCCTCTTCAAGCTGGGGCTTCCTTTGTGTGTGTGTGTGTGTGTTCTCTCTCATCCCCCCCCCCTTGTAGGCTCGCCCCCCTCCTTGTAGGGATATTTTTGACTTTGGATGAGCAAGCCCCTTAGTCATCAAGCATGACTAAGCATTTGAAGTAGGGGGTGTTCCCACAAGCATCTCAGGCAAGCTTCTCAAGGCACCTCAAGCACCTTAATCATGCACCAAGTCAAGCACCTCAAGCATGGAGCCAGTCAAGCACCTCAAGCATCTTAATCAAGCACCTCAAGCATGACGAGCACCTCAAGCAGGACAAGCACCTCAAGCACGACAAGCACCTCGAGCTTGGGCCGGGTTCCCACCTCAAGCTCAGCCCTAGCTTACCTAAGGTCAAAGGACTTTTACACACATTATTGGAGGTCTTCAATGAAGCTAACCCTAAGCTCTTATGCTCCATTGGTTAGCTTTGCTCTTGATAGACCATCTCCCATTTGGGCCCCTTTACTATTGGCCCCGTGTTGAGATAGATCTATAAGTTTTTTGTTTTTGTTTTTTTGTTTTTTTAGGGGCATCTTGCCATTGGGCAATGGATTAAAGTTTATTGTATCATATAGTGTATTCCCATTTTTCTGTCTTTTTGATGGTAGAGTTAAGTACGGATAACATTTGAAGCAGATAAATCTTTTTGCGGATAACATTTGAAGCAAAAAGACTAATAACATTTTTTTGTCTTTTTCTAAGAGTTAAGTACGGATAACATTTGAAGCAGTATCTAATGGACATTGAAGCAGTATCTAATGGATGTTTGAAGTAGTATCTATGTCTAGACTCTATGTAGTTCCTAGTATGTATAGGCTGAAAAAGGCTAAAGTCACTATTCTTTTTGTTGTTACAAATGTTACGTATTGGTCACGTACCTTAAAGGCCGATCCGCACAGAAGTACGTACCTTACGTATTGATTACGTACCGTACACTCCGTACCTTTCCACCTTGATACTATGCATGATGGAGCTGATGGTTATATTGTCTTGTGGGTGACTACCATAGGTCTATACCTTGCACTTTCCTTTAAGGGTGAATCTGGGCTTATCGTGGATTCATCTAGGTATATTTTTTAGTCGTATAGCGGACATGCAGACTTCACATTGTGAAGTTTTCGTCCGAGTTACGACCAGTTGATATTGTGCTAATTTTTTCTATCTTTTGTGGTGCGTATGCCCTATCAACTACCTCATTTTTGTGCTAATTTTTTCGATTTATCGCTTCTTTTAGTGCTAGGCTTCATTATGGCTGAGTCTGCCCTTGACCTCCGGAGTCATGACCGAAACTCAGTACGTTGAACTTTGTGTTGATGTATGCTCATGTGCGTGTGCGTGTGGTGTGTGTTGTGTTTGGGAGCATATGTTAGTACCTAGTTCTACACCCACTATTGGGCACTGACGACGTTAGTGGGGATGTCGTGGTATTTAGTCAATACTATGCATGATGGAGGTGATGGTTATATTGTCTTGTGGGTGACTATCATGGGTCTATACCTTGCACTTTCCTTTAAGGGTGAATCTGGGCTTATCCTGGATTCATCTAGGTATATTGTTTTTCCCTGAACCCTTGAAAAGGTGCAAGTTGGACATTGCATGGCCAGTGTGAAACGGCTGTGGCCGAATAGGTTTCTCACATCGAGAGTCTGAGTCGGTCAGTCTGGGACCAATCGGGCCAATTAGCATTGAATTCTGATGAGTATGGAAGCCTGTGTGTGCCAAATGAAGTCTGGGCCACTCGGAAAGTCACTTATAACTTAATAAGTCAGTGGAAACTAGGGAATTAACTCAAAGGGGCAAACTGGGCACTTGGCAGGAGGAGAGCAGCCTGCAGGACACCTCAGCAAGAGGAGGCGCCCAAGAGAGAGAGGGGGACTGATTTTTCACTGATAAGTGACCTACAATGTGTGTGAGTAGTGGGTGCAGGTCTACAGCTTTAATGGAAAGCTTGCCTTCTCCTCTGTCTCATGTAGCGCGATGATTTGCTCTCGTGCATCTCTCTCTCCCCTTTGGCACATAGTGTAATGCCCCACTAGTTGGGCTACTCAGATGAACATGTACAGTTCTGGGGGTTTATGCGCGTTTGCCAAGGCAAGAGCCTTCTGAACAGGAATCGGATTAGCTAATGGCTAATCCCCCACAGGTATGTACAGTTCCATCGCGAAAGATTGCGAGTTTGGAGAGTTTTCTCGCGCGAAAACTCGTCCAATTCACAGGGGAATTGTCCCATTGTGTGCGGGAGCCCTTGGGACACGCGTGGGCGTGTTTGCTCCGCTAAAAACGATCCCAAACAGGGAATTACAGCCTACTGTGTTTTTCTGCAGGTTTAGGGTTTCGCACCTAAATTGCAAGGGAACACTGGGGGCGCCTCGTAAGAGCCTTGGGATGCGTGTACAGGCTTTTGGGCATCCGACAATGAAAAACAGAGAATTACAGCCCCGTGAATTTCTGTGACAGCTCACTAGAAAGCTTCCTGATAGTACTTCCCCTCTTTGATGTAGAGAGCTCTCTTTCGAAGAGTGAGCTTGAGTCGTGCATCCTTTTCTTTCTTTTCTGGGTTTCTCTTCTTCTTTCTACTTTCATTGTTCGAAGTGTGTTCGGTCCTTTGCGTCATGATTTCATATGTGGGGTAGGTCAACTGCCTGAAATGAATGGCAAAACCCCGTTTCGCATGACTCATCAGTTCTTGGATGGAATCTGACTTTTGCTCTAAGCAGTGATCTCGGATCTCTGTAGGAAGTCCCAAGGTAAACCGCTCAATCTGTTCTTTGAACGAGATCTTCTCAAATGAAGAAGCTGGTAAAAAAGAGCTCCAAAATCTCTCGCAATATGCGTCCAATGAATCTTTCTTGGTCATCCGAAGATGGTTCCAAGGAGTTCGTATGTCGCGTTTGTACTCTCGAGTCAACCAAGAAGAAATAAAAAGCCTTCTAAATTTCAACCATTTAACTGACGCCTTCTTGTTCAACAGAAGAGTGGACCACCAAATACGAGCATTTCCCTTGGAGTAAGAGGTAGCCCTCCGAATCTTGGAGTGCTCTGAGTAATGTCCTCTAGAGAAAGCTATGTCAAACTGTTGTATGAAGGCCAAAGACTCCGAAGCAACCAAGAAGAAATAAAAAGCCTTTTAAATTTCAACCATTTAACTGACGCTTTCGTGTTCAACAGAAGAGTGGACCACCAAATTCGAGCATTTCCCTTGAAGTAAGAGGTAGCCCTCCGAATCTTGGAGTGCTCTGAGTAATGTCCTCTAGAGAAAGCTATGTCAAACTGTTGTATGAAGGCCAAAGCCTTCGAAGCATCTCGAAATCCAGAAAACGTGTAAAATTTATTTGACTGTCCACCTTCTTTAAACTCTCGGACTTTCTTGCTTTTATCCTCCAGAAAGTCATACTGGTTGGCTTTATAGAAGTTCTTCTTTGCATAGAATTTGTGATCATCGGAGTCCAAACTGTCTGAAAACGAGTCCTCTGTAGAACTGTCAGAAACTGGGCGAAATTAGGCTTCTTTGTCTTTTTCTTGCCCTTTTCCTAGCTTTGCTTTTTGCTTCGTTTTTTCCCTTTTTTGTCTTCTTCGCTCGAGTCAGAAGAGCTAGAAGAACTGTCAGAAGAAGAAGAACTGGATACTTCTTCAAATCTGACATGCTTTTTTTGCTTTCTTGCCAAGGCAAAAGCAGATTGATGCTCAAATAACCTGGGAAGTCAGTTTGTCACCAGGAGGTGTATTTTTCTTGTTGCCTTTCGTAAATAAGTACTAGATATTTTTATTTATTTTAGTTAGTGGAGATGTTGTGGTATTTAGTCAATACTATGCAAGGTTGCATCCGTACCTACGTACTGATCCATACAGTACCGTACAGCCGTACGGTACGGTTTCATACGTACGGCTAGGTAGTGTACTCGTTTTTTTTTTTTTTTCACAAAATTTTTTGTTTTTGTTTTTTTGTTTTTTTAGGGGCATCTTGCCATTGGGCAATGGATTAAAGTTTATTGTATCATATAGTGTATTTCCATTTTTCTGTCTTTTTGATGGTAGAGTTAAGTACGGATAACATTTGAAGCAGATAAATCTTTTTGCGGATAACATTTGAAGCAAAAAGACTAATAACATTTTTTTGTCTTTTTCTAAGAGTTAAGTACGGATAACATTTGAAGCAGTATCTAATGGACATTGAAGCAGTATCTAATGGATGTTTGAAGTAGTATCTATGTGTAGACTCTATGTAGTTCCTAGTATGTATAGGCTGAAAAAGGCTAAAGTCACTATTCTTTTTGTTGTTACAAATGTTACGTATTGGTCACGTACCTTAAAGGCCGATCCGTACAGAAGTACGTACCTTACGTATTGATTACGTACCGTACACTCCGTACCTTTCCATCTTGATACTATGTATGATGGAGCTGATGGTTATATTGTCTTGTGGGTGACTACCATGGGTCTATACCTTGCACTTTCCTTTAAGGGTGAATCTGGGCTTATCCTGGATTCATCTAGGTATATTTTTTAGTCGTATAGCGGACATGCAGACTTCACATTGTGAAGTTTTCGTCCAAGTTACGACCAGTTGATATTGTGCTAATTTTTTCTGTCTTTTGTGGTGCGTATGCCCTATCAACTACCTCATTTTTGTGCTAATTTTTTCGATTTATCGCTTCTTTTAGTGCTAGGCTTCATTATGGCTGAGTCTGCCCTTGATCTCCGGAGTCATGACCGAAACTCAGTACGCTGAACTTTGTGTTGATGTATGCTCATGTGCGTGTGCGTGTGGTGTGTGTTGTGTTTGGGAGCATATGTTAGTACCTAGTTCTACACCCACTATTGGGCACTGACGACGTTAGTGGGGATGTCGTGGTATTTAGTCAATACTATGCATGATGGAGCTGATGGTTATATTGTCTTGTGGGTGACTACCATGGGTCTATACCTTGTACTTTCCTTTAAGGGTGAATCTAGGCTTATCCTGGATTCCTCTAGGTATATTGTTTTTCCCTGAACCCTTGAAAAGGTGCAAGTTGGACATTGCATGGCCAGTGTGAAACGGCTGTGGCCGAATAGGTTTCTCACATCGGGAGTCTGAGTCGGTCAGTCTGGGACCAGTCGGGCCAATTAGCATTGAATTCTGATGAGTATGGAAGCGTGTGTGCGCGAAATGAAGTTTGGGCCACTCGGAAAGTCACTTATAACTTTATAAGTCAGTGGGAACTAGGGAATTAACTCAAAGGGGCAAACTGGGCACTTGGCAGGAGGAGAGCAGCCTGCAGGACACCTCAGCAAGAGGAGGCGCCCAAGAGAGAGAGAGGGGGACTGATTTTTCACTGATAAGTGACCTACAGTGTGTGTGAGTAGTGGGTGCAGGTCTACAGCTTTAATGGAAAGCTTGCCTTCTCCTCTATCTCATGTAGCGCGATGATTTGCTCTCGTGCATCTCTCTCTCCCCTTTGGCACATAGGGTAATGCCCCACTAGTTGGGCTACTCAGATGAACATGTACAGTTCTGGGGGTTTATGCGCGTTTGCCAAGGCAAGAGCCTTCTGAACAGGAATCGGATTAGCTAATGGCTAATCGCCCACAGGTATGCACAGTTCCATCGCGAAAGATTGCGAGTTTGGAGAGTTTTCTCGCGCGAAAACTCGTCCAATTCACAGGGGAACTGTCCCATTGTGTGCGGGAGCCCTTGGGACACGCGTAGGCGTGTTTGCTCCGCTAAAAACGATCCCAAACAGGGAATTACAGCCTGCTGTGTTTTTCTGCAGGTTTAGGGTTTTGCACCTAAATTGCAAGGGAACACCGGGGGAGCCTCGTGAGAGCCTGGGGATGCGTGTACAGGCTTTTGGACACTTGGCAGTGAAAAACAGAGAATTACAGCCCGCTGAATTTCTGTGACAGCTCACGAGAAAGCTTCTAGATAGCGAGGGAATTCGTCCTAAACAGGTGCTTTTGACCTAGAGGGGTTTTTGCGCCGTTATGTTGCCGAAATCAGGTCGAAAAACTGCGTTTTCAGCCCTTGCCAGGTTTGTACATCTTTGTGAAAGCTTGTACTAAGTGGTCGGATCGTCTACCTTAATTTGAATAAAGAAATACCGAAAGGGGCGCCAATCTTTGGGGCTTACAGGGTGTCGGTCTTGTGTGCGGAATGACATTCTAGTCGCTTGACGCAAGTGTGTTCTCTTCCCTTCTCAGTGCTCTGTGTAAAGTTAACAGGTAATTGAAATAATACTGCCCTCTACGTTGTATAGGCCGGTTATATGGTTCCAGCGACCGGATAGTCACTTTTTCTTCAAAAAGTGTACCGTGGATTATTGTGGGTGAAAGCAACATAGAGCTTGTTGTTATGGTAGAGAAGAGAGACCATGTACCTGAAGAGGGATCTTCCTCACATGGCACAGAGAAAATTCCTTCAACCCTTCAAGAAGAGGATAGGTTGTTTAGAACTCAATTGCGTAGCTGCATGGACATGTTTCAGCAGTTGGCTAGCAATCCAAGGATGCAGGAGTTCTTATAGGCTCCGACATAGGGTTTTCAGCCTCCTACATAGGGCATGACTGAGCCGTTGCAGGAAAAGGATATTTCCAATGTGTAGAGGACTCATTATGCTCGAGGGAAAGCCCATGTGGTTGAGCAACTAGCAGTGTCCAATGGTCCAAAGCAACTTTGCTTTAGCTGGACAGGAACCGTTTGTGAATGGTCAAGGGAGTAATGAACAGGCTATGCGTCAGATCCTTCCATTACTTAATACTTATCCTGGTTATTTTGGAGGTGGTTCAGTGTTTCAAGCTATGGCTGGACCTTGCACAGGTTATATGCCAGGGAATGTGTTCGGGACAATGCAAACATGCATGGGTAACCCTATGTATGCGAACATGGGTGTCCAATCAGGTTTTCAGGGTGCCTATGGCCAGTTTCGAGTGCCTGGAACACAATTTGGTATGGCTGGTTTTTCGCAGCCATACATACAAAATGCAGATATGACAGGTAAAATAGTTGATTGCGAGTGCTGGAATGAACAATCATGGAGCACCACTGTTACAGGCACCTGTTTATGATAATGTGGCTCCTTTGAGTCAGCGTAAGGATTACAAGGAAGGTGGGCAGGGAGTGAAGTTTGAAACTTTCAGAGGAGCCGAGGACCAATTGAAGGCTTTGACCTTCATACAACAGTTCGATGCAGCTTATGTTGGAGGAAACTTCACGGAATCTTCAAAGATATGCAAGGCTGCCAGGGAATGCGCTTCAATGGTAGACGGCATTGTTGAACTAGGGTCAAGCCCCAACAACGTGGGTCCAATTCACACAGCATTTTGCGCCTGCATCGCTGACAAACACTTTTGAAGTGGATGTGATGACAGAATGGCACGAGTTGAATGCTAAACAGTGTGCGAATCTGGAAGAGTACAATAAATAGTTTTGGGCCGCACTGTTGCCAGTTACCTCTTACAGGTTTGTGCCATTGTCAGAACAAATTGAGAAGTACTGTTGCGGATTGCCCAAGAAAATTAGGGACTACTGCACAAGGACTATTGTCATGAATATGTTTCAGTTGATTGAGAATGCAAGAGTGGCCATGTAACAGACTTGGACACTCCAAGTCAAGAATCAATCGCGACACCACAAAATAACCACTTCAAAACAAGTCACAGATCACAATAGATGTACACTGGCCCGGCGGAGTTCCGTGCCTAGAGATATTGGCCCCAAAGACTGGCGTCCCTTTCGGTATTTCTTTTTGTATTAATCAATCATCAAAGTACAAGAGAGCGGTTAGGGTTTCACTCTCAGACTCTGCGTCCAGATGCTCTGAGAAGTGAGACCCTCACCACTTATTTAAAGGTTACAAGGGATGCTCAAAAGTAGAGCCCCAAAATCTTTTAAAAATAAAAAGCATCAGTTCTCTCTCTCTTCTCTCTCTCTCTCTCTCTCTCTCTCTCTTAGAGAGTCTCCTAAAAAAAAAAAAAGCAAGTTCTCTCTCTTTCTCATGGCATGGAGAAAAAGCAAGATTCGCGTCGCTCATCATTTTAATTAAAAAAAGAAAAAAAGAGTCTCCGCGATTTTCGGAAATTAGGGTTTTTGGCAGAAATTAGGGTTTTTGCTGTCCGCCACGTCATCACTTTGTGACATACCCCCCTCTTGAAAGCATTGTAATCGACCGCGATTACGCCTGCAAAACCAATAAAAGCCATAAACCGTCTTAATAGACACTGACTGTTAGTACCTACGTACTAGGAACACACATCTAGCACATGTACAAAATCGAGTCACATCACACGACATCACAGGACATCACCAGACATCACATGACATTCAACATTCATTCGGATCTTAGACCATGATTTATCGGCAATGTAGCTAGCAATCACATCTAGGTCCAATCGGGACCTCATCGATGTCCGATTGACTAACCCCTATTGCAACCATGTCTATTCAAGATCAATAAGACCAAAATGCTGCAGTCATTTCGTCTGTCAGTTCCTGCACTCACAAGAAGTGAAGAACAAATCAGTATCATTATCAGGAATTCCATTGCATAAAGTCATCCAGCAGAATACTATCAGCTCTCAGTATCCCTGAAGCTCAAAGAGACATCGGTGACTTTAGTATCAAAATCAAGGTATCTGTTGACAAAGGAGCGGAGTAACTCCCCTCTTGTGCATCCCACTGCACCAGATCTTCGACCAAGTTGAATTTCTGGGTTCCGTTTGGAGTAGACTATGCTAAACCAAAACATCGAGGTAAAGTTTCACAATCCGAGGAGTATCTGCTAGGTCCTCCTCCTCCATCCACTTCGCATCAAATGCAGGAAAGTTCTTGAACTTAACGAAGAACCGCCTTCGGACTTTACCTTTCTTCGTATCATTATGTGCCAAAATCTGTTTAGGAACAAGGATCTCCTCGTTTTCTTCCACTTCGGGTTGCTCATCAGGCTCCCCATCATCAGGCACATCACCCTTAACAGGTTTCAAGAGACTCACATGCAATGCATTGTGAATCCTCCAAGTATCTGGCAATTTCAATCGGAAGGAGACATCATTTATCTTGTCAGTGATCTGGAAAGGTCTGTAGTATCGCATACTAAGCTTTGGAAAAAGCCTCTCCTTTCCCTTTTTCTTTCGTAGGCGTGCCTTCTCAGAACGTAAGAGCACCCAATCATCCTCCTTCAATTTCATGTCGCGACGATGGCGATCCGCTGCCTTTTTCTGTCGTTCTTGAGACTCCTGCGAAGTCTCGCGAACCTTGGCAAAAGCCGTATCCAAATCTCGCGAATATTCATCCGCTTCAAATATCTAATCTTTCGTGCTTAGGAAGGATGGAACCTTCGCAGGACTTTCAACAATCTCACATGGCGTCTTCTCCGTCGAAGAGTGTATCGTGTTATTGTAGGCAAATTCCACCAAAGGTAAGTTCTTTTCCCATTGAGTCTTTTGATCCGAGATACAAGACTTCAATAAACCTAAAATCACTGAATTGGCAATCTCAAATTGCCCGTCACTCTGCAAGTGGAATGATGATGAGAACTGCAACGGCGTGCCAATGTTCTTCCAAATTGCCTTCCAAAACAAACTCATAAATCTGGGGTCTCTGTCGGAGACAATCGTCTCAGACGTGCCATGTAATTTGAAAATCATCGTGATCATTCTGTGTAATCGGGATATAAAAAATGAAATCCATTTCAATACTTTCCCAGGGGCGGGTGGGTATGGGTAAAGGGTGTAACAATCCCTGTGCCTTATGCCTGTCAAACTTGACCTTCTGGCATATTGCGCACAACTCTTCCACGTCCTTTTTGAGTCACGGCCAAAAGAAGTATCTCTCTACTCCTTTCATGGTGGTAGCAATGCCGCGGTGACCCGTAAAAGGTGGACAGTGGCATTCAGTCATAATCTTTTCCCTCAACGGCTGTGTAACGCACAACATAGTTTTTCTCATCAAGTAGCCTTCCCGAAGGGAGTATTGAGCTACTGTCTCCCTATCCCGTATCCGTGTGAACAATATCTGCAAAATCTGTATCTGTGGCATACTGATCGATCATATCCTCGAAGCTCCTATGATGTATCGCGGAAATAGCCAGAACCAACGGTTTCCGAGACAAAGCATCTGCCACCACATTCTTCTGTCCTTGCACATGGACAATCTGGAAGTGGAACTGTGACAAGATGTTCGCCCACCGCATCTGGTTTTCTGAAAGCTGCTTCTGTGACAAGAAGTAGCGCAAACTCTGATGGTCTGTAAAGACAGTAAAATCCGCTCCGAGTAGGTAATGCTGCCACCGAGTAAGAGCATGGATAACCGCCAAAATCTCTCTCATATATCTGTGCTGTTAGCTTCGGCCTAGAGAACAATCGAATCTCATAAGCTATGACATGGACTTCTTGAATCAAGACCGTACCCAGACTACGACCACAAGCATCACAATATACTTCAAATGACTTCTGCAAGTCCGGCAAAGTCAAAATAGGTCCTGTAGTCAATTTCTCTTTCAAGGTCTGAAAGGCAGTCACCTCTGTGGATCCCCACGAGAAAGGTACTCCTTTCTATGTCAAGATATGCAAAGGGGAAGCAACCTCTGCAAACTTTCGTATGAACCGCCTGTAGTACGAACACAGTCCCAAGAAGCTTCTCAAATCGGGCCAATCACGGATAGTCTCTATCTTGGCCGGGTCCATTTGCACTCCTGCTGCTGACACAATGTGTCCCAAAAAAGTGTATCTCTGGTAGAAAAAAATTCACTTTTCTTTGCATTAATCACTAACGTGTGATCTCGTAATGCCTGAAAGACTTGCAGCAGATGATCTCTGTGTTCTGCCTCATTCTTGGAGAAAACAATGATGTTGTCAAAGAAAGTGTCAACAAATAGCCTGTGCTCTCGAAAAATCCTGTCCATCATCCGGTTAAATGTCGCAGGAGCATTGGTTAAGCCAAAAGGCATCACCAAAATAACCCAAAAGTCGTCCGAAAAGCTATCTTGTAGACGTCTCCCGGCGCGATTCGGATATGATGATATCCACTCTTCAAACCAATCCTGCTAAAGCACGAGGATCCCTGTAATCTGTCGAGTATATCATCGATCCTAGGAATCGGAAATCTGTTCTTGATGGTGATTTTGTTGAGAGCGCTATAATCGATGCACATTCTCCAAGATCTGTCTTTCTTCAAATCCAACAACAGTGGAGAGCAATACGGTGAAGTACTATGCTGGACAAGACCCTTTTCCAAGAGGTCTTTCACTGGGTTCATAATCTTTTCATTCTGTACTGGCTCACACGGTAAGGTGGTCGGTTCGGTGGCGTGCTTCCAGGTATCAGATCAATGGTATGATCTTCAGGCCCTCTAAAAAGCAATCGGCATGAGTGTGGAGAAAAATCTTGGCGTTCTTTTGTTCAGGTCAAAACATATTCAACCTTTATCCATCGTTCAGGTCTCTCCCATAAGAATGAGTAAAGAAAACTGAACTTCATCAAGTACAATCTCTGAGCCCTTCATTTGTCAAAGTCGCTTTCTCGGCACGGTCGTCAACCACGGCGTAGTTCTTGTGGTACCAAGGGATCCTGAGTAGAACGTCACTCGCGTGCCCTGAACACCCCTGTCATTGCAAATGAAGTTTGCCAATGCTCAGTGTAATGGCAACATCCCATCCGGGTGCCAGTCGAACTACCTCCGCCTGTGGCGTCAGTTTGTCGGGCGTAATTCCAAATCGAGCCGCCAATTCCAAGTGAAAAGAAGTTGGCCTTGACTCCTTCAAAAGAGCTTCCTGATCCTTCACTTTGCCCCAAAAGCGGCAAAGTTTGTACTTTCATTCATTAGATTCGGTGTAGGTCCCACGCCATGTGGTACCAGTCTTGTAGACGTCTCCCGGCGCGATTCGGATATGATGATATCCACTCTTCAAGTCAATCCTGCAAAAGCACGAGGATCCCTGTAACCTGTCGAGTATATCATCGATCCTAGGAATCGGAAATCTGTTCATGATGGTGATTTTGTTGAGAGCGCTATAATCGATGCACATTCTCCAAGATCTGTCTTTCTTCAAATCCAACAACAGTGGAGAGCAATACGGTGAAGTACTATGCTGGACAAGACCCTTTTCCAAGAGGTCTTTCACTGGGTTCATAATCTTTTCATTCTGTACTGGCTCACACGGTAAGGTGGTCGGTTCGGTGGCGTGCTTCCAGGTATCAGATCAATGGTATGATCTTCAGGCCCTCTAAAAAGCAATCGGCATGAGTGTGGAGAAAAATCTTGGCGTTCTTTTGTTCAGGTCAAAACATATTCAACCTTTATCCATCGTTCAGGTCTCTCCCATAAGAATGAGTAAAGAAAACTGAACTTCATCAAGTACAATCTCTGAGCCCTTCATTTGTCAAAGTCGCTTTCTCGGCACGGTCGTCAACCACGGCGTAGTTCTTGTGGTACCAAGGGATCCTGAGTAGAACGTCACTCGCGTGCCCTGAACACCCCTGTCATTGCAAATGAAGTTTGCCAATGCTCAGTGTAATGGCAACATCCCATCCGGGTGCCAGTCGAACTACCTCCGCCTGTGGCGTCAGTTTGTCGGGCGTAATTTCAAATCGAGCCGCCAATTCCAAGTGAAAAGAAGTTGGCCTTGACTCCTTCAAAAGAGCTTCCTGATCCTTCACTTTGCCCCAAAAGCGGCAAAGTTTGTACTTTCATTCATTAGATTCGGTGTAGGTCCCACGCCATGTGGTACCAGTCTTGTAGACGTCTCCCGGCGCGATTCGGATCTGATGATATCCACTCTTCAAGTCAATCCTGCAAAAGCACGAGGATCCCTGTAACCTGTCGAGTATATCATCGATCCTAGGAATCGGAAATCTGTTCATGATGGTGATTTTGTTGAGAGCTCTATAATCGATGCACATTCTCCAAGATCTGTCTTTCTTCAAATCCAACAACAGTGGAGAGCAATACGGTGAAGTACTATGCTGGACAAGACCCTTTTCCAAGAGGTCTTTCACTGGGTTCATAATCTTTTCATTCTGTACTGGCTCACACGGTAAGGTGGTCGGTTCGGTGGCGTGCTTCCAGGTATCAGATCAATGGTATGATCTTCAGGCCCTCTAAAAAGCAATCGGCATGAGTGTGGAGAAAAATCTTGGCGTTCTTTTGTTCAGGTCAAAACATATTCAACCTTTATCCATCGTTCAGGTCTCTCCCATAAGAATGAGTAAAGAAAACTGAACTTCATCAAGTACAATCTCTGAGCCCTTCATTTGTCAAAGTCGCTTTCTCGGCACGGTAGTCAACCACGGCGTAGTTCTTGTGGTACCAAGGGATCCTGAGTAGAACGTCACTCGCGTGCCCTGAACACCCCTGCCATTGCAAACGAAGTTGCCAATGCTCGGTGTAATGGCAACATCCCATCCGGGTGCCAGTCGAAGTACCTCCACCTGTGGCGTCAGTCTGTCGGGCGTAATTCCAAATCGAGCCGCCAATTCCAAGTGAAAAGAAGTTGGCCTTGGCTCCTTCAAAAGAGCTTTCTGATCCTTCATTTTGCCCCAAGAGCGGCAAAGTTTGTACTTTCATTCATTAGATTCGGTGCAGATCCCACGCCATGTGGTACCAGTTCTGCTTTTCTATCTGCCTTTTCTGCCACGTTCCTCAGCTGCTCTTGAACTCTCAGGCCTGTCGTCGTCTTTATCATCTGTCCTTTCTGTGCCTTTTTAGGGCACTTCGCGGAGATATGTCCCTGTTCCCCGCATCCAAAACACTTCCCCTCTCTAATGAAGCGAGCTCGCTCCTCAGGAGTAAGCTTGGGTCGTGCATCCTTTTTCTCTGGGTTGCTCTTTTTCTTTCTACTTCCATTCCCAGAAGTTTGTTCGGCTCGTTGTGTCATGTTCTCATCTGTGGGGTAGGTCAGACTGCCAGAGTGAATGGCAAAGCCCCGCTTTTCATGACTCATCAACTCCTGAATAGAAGCTGACTTCTGCTCCAACCAGTGATCTCGGATCTTTGTAGGTAGACCCAAGGTAAACCGCTCAATTTGTTCTCTGAACGAGATCTTCTTGAATGAAGAGGCGGGTAGAAAAGAGCTCCAGAATCTTTCATAGTAAGCATTGATTGTATCTTTCTTGGTCATCCGAAGATGGTTCCAAGCAGCTCGTATATCTCGTTCATATTCTTGCGTCAACCAAGAAGAAATAAAAAGCTTCTTAAATTTCAGCCATTTAACTGGCGCAGTCTTGTTTAAAAGAAGCGTGGACCACCAAGTACGAGCATTCCTGTTAAAGTAAGAGGCAGCTCTCTGAATTTTGGAGTACTCTGAATAGCGTCCTCCCGCGAAAGCGATGTCAAACTGCTGTATAAAAGACAAAGCTTTCAAAGCATCTGAGTATCCTGAAAAAGTATCAAACTTGATCGAGTGGCCACCTTCCTTAAACTCTCGGACTTTCTTGCTTTTATCTTCGAGAAAGGCATATTGGTTGGCTTTGTAAAAATTCTTCTTGTTCGCATAAAAGTTTCTGTTGTAGAGTCTGAACTGGGCGAGACTTAGACTTCCTTGCCTTTTTCGTGCCCTTTCTGAAGCGTTGTTTCTTGCTTCGCTTTTTGCTTTTCCTGTCTTCTTCGCTCGAGTCTGAAGAGCTAGAAGAACTGTCAGAAGAAGAAGAAGAAGAACTGGGTAGGTCTTCAAACTTGACGCGCTTGTTCAATTTCTTTGCCTTGTCAAATGTCAACCGACGACCCAAATATCTCGGGAAGTCAGTGCCTTTCTTCTGCTTTTTGCCCTGCTTTTTGCGTTTCGTTTGCACGTCGAAAAGCTGAGCAATCCGTGCATCAACCACGTTCTCTAGTTCCTTCTCCGTATATTTCTTGGAGGCAGAAGGTTTCTTGAGAGCAGGTTTCGGGAGTGGTGTTGTGGTTCTCTGCCACTCCATCTGTACCTCTTCCAAAGAGGTCTAGTTCATATATTTTGCCATCTGCGGGTCCTTGGCAAAATTGAGCATCATCTTTGTTGCATCGCCAGTCAATTGACGACGCTCCATCTCTTGCTGCTCCGCCTGAGTAGGCCTAGGCGGGCCATACTCCGTGCCGGAATCTTCGTTGTGATCCCTGCCCACATCTCTAGATGCAGAGGGAGTCGACTGATCATTGCCGGAAGCCATAGGTGCCGCGGAAAAAAAATTGGGGATCGATTTCCCGTAGAAGAGAAATCGGCCGTGCTCTGATACCACTGTAACAGACTTGGACACTCCAAGTCAAGAATCAACCGCGACAGCACCAAATAACCACTTCAAAACAAGTTACAGATCACAATAGATGTACACTGGCCCGACGGAGTTCCGTGCCTAGAGATATTGGCCCCAAAGACTGGCCCCCCTTTCGGTATTTCTTTTTGTATTAATCAATGATCAAAGTACAAGAGAGCGGTTAGGGTTTCACTCTCAGACTCTGCGTCCAGATGCTCTGAGAAGTGAGACCCTCTCCACTTATTTAAAGGTTACAAGGGATGCTCAAAAGCAGAGCCCCAAAAGCTTTTAAAAATAAAAAAGCATCAGTTCTCTCTCTCTCTCTCTCTCTCTCTCTCTCTCTCTCTCTCTCTCTCTCTCTCTCTCTTAGAGAGTCTCCTTTAAAAAAAAAAGAGCAAGTTCTCTCTCTTTCTCATGGCATGGAGAAAAAGCAAGATTCGCGTCGCTCATCATTTAAAAAAAAAAAAAAATTCATTTTATTTTTTGGAAGCCTCCGCGATTTTTGGAAATTAGGGTTTTGGCAAAAATTAGGGTTTGTAGGAATTTTAGGGTTTCTGGCAGAAATTAGGGTTTTTGTTGTCCGCCACGTCATCACGTTGTGACAGGCCAGCAATCTGTCGAAGGGAGATTCCGATGGATTTTGTAGCCATAAGAAAGGGTCCCAGGGCAAACAGTTTTCAGCCAAGGGCAATGTTGCAGCACAGCCTTCTGAGCCTCCCATAAGGAAGTCCTCCACTGAAGAAGGTGATACGTCCAAGAAGCAGTCTAAGTCTTCTTCGGGACAAGGACAAGGACAAAAAAGGCATTTTTCTGGCAAAACTTTTGAAGAAAGGAAAGCTCTTAGGGAGGCCAAGAAATGCTATATTTGTGAACAGGAAGGACATTATGCAAATGAATGCCCACAGAAGAAGTCACAGGATAAGGATGACAAGTCAGACCATAAAGGGAAGAAGCCAAAGCCGAGTGCAGGACTTGTTCGAGATTTGGTTGGAGACCAGCCAAACACAGATGCCACGGAGCTGTGCAAAGCTTGGGGCAAAGTTAGAGACCAGCAGTGCTCGTTTTCTTTGATCTAGGAGCCCGTGCAAATTTCATATCACCAGAATTGGCATCAAAGTTGGGCATTCGTGTAGAGGAGATGGGTATGACAGGGGAAGCAGGTTTGGCATGCCCAGGTCATTCAGAGCCTGTTACTCCCATTTTGGGAAAGCTTCATTTTGCTAAATTGGCTCTATCTGACATAAAAATAATTCTAAATGAATTATTGGATTTATAAGTGAGAGGGTTTTCTCGCTTGGAACACCAAGAAAATAATTCTAAATGAATTATTGGAATTTTAAGTGAGAGGGTTTTTCTCATTGGAGACATCCAAGTACAGAGTATCCCTAGTGCGTCATTCAAAATAATGACAGGAGCACTGTGAAAGGGAATATCTGTAAGGCCACCAGGAACGGGCACTTCTGATGTGTCACAACGGATGGGTGACAGAGAGCATCAATAAAGAAGTATCTGACCATCCGTGAACGGACATCTCTGATGCGTCATAGGATGGGTGACATAGGGCATCGTGAAGGGGATTGTACCGTAAGTTCGGTAGGAGACGACTAGGTGATGGGTATTCCTGATGCGTCACAAGGTGGGTGACGGGTGCATCGGAAAGGGGATATCCATAGTCGAGAGGAAATCCGAACTGGAAAAGAGGAATACGTGTAAAGACGCAAGCACAAGAATAAAGACGGGTTCTGAGAAGCTTTTCTTAAAAAGCGGAATATTTTAACGAGTTTTTCGGGAAGAGCAGACGCTTTCCCGCGAGGAATCTATGTTTGCATTGCATTCGTGCATGTGGTTGCATCCAGGGACGCCTGGGAAGTGTTGTGAAAGGCATTGTTTTTAACTTATAAGGTTTTATTGAGTTTTTGGGCAGGTTCAGACCAATTGTAAAATATGCAGGCCGCCCACTTCATAAGTGGACAGCCACTTAGAAAATAAAGCAACAAAACCAGCCAGCGAATTCTCTCTCCCTATTTCGGGTAGAACAGAAAAAAGAAAAAAAAAAACGGGCGCGATCTCTACGCAAGCAGCTATTCGTGCCGTGGTCAAGGAGCTATAAAAGCACCACATGCCCTCACTGAAAAGAGGTTACCAACGTCAGCAAGAGAAGACTCTACCGCTAGATAACGCAAGAGATCGCGAGACTACGAAGCACGGAAGTCGCTTCTCCCGCGCAAGAGCGACAGGTATCTATTGTGGATTCGCCATACGAATTGTTGTCGCATGTTTGTGTGTGTGTTTGCAGGTACTTCATCGCGAAGGAGAAGCGAGAAGGCTTTGGCCTACGCTTGGGAATTCCGAGAACGGAATTCGGAAATTGTCTGCGGAGTCTCGACTCCGAGTACTGACGGAAAAAGGATTGAGAGCTCGTCTCTCGGATTTCCCTTACGGGAAGGAACGACCATTGAGTCAGAGATTTAGAACGGAGGGGTTTTCTCCGGTTCTTGTGCTTGTAAAAAAGATTCTCCCTAATAAAGGATTCTCTTTAAGGGGGGGGACCAACCCATCTTCTGGTCCCCAGTACTGTGTCGATCTTCTCACTCTCTCTCTCTCTCTCTATCTATTTCTCTCTATATCCTCTGGCTTCAATATTAAGTGATAAATTTTATTTATCCGAGTATATTTTATATTTTATGTTTGTGACAGTGGTATCAGAGCATGGTCTCCTCTCTTTCTCTGTAAAGGAGGACTACTCTGGGAAGATACGGGAAGAAGCCATGACAAGCCAAGAGAGAAGTAAGTAGCGGAAACCTAAGTCCTGAAAGAAAAGCTCGCAGAGTTGGAAAAAAAAATCTCTCTCTGCAAGAAATCGACACAAGACTTGGGATTCTCTGAGAAGGCGACAAGAGCATGATGCTCAAGAACCTAGAGAATCCAAGGAGCGGAATGCTCGAGACCTTCAGAATCCAGAAGATATCCATGAACATCAATTCAGAACCATAGCCAAGAAATCCCGTCATCTTGGGAAGGATATGAAGAAGGTCTCTAGACCTAGGAACACTCCAGTCAAGTTTGATACTTTTGATGGAAGGGAAGGTTTCCTGAAAGCTACTGCTCTCATTTGACAGTTTGAAGTTGCCTTTGCAAACGTTAATTTCTAAAAAAGCGTTGAAAATGAGGCATGTGACCAAACACCTCAAGGGGAATTGCAAGTACTTGGTGGTATACCAAAGCTTTGCAAGGAACTTACAACAAGACTTGGATTCAATTCAAGGTTGAATTTTCCGACAAATTTTTTTCCTCTACGCTTTGAGGAAGGCATCCAAGAAGATTGGGATCGGTTTGCCCAATAGGAACACGAGTGTGTCAAAGCAAGTAGTGGTTCACTCTTGCCAAGGTAGCTCCACTCTCGACCCTCTTTGAGGGAGGAAAGATGAAGAAATTCAACAAAGGATTTTTGTCCGAATTTTGTAGATGCATCTGCAAAATATTTTGCAGCAGATGGTAGAGTCAGCAATAAAAGCTGAAAGTGTACACCTTAGTGTACATAGAATCCAATCCCCGTAGTGGGACGGGAACCATTGAACATAGAAAGTTTGGAGTAAGGGAATTCAATCTAACTCCTGAGTTTTTGATTAGAAGACCCTCAAACTCTAAGTGAGAGGGCATGTCTTTGATCTAAGTTAAATCTTTGAGGAACTCATCAACTGCGTATTGCTTTTATGCACGAGATATGCACGTGTCTAACCAGGACAATCACTCTCGAGTGTTTATGAGAGTAAGGTTGAGTCAGAACATTGCTTTATACGATGAACTGCTTTGCTTAACCATCTGGAAGGTCCATGATTGATCTGGTATCCGGTAGTTCTCCAACAAATTTCTTGCTATTGTGGGTAGAAAATTATGAAGAAACCATTCGAGCTTTCCAGCAAAGAAAAGCTTTCATTAAGCTTGAATACTCTTTAAGCTCACACCCCCTACCCGGTAAAGGAAGATATGATAGTGCTTTACGCACAAGTGAATGAACACTCTTTATGAGGGAAGGAACAAGCGACGACTACGACCTATGCTCGAGGAATCCAAGGATTGAAATCCTAGATTATTTGATGAGCGGGTTTTGCTCTAAGATTGAGCCAAAAGATCATCAAGTTGAGCGTCTTCGCTCTAAGGATCTTACGAAGGAAAGGAAATTTCCCAGGTTCACCGAAACTCTAACATAGCTTAAGAGTTATGTACACCTTTGAGTACATGGATAACACATGACGATACGGACCTATGCAAAGGAACTGGATGAGAGTTTGTTATACTCTCTTGAGCGCCTTTTTGTGCGCAAGGATATTCCAACACAAGAATCTCTATTTGAGATGTGTTCGGTAGAAGGAATTTGAGTTTCTCTACGGAGAAGAGGTTTTCTGATTTTCGTTGATCATTGAGTACGCTATGTGCTTTTACCATTACGTATGTTCAGAAAATGATATGGCTAGAATCCTATTTGCCTGAGATTTTCCAAGTCGTCATTGAAGCTTGCAAGGTGAATCATTTTTGATGATTTTCTAGGAAAGAGACGCTAATGGGCGTCGGGAAAACATTGCTGGCTGTAATAACTCGTAGGAGGAAAAGATTGAAAGGAAGTGTCAGCGTGCACAAGGAATCTTCGGATTGGAACCGTCCGCCTACGTTGAGTGACGGCCCCAAACAAGAACTTTCTTTAAGGTGATCGCAAACGTTGTTTGTGAAAGAAAGACATCGAGCTTAATACTCTTATGATTTGGGCATTTCCTATGTGGGAGGACATAAGAGGTTTAATACCCTCTGCACTAACAGCGCAGGATTATGCGCAAGGACAGATACCTAGATTGATTTCTAGGAGGATTATTCTTCTCGGGATTGAGAAGGTGGAATTGAGTTAACAGATTCTCGGATGAGGAAACTTCCAATCTGTTAGAAAGACGGGAATGACGAGTTCTTACATGGCTCGTATGTTTGATGAATGGTGAAGGATATCCTCGAGGTACTAGAGGAAGGACATGAACCGGTAAGGTAAGTATTGAATTCTTGAATTTTTGTTTAATTTAATTTTTAAGTTCCCTTTTTTAGAAAGGACTAGCTCAACTCACCTTTGAGCAAGATTTGAAATTTTCCGGCTTCTCCCTGGCAAGTCAGTTGGACCTCTACAGTTGAGGACAACTGTTTATAAGTGAGAGGGATGTTGCTAAATTGGCTCTATTTGACATAAAATAATTCTAAATGAATTATTGGATTTATAAGTGAGAGGGTTTTCTCGCTTGGAACACCAAGAAAATAATTCTAAATGAATTATTGGAATTTTAAGTGAGAGGGTTTTTCTCACTGGAGACATCCAAGTACAGAGTATCCCTAGTGCGTCATTCAAAATAATGACAGGAGCACTGTGAAAGGGAATATCTGTAAGGCCACTAGGAACGGGCACTTCTGATGCGTCACAACGGATGGGTGACAGGGAGCATCAGTAAAGAAGTATCCGACTATCCGTGAACAGACATCTCTGATGCGTCATAGGATGGGTGACATAGGGCATCGTGAAGGGGATTGTACCTTAAGTTCGGTAGGAGAGGACTAGGTGATGGGTATTCCTGATGCGTCACAAGGTGGGTGACGGATGCATCGGAAAGGGGATATCCATAGTCGAGAGGAAATCCGAACTGGAAAAGAGGAATACGCGTTAAGACGCAAGCACAAGAATAAAGATGGGTTCGGAGAAGCTTTTCTTAAAAAGCGGAATATTTTAACGAGTTTTCCGGGAAGAGCAGACGCTTTCCCGCGAGGAATCTATGTTTGTATTGCATTCGTGCATGTGATTGCATCCAGGGACGCCTGGGAAGTGTTGTGAAAGGCATTGTTTTTAACTTATAAGGTTTTATGGAGTTTTTGGGCAGGTTCAGACCAATTGTAAAATATGCAGGCCGCCCACTTAATAAGTGGACAGCCACTTAGAAAATAAAGCAACAAAACCAGCCAGCGAATTCTCTCTCCCTATTTCGGGTAGAAAAAAAAAAAGAAAAAAAAAAAAACGGGCCCGATCTCTACGCGAGCAGCTACTCGTGCCGTGGTCAAGGAGCTATAAAAGCACCACATGCCCTCACTGAAAAGAGGTTACCAACGTCAGCAAGAGAAGACTCTACCGCCAGATAACGCAAGAGATCGCGAGACTACGAAGCACGGAAGTCGCTTTTCTTGCGCAAGAGCGACAGGTATCTATTGTGGATTCGCCATACGAATTGTTGTCGCATGTTTGTGTGTGTTTGCAGGTACCTCATCGCGAAGGAGAAGCGAGAAGGCTTCGGCCTACGCTTGGGAATTCCGGGAACGGAATTCGGAATTGTCTACGGAGTCTCGACTCTGAGTACAGATGGAAAAAGGATTGAGAGCTCGTCTCTCGGATTTCCCTTACGGGAAGGAACGACCATTTAGTCAGAGATTTAGAACGGAGGGGTTTTCTCCGGTTCTTGTGCTTGTAAAAAATATTCTCCCTAATAAAGGATTCTCTTTAAGGGGGGGGACCAGCCCATCTTCTGGTCCCCAGTATTGTGTCGATCTTCTCACTCTATCTCTCTCTCTCTCTCTCTCTCTCTCTATCTATTTCTCTCTATATCCTCTGGCCTCAATATTAAGTGATAAATTTTATTTATCCGAGTATATTTTATATTGCTATGCGCTCCCGTTTGTGACACTTCGTCTGCACATTCAGATCTATGATGTGTTACTGGGTATCCCATGGTGTTACAGGTTGCATGCTATGATGGATACTTGCAACAAAAAGATTACCCTTGTACATAGAGGAAAGACTCATGTCCTTGATGTAAAGCTTAAAGGCGAGTCTGTTCCAGTTGTTTCTGCTTCTGCTATTTCATATGTAATAAAGAATCATCTTTCTGCGTACTTGATCTTTGCAAAAGAAGTACCTGAAGTTGTATCTAATTTGTCTACCTTAGATAAAGACATGTCAACTTTTTTGAGTGGTTTTAGTGATTGTTTTTCGGACTCTTTGCCTGGGGAGTTACCTCCTGAGAGACCTGAGGATCATACTATAGATCTTGTGCCAGGTTCTAGTCCACCGAATAGACCACCATACAGGGTTAGTGCAGTGTTAGGTGCAGCGGAATGAATGTTTGCGCTTTGCTCAAGATGAGTGCTCCGAACTGTGCTCAAGGTTCCTTTTGTTCTTATGGAAGGGAGAGCCTTCCGTTCTTAATGAGAGAATGCTATGATCACAAACAAAGTGAATGGACACTGTGCGTGCAAGTGTATGAGACTGAGAGATAGAGAGAGAAGAGAGATACGACACTAGAGACGAAAACCCTCCTCCAAAGGCCCCACTCTCGTCTGCGAGAGTGGTCTATTATTGATTGCACAAATGGGTACAATGATGATGCATAAAAGCTGATGCAGATCTAGGCTATGTCGACGACGACAACCGGGATGGCGACGGCGACAATGGGGGCTGAATTGGGGGTGGATCTAACTGCTGTCCAAAGACACTATCTGCTGAAAATCTGCTGAACTTTGGGGCTGTTTTGGGCGGCTGAAAACGCAGGTTTGGCTGCGTTTTTCTGGAGGCTGAAATGACTTAACAAACGCTGGAGTTTGCACGGTGTTAGGGCTGAAAAAACGCAGGTCTACCTGCTGCAAAAACGCTGGTTTTACCTGCTGTCCCTAGGGCTGAAAACGCTATCAAAACTGCCGCCTTCTGATGGTGATAAAGTCGCTAGTTGCAAGGGAACACTGCGGACCGGATCGGGCTGAAAACACCAAGGCAAGAGATGGCTGGTGATGCTACAAACGCTAGGGGCTGAAGTGCTGGCGATGAGGCTGGGATCAAAAACGCCAGGCTACTGAAGATGCCAAACGCTAGGCGATGGGTGCTTGAGGGGTTCTTGCTGAGAGAGGGGAGTACCTGCTGCCAAAGGCCTGTTGTGCTCCTTGCTCATCTGCCAAAGAGTGCTAGCTTTGGTTTGCTTATATATTTTCTTACCCAAATTGCCCTACCTACTTTTGTTGGAAAGTCACTTAAATTAATAATTAAAAAATGCCAAAAATAGGTAAAATAGGCTAAATGCATTGGAAAATTCCCCGATGGAATCTGATGGATTTTGGTGGGAATGCTTATGATCATGGTGTGTGCAACCAGAGGATATGCATCTATACTAAGTGACTGGGCATGCACGGTCTACGAAGAGACTCACAAAAGTGCCAAATCACTTCTAAACTAGACTGACTGGACTGACTGAACCCTGATCATGCTGTAGCTTGTCCATGGACACATAGGGTTGGATGTGTCACATGACATGCAGCCCAACAGAAAGAGATTATGAGTCAGGTCAACGAGCTTTTAGAGAAGGGGTTGATTCAGCCTAGTTCGTCCCCTTTTTGTTTGCCTGTACTCTAAGTGCAGAAGAAGGATGGTTCATGGTGCATGTGCATTGACTATCGCGCCTTGAATAAGAATACCATCAAGAACAGGTTTCCCATACCGAGGATAGATGACATTCTTGATCGGCTTGAGGGAGCGTCATTGTTTACAAGGATAGACCTAAAGAGTGGTTACCATCAGATACGCATTAGGCCAGAAGATGTCCATAAGAGTGCGTTCAGGACAACATGTGGTCTTTATGAGTTTTTGGTCATGCCAGTTGGTCTCACAAATGCTCGTGCCACGTTTAATAGAATTATGGACAGAATTTTTAGACCACATAGAAACTTTGTGGGTACCTTCTTTGATGACATGATTGTCTACTCAAAGTCCGAAGAGGAGCATACGGATCACTTGACCGCAGTTTTCAATGAGTTACATAAGAACAGGCTACTCATTAATGGCAAGAAAAGTGAATTCTTTCTGAAAGAGATTCACTTCCTTGGGCACATTGTTTCAAAGGATGGGGTACGCATGGATCCCGCCAAAGTGGAAGCAATTAGGTCATGGCCAGACTTGAAGTACGTACATGACATTCGAAGCTTTCTAGGCTTATGTTCCTACTACAGGAGGCTCATCCGAAATTTTGTTGAGATTGCTTCTCCACTCCATGCACTGCAAGAAAAAGGAGTTAATTTCAAGTGGACAGCCAAAGAAATTTTGGCTTCAAACACTTAAAAAGAGAAGCTGACTTCAGATCCAGTAATCATTTTGCCAAATCTTTCGAAACCTTTTGTGGTTCAGGTGATGCATGTGGCCATAGTTTTGGTGCAGTTCTAATGCAGAATGGCCGAGTAGTCGCATATAAGAGCATAATTCTTTTGAAGACTGAAAGAAATTTGCAAGACTATGAGAAAAATTGTTGGCAGTAATTCATGCTCTCACTAGTTGGAAACACTATCTACTAGGGGCTGATTTTGTTGTCCAAACGGATCATCAAACCTTGCGATATTTTCTCACACAGGCGAAGTTGTCTAAGAAGCACATGCGATGGGCAAACATCTTGTCAATGTTCCATTTTCAGATTGTGCATGTGCAAGGGGAAAAAAACGTGGTGGCTGATGCGTTGTCACGAAAGCCCCAAATTTCAGCAGTGTCAATTCCGTACCATTGTGAACTAGACGAAATGAAGACACAATATGCTGAAGATTTAGATTTTGCAAGGATTTATGACCAGCTTGTTGATGGGCAACGTCATGAGCACTATATGCTTAAGAATGACTTTCTCATGATGCATTGAAAGTTATGCGTTACTAAACAGTTACGGCCAAAGATTTTGATGGAAAGTCACGCTCCACCTTATGTTGGACATCGTGGAATTGATGCAACAGTGAAAGGGGTTGAGGCATTCTTCTATTGGCCAGCTATGCGTCAAGATGTTGACACATTTGTAAGATCATGCTTAGTTTGCCAAAAAGTCAAATTTGACAGGCAAAAGCAATCGGGATTGTTACAACCATTGCCGATCCTTGATAGGCCATGGGAAAGCATAGCAATGGACTTTATCTTTGATCTTCCAAGGACGCAAACAGTCACTGATGGGATTTGGACTATCATTTGTAGGTTCAGTAAGCAGGTCCATTTCATTCCTGTGAGGAAGAAGATAAAGCCAGAACATATGGTCAAGATATTCATGAGCAATATCTTTAAATACCACGGGATGCCTCAGTTAATTCTCATTGACAAGGATCCCCTTATGACGAGTCTTTTCTGGAAGGCATTGTTTGAGAACATGGGCACTACGCTAAAGTTCTCTTCTTCGTTTCACCTGCAAACTGATGGACAGTCAGAAGAGGCAAATTCTACTGTCCTGGATCTGCTCAAATGTTACGTGTCAGAGCATAAGGCAACCATCTCCCATTGGTTGAATATGCTTACAATAACACTGTGCATACGTCAACAGGCAAGGCACCATTTGAGATAGTGGAAGGAGGGAAGAAAGTCCCGCCCATTTTACAGACTGAGGACAAGATATTTGAGGCTGACAAGTATGTACAAGATGTGGATGAAACTTACAGGAAGATAAAGATTGCTCTTGAGAAGACTCTGGCTGAGCAAAAGAAAGCTGCCGATCGTCAGCGTCGTGAACTTGTATTTTCACTAGGTGATTGGGTGCTTTCAAGGCAAGGGACGTTTGTTTCCTAAGCTCAGTATGCGATATTATGGTCCTTTTCAGATTTCAGAAAAAATCAGTGATGTAGCTTACAGGTTGAAGCTACCAGAAGGCTAGAAAATACATAATGCTTTTCATGTCATCCTTCTAAGACCCTTTGTTGGTGATGTGCCAGAGAATATGCTTGATGAGGAACAACCCGAAGTGCACATAAAGAAAGAAAGGTTATAGGAAAGGTTGCAAGACGCTATTTTGTGAAGTTCAAGAACTATCCATCGTTGGATGCCAAATGGATGGAAGAGTTTAAATTGGTCGATTCACCTCAGCTATTGCAATTGTATCTTGAAGCCTTTCAGATGGAACCCACAATGACTTGATGTACCCTTTTTGGAGCAAGGCAAGAGCATGGTTCATGATGCTCAAGAGAGTAGTTAAGCAATTGTATCTACTCTTTCCATACAGAATTTAGCTAGATAAGTTTGTGCTCGAGCGTACACTAGAAGACTTCTATGCTTGATATGTGTTGTAGCCAGGTTGGTGGGATTGTTTAATCGTCCAACGCTACATTTCCGGAAGCATGTATATCTTGGATTCCCATCATAGAATATATGTGATATCAGGAGATATTCGCATGTATTATTGGCATGCAAGCGAGGTCGCTTGCAGTATTTCAAGGGTGGGGTGTGTCACCAGGAGGTGTATTTTTCCTATTGCCTTTCGTAAATAAGTACTAGATATTTTTATTTATTTTTATTTCTACTTGTTTTCCCCGAAACCCTTGAAAAGGTGCAAGTGGACATTGCATGGCCAGTGTGAAATGGCTGTGGCCGAATAGGTTTCTCACATCGAGAGTCTGAGTTGGTCAGTCTGGGACTGGTCGGGCCAATTAGCACTGAATTCTGATGAGTATGGAAGCCTGTGTGCGCCAAATGAAGTCTCGGCCACTCGGAAAGTCACTTATAACTTTATAAGTCAGTGGGAACTAGGGAACTAACTCAAAGGGGCAAACTGGACACTTGGCAGGAGGAGAGCAGCCTGCAGGACACCTTAGCAAGAGGAGGTGCCCAAGAGAGAGAGGGGGCTGATTTTTCACTGATAAGTGACCTACAGAGTGTGTGTGAGTAGTGGGCGCAGGTCTACAGCTTTAATGGAAAGCTTGCCTTCTCCTTTGTCTCATGTAGCGCGATGATTTGCTCTCGTGCATCTCTCTCTCCCCTTTGGCACATATGGTAATGCCCCACTAGTTGGGCTACTCGGATGAACATGTACAGTTCTAGGGGTTTATGTGCATTTGCCAAGGCAAGAGCCTTCTGAACAGGAATCGGATTAGCTAATGGCTAATCCCCCACAGGTATGCACAGTTCCATCGCGAAAGATTGCGAGTTTGGAGAGTTTTCTCGCGCGAAAACTCGTCCAATTCACAGGGGAACTGTCCCATTGTGTGCGGGAGCCCTTGGGATACGTGTAGGCGTGTTTGCTCCGCTAAAAACGATCCCAAACAGGGAATTACAGCCTACTGTGTTTTTCTGCAGGTTTAGGGTTTCGCACCTAAATTGCAAGGGAACACTTGGGGCGCCTCGTGAGAGCCTTGGGATGCGTGTACAGGCTTTCGGGCACCCGACAATGAAAAACAGAGAATTACAGCCCGCTGAATTTCTGTGACAGCTCACCAGAAAGCTTCCTGATAGCGAGGGAATTCGTCCTAAACAGGTGCTTTTGACCTATAGGGGTTTTTGCATCGTTATGTTGCCGAAATCAGGTCAAAAACCTGCGTTTTAAGCCCTCGCCAGGTTTGGACAGCTTTGTGAAAGCTTGTACTAAGTGGTCGGATCGTCTACCTTAATTTAAATAAAGAAATACCGAAAGGGGCGCCAGTCTTTGGGGCCTACAGGGTGTCGGTCTCGTGTGCGCAGTGACATGCTAGTAGCTGGACGCAACTGTGTTCTCTTCCCTTCTCAGTGCTCTTTGTAAAGTTAACATGTAATTGAAATAGTACCGCCCTCTACGTTGTATAGGTCGGTTATACAATTCCTTTCTGCTTTTTGTCGTGCTTTTCAGCTTTGTTCTGTGCGTCAAAAAGTTGAGAAATCCGTGTATCAACCACCTCTTCTAATTCTTGCTCTGTAAACATCCTTGGAGTAGGAGGTTTCTTGAGTGCCGGTTTGAGGGGTGGTTCTGTGGTTTGCCGCCACTGTGAGTGCACCTCGTCGAAGGAGGTCTGGGTTTGCAAATGTCGGGTCCTTCGCAATATTTATCATCATGTTTGTTGCATCGTCAATCAATCGTCGACGCTCCATCTCTTCAATCTCCGCCTGAGTAGGCCGAGGCGGGCCATACTCCTCGTGAGAATCTTCTTCGTGATCTCTTTCTGCATCTCCAGATGTCACAAAGTGATGACGTGGCTAAGGACAACAGAAACCCTAATTTCTGCTAGAAACCCTAAAATTCCTGCAAACCCTAATTTCTGCCAAAAACCCTAATTTTCGGAAATCGCGGAGGTGGATTTTGTTTTTTTGGAAATTTTTGAGCGACGCAAATCTTAGCTTTTGCTCTCATTGAGAGAGAGAGAGAATTTGCTTTTGCTTTCAGAATCTCTCTGTGAGAGAGGAAAAAGAGCTTTTGCTTTCAAGCTTTTGGGGCTCTGCTTTTGGCATCCCTTGTAAACCTTTAAATAAGTGGCTTGGGCCCTCACTTCTCAGAGCATCTAGACGTAGAGTCTGAGAGTGAACCTGACCCACTCTCTTGTACTTTGAACTGATTAATACAAAAAGAAATACTGAAAGGGGCGCTAGTCTTTGGGGCCAATATCTCTAGGTACGGAACTCCGTCGGGCCAGTGCAAATCTATTGTGATCTGTGAATTGTTTTGAAGTGGTTATTTGGTGTTGTCGCGATTGATTCTTGACTTGGAGTGTCCAAGTCTGTTACAGTGGTATCAGAGCACGATCGATTTCTCTTCTACGGGAAATCCGATCCCCAAATTTTTTTCCGCGGCACCTATGGCTTCACGCAAGGATTAGTCGACTCCCTCTGCATCTGGGGATGCGGGCAGGGATCACAACGAAGATTCAGACAGAGAGTATGGCCCGTCTCGGCCTACTCAGGCGGAGCGAAGAGAGATGAAGCGTCGTCAATTGATCACAACGAAGATTCAGACAGAGAGTATGGCCCGTCTCGGCCTACTCAAGCGGAGCGAAGAGAGATGAAGCGTCGTCAATTGATCGGCGATGCAACAAAGATGATGCTCAGTTTTGCGAAGGATTCAAAATTGGCAAAATATATGAGCGAGACTTCTTTTCAGGAAGTGCATGCACAGTGGCAAAAAACCACTACACCAACCCTGAAACCCGCTCTCAAGAAACCTTCTAATTACAAACAGTATACAGAGAAGGAATTACAAGAGGTGGTTGATGCACAGATTGCTTAGCTTTTTGACGTGCAAAAGAAAGCCAAGAAGCACGGCAAAAAGTAGAAGAAAGGCACTGACTTCCCAGGATATTTGGGTTGTCGGTTGACTGTTGACAAGGCAAAGAAACGGAAGAAGCGTGTTCGATTTGAAGGAGTACCCACTTCTTCTTCTTCTTCTTCTTCTTCTTCTTCTTCTTCTTCTTCTTCTTCTTCTGACAGTTCTTCTAGCTCTTCAGATTTGAGCGAAGCAGACAGAAAAGGTTAAAAGCGAAGCAAGAAACAAAGCTTCGGAAGGGGCAAGAAAAAGGCAAAGAAGGCTAAATCTCGCCCAGAGACTGACAGTTCTACTGAGGACTTGTCTACAGACAGCTCAAATTCTGATGATGGAAACTTCTATGCGAACAAGAAGAATTTTTACAAAGCCAACCAATATGACTTTCTCGAAGATAAAAGCAAGAAAGTCCGAGAGTTTAAGGAAGGTGCCCACTTGATCAAGTTTGACACTTTTTCAGGATACTCAGATGCTTTGAAAGCTTTGTCTTTTATACAGCAGTTTGACATCGCTTTCGCGGGAGGACGCTATTCAGAGTACTCCAAAATTCAGAGAGCTGCCTCTTACTTTAACAGGAATGCTCGTACTTGGTGGTCCACGCTTCTTTTAAACAAGACTGCGCCAGTTAAATGGCTGAAATTTAAGAAGCTTTTTATTTCTTCTCGGTTGACGCAAGAATATGAACGAGATATACGAGCTGCTTGGAACCATCTTCGGATGACCAAGAAAGATACAATCAATGCTTACTATGAAAGATTCTGGAGCTCTTTTCTACCCACCTCTTCATTCAAGAAGATCTCGTTCAGAGAACAGATTGAGCGGTTTACCTTGGGTCTACCTACAAAGATCCGAGATCACTGGTTGGAGCAGAAGTCAGCTTCTATTCAGGAGTTGATGAGTCATGAAAAGCGGGGCTTTGCCATTCACTCTGGCAGTCTGACCTACCCCACAGATGAGAACATGACACAACGAGCCGAACAAACTTCTGGGAATGGAAGTAGAAAGAAAAAGAGCAACCCAGAGAAAAAGGATGCACGACCCAAGCTTACTCCTGAGGAGCGAGCTCCCTTCATTAGAGAGGGGAAGTGTTTTGGATGCGGGGAACAGGGACATATCTCCGCGAAGTGCCCTAAAAAGGCACAGAAAGGACAGATGATAAAGACGACCACAGGCCTGAGAGTTCGAGAGCAGCTGAGGAACGTGGCAGAAAAGGCAGATAGAAAAGCAGAACTGGTACCACATGGCGTGGGATCTGCACCGAATCTAATGAATGAAAGTACAAACTTTGCCGCTTTTGGGACAAAATGAAGGATCAGAAAGCTCTTTTGAAGGAGCCAAGGCCAACTTCTTTTCACTTGGAATTGGCGGCTCGATTTGGAATTACGCCCGACAGACTGACGCCACAGGCGGAGGTACTTCGACTGGCACCCGGATGGGATGTTGCCATTACACCGAGCATTGGCAAACTTCGTTTGCAATGGCAGGGGTGTTCAGGGCACGCGAGTGACGTTCTACTCAGGATCCCTTGGTACCACAAGAACTACGCCGTGGTTGACTACCGTGCCGAGAAAGCGACTTTGACAAATGAAGGGCTCAGAGATTGTACTTGATGAAGTTCAGTTTTCTTTACTCATTCTTATGGGAGAGACCTGAACGATGGATAAAGGTTGAATATGTTTTGACCTGAACAAAAGAACGCCAAGATTTTTCTCCACACTCATGCCGATTGCTCTTTAGAGGGCCTGAAGATCATACCATTGATCTGATACCTGGAAGCACGCCACCGAACCGGCCACCTTGCCGTGTGAGCCGAGTACAGAATCAAAAGATTATGAACCCAGTGAAAGACCTCTTGGAAAAGGGTCTTGTCCAGCATAGTACTTCACCGTATTGCTCTCCACTGTTGTTGGATTTGAAGAAAGACGGATCTTGGAGAATGTGCATCGATTATAGCGCTCTCAACAAAATCACCATCAAGAACAGATTTTCGATTCCTAGGATCGATGATATACTTGACAGGTTACAGGGATCCTCGTGCTTTAGCAGGATTGACTTGAAGAGTGGATATCATCAGATCCGAATCGCGCCGGGAGACGTCTACAAGACAGCCTTTCGGACGACTTTTGGGTTATTTGAGTTTTTGGTGATGCCTTTTGGCTTAACCAATGCTCCTGCGGCATTTAACCGGATGATGGACATGATTTTTCAAGAGTACAGGCAATTTGTTGGCACTTTCTTTGATGATATCATTGTTTTCTCCAAGAATGAAGCAGAACACAGAGATCATATGCTCTAGAGATACATTTTTTTTGGGACACTTTGTCTTTGCAACAGGAGTGCAAATGGATCCAGCCAAGATAGACACTATCCGTGATTGGCCCGATTTGAAGAATGTCCATGAAGTTGAAAGCTTCTTGGGACTGTGTTCGTACTATAGACGGTTCATTCGAAAGTTTGCAGAGGTTGCTTCACCTTTGCATATCTTGATACAGAAAGGAGTCCCTTTCTCGTGGGGATCCACAGAGGTGACTGCCTTTCAGACATCGAAAGAGAAATTGACTACAGGACCGGATTTGACTTTGCCGGTAAGAAGGCCATGTCATTGCTTACGAGAGGCGATTGTTCTCTAGGCCAGAGATGACAGCACAGATTTATGAGAAAGAGCTTTTGGTGGTTATCCATGCTCTTACTTAGTGGCATTATTACCTACTCAGAGCGGATTTTACTGTCTTTACAAACCATCAGAGTTTGCTCTACTTCTTGCCACAGAAGCAGCTTTCAAAAAAGCAGATGCGGTGGGCGAACATCTTGTCACAGTTTCACTTCCAGATTGTCCATGTGCAGGGAGAAAAGAATGTGGTGGCAGATGCTTTGTCTCGGAAGCCGTTGGTTCTGGCTATTTCCGCGATACCTCATAGGAGCTTGGAGGATATGGTCGTTCAGTATGCCACAGATACAGATTTTGCAGATATTTTCACACGGATATGGGATGGGGAGACAGTAGCTGGATACTCCTTTCGGGAAGGCTAGTTGATGAGAAAGACTATGTTGTGCGTTACACAGCGGTTGCGGGAAAAGGTTATGACTGAATGCCACTGTCCACCTTTTACGGGTCACCGCGGCATTGCTACCACCATGAAGGAGGTAGAGAGATACTTCTTTTGGCGGAGACTCAAAAAGGATGTGGAAGAGTTTGTGCGCAGTTGCTTAGTATGCCAGAAGGTCAAGTTTGATAGGCATAAGGCACAGGAATTGTTACAGCCGCCCCTGGGAAAATATTGAAATGGATTTCATTTTTGATCTCCCGAGAACACAGAATGACCACGATGATTTTCCGATTACATGGCACGTCTGAGACGATTGTCTCCGACAGAGACCTCAGATTTATGAGTTTGTTTTGGAAGGCAATTTGGGAGAACATTGGCACGCGGTTGCAGTTCTCGTCATCGTTCCACTTGCAGACTGATGGGCAATCTGAGATTGCCAATTCAATGGTTTTAGATTTATTGAAGTCTTGTATCTCGAATCAGAAGACTCAATGGGAAAAGAACTTACCTTTGGTGGAATTTTCCTACAATAACAAGATACACTCTTCGACGGGGAAGACGCTATTTGAGATTGTTGAAAGTGCTGCGAAGGTTCCATCCTTCCTGAGTACGAAAGATTAGATATTTGAAGCGGATGAATATTCGCGAGATTTTGATATGGCTTTAACCAAGGTTCGCGAGACTTTGCAGAAGTCCATATGCAGAGGAAGTCGACTAATCTCTGTCTGAATCCATAAGTGTCGCTAGAAAAAGGATCAGATTTCCCAGTAGAAGAGAAATCGGCTGTGCTCTGATACCATTGTAACAGACTTGGACACTCCAAGTCAAGATTCTACCGCGACACGGCAGGAATTCATTTCAAAACAGTTCATAGTTCACAATTGATTCGACACTACCCGATATAGTTCCGTGCCTAGAGATATTAGCCCCAAAGACTGGCGCCCCTTTCGGTATTTCTTTTTGTATTAATCTGCAACTCAAAGTACAAGGGAGTGGGAGGGTCTCACTCTCAAACTCTGTGTCACGTGACACATCCAACCCTATGTATCTATGGACAAGCTACAGCATGACCAGGGTTCAGTTCCGTCAAGTCGGTCTAGAATAGGAAGTGATCTGGCACTTTTGTGAGTCTGTTCGCAGACTGTGCATGAACAGTCACTTAGATTAGATGCATATCCTCCGGTTGCACACAACATAATCATCAGCATTCCCATCAGAATCCATTAGGGGAATTTTCCAGTACATTAAACCTATGTTTCCTATTTTTGACATTTTTCACTTATTTATTAAGTGACTTTTGTTGGAAAGTAGGTAGGGCAATTTTGCTAAGTTTGTATATAAGGAAACCTAGCGCTAGCACTTTCTGGCAGAAGAGGCAACAAGAGCACTTGCTCAACAGGCATCACAGCAGAAGGCTGTCGTTTTTGGACCAGATCAGCCAGTGTTTTTGCTCTTGTAGATTTCTGGCAATAACAGACCAAGCAGACTCCCCAGCGTTAGCAGATTCTCCACAACAAGACCGTTTTCAGCCCTAGCGTTTTTGCATCTGCAAGGCACTTCAACGTTTTTGCAGATCTTCGCGACGGAATTCCCACAAGCATCAGCGTTTTCAGTTTTCAGCTGTCAGGCTCCACAGTAGAACCCCGAAACTCGCAGATCTCACCTTCCCGCTACAGTTCCTCGCCGTACGGTCAGATTCCGCAAGGTTTATAGATTCAGCCCGGAATACACAAATTTCAGCATCTGCGTTTTCAGCGCGTCGTTGTTGCATCGTCGTCATCGCCGTCATCATCGACATAGAGCCAGAATTCAGCAGATAAAGATTTGCAGATTTCAGCCCTTAGCATTTTGAGAATTCAGCCGTCTCGTCGCCGTCCTCATCGTCGCCGACATCGTCGGCAAGTCCAAGCATTGTAGAGATTTGTGCAATCATAAGTAGACCGCTCTCGCCATCGAGAGTGGGGCCTTCGGAAGAGGGTTTGACAACATTCTGGTGTCGTATTCTCTTCTCTCTCTATCTCTCAGTCTCATGCACTTCCATTCACAGTGTCCATTCACTTTGTTTGTGTCCATTGCAGTCTCTCACTAAAGGAACGGAAGGCTCTCCCTTCCCTAAGTAAAAGGAACCTTGAGCACAGTTCGGAGCATCATCTTGAGCAAAGTTTAACATTCATTCCGTTGCACCTTACATTGGTATCAGAGCTTTGGAAGTGTTCTGTATCATTCAAGGAAAGAACCACATAATTTTTTTTGCTTGTTGAGGTCGCACGTAACCCAAGACCTCTTTGGCGTGTCGATTCCTAATCGTGTTTTTGAAGAGTGACAGGAAACCCAAGAAAGAAGGGCGTGTCCAGCCTCCCCTTGTGCCTCTTTTCACTCATTGAGAGCGGACCGTGCACTTATTAGCGGCCGGCCAATTGACGTGAGGTGGGAAAAAGCAACCTTGGTGTGAGCGCAAGGCCGCCAAGGGGTGCGCCCGCGGAAAAGAGCAGAACTCGGGTGAAGAGAAGATCCTTCTCTAACACAGATTGCAAGCAAAAGAAGAACCTCAAGAACTCAAGAACCCCAGGAACCAAGACCCACAAGAACCAAGACCCACAAGAACCAAAGTTCCTCGTGAACTTAAGAACCAAAGATCACACACAGTGCATGATCATCACTCGAAGCGGAATGGATACTTTGCTTGGAGGTGATGCGCATGAGAGAGGTGAAGAAGAATTTTCCCCACCAGGAGGTTTTTTCGACCCTCTCCCTTCCCCATCTACGCAAAGGAATGCACTAACTGCTATGGAGGCTTTTGACATGATGATGATGGACAGGAAGTTAGAACGCGAAGCAAGAAGAGCAGAAAGAATGGCAGAATTTGATCGTGAATGCGTAGAAAGAAACGCAGAAATGGATTGCGAGAACAAAGCAAGAAAAGCCATGAACGACCGACACATGAGAGAGATGTTGCGACTCTTTGCTCAAGTGCAGGCACAGATGCAAGAGATTCGGGAAAAGGAAACTCTCTTAGTCTCTTCTTCTCCAAAGCAAGACACACAGGATTTGCATGATGATAAGCATGAAGAATTGCATGACAATGACAAGCATGATGATTTGGATGACAATGACAAGCATGATGATTTGCATGATGATCAAGATGTGATTTCTCACGGGCATGATGATTTGCATGAAGAAGTTGTGATTATTCACAAGGATGATGTGTTAGTAGATACTTTTTCTAGCGAAGCTAACCTCATTGCAGATTCGATTAATCATGAAGAATCGATCTTGGCTTCGAGTCGAGGTCCACAGCTCTCCCCCAGGCAGATTCGATCAAACACGACGAACCGATCTTGGCTCTAGAGCCTAGGTCCAAAGAACCCTTACAGGAAGTACCGTGTGTTCGAATGATTTGTCAGCACGCATTGTACGAGTGTTTCATTCGTGATCGTTTCCTGTATTTTAGTCAGCGTCTTTATGTGATCCCTTTTCCTAGGCATGACATCTTGTACGTTGAGCACGATTCACTCATGAATGAGCACGGATGTATGCGGATAATTCATAAAAAGCGGAAATGTTTGCATTCAAGGAAGTCACATTCCATGTCTCTTCCTTGGCACGCACAATCGTAGAAAGAGCACAAGGATTGAGCATCAAGCATCGGCATTTCCATTATATTTTGCCACAGTTGATTGATTTAAATCAGAAAGACATGATTTGATCTCATTGTTTGCGTGTGTGTGGTGAACGGTTTGGCACTCCGTCTATTTGTTCATGTACATTGCATGCACAGCCTTTAGCGAAGACTAGATTTTTTCCAGTCACTTTACATGGAATGGGTATGTTCATGTTTTTGTGCTGAAAGTGGTTTCAGGAATTTTCAGACATTAAGATTCTTGAAGAAGGTAGACGCATGACTATAGACGAAGTTGAAGCATTGAAGGAGCTACAGAAGACTTTGTGTCGCTTTCAACGCGGCCCAAAGAAGCGTTGCAGACCTTTCTGAAGTTCAAGTATCGCATGACCCACACATCAGAGTGGGCTGGCGAAGAGTCCTTTTGAGGATTCCGGATGTTATTGGCGATCTCCCTTGACGCCATACAGTTCGGTACCAGTACCTCACTTTGAAAAGGAGGGGATGTCATGTGATACATCCAACCCTGTGTGTCCGTGGACAAGCTACAGCATGACCAGGGTTCAGTTCCGTCAAGTCAGTCTAGAATAGGAAGTGATCTAGCACTTTTGTGAGTTTGATTGCAAACCGTGCATGACCAGTCACATAGATTAGATGCATATCCTCCGGTTGCACACATCATGATCATTAGCATTCCCATTAGAATCCATCGGGGGAATTTTCTAGTGCATTAAACCTATTTTTCCTATTTTTGACATTTTTCACTTATTTATTAAGTGACTTTTGTTGGAAAGTAGGTAGGGCAATTTTGCTAAGTTTCTATATAAGCAAACCTAGCGCTAGCACTTTCTGGCAGAAGAGGCAAGAGGAGCACTCGCTCAACAGGCAACTTCTCAGCAGAACCCCCAAGAGGCCTAGCGTTTTTGCATCACAGTAGAAGGCTTGCGTTTTTGGACCAGATCAGCCAACATTCATGCTCTTGCAGATTTTTGGCGATAGCAGACCAAGCAGACTTCCCAGGGCTAGCAGATTCTCCACAGCAAGACCATTTTCAGCCCTAGCGTTTTTGCATCTGCAAGGCACTTCAACGTTTTTGCAGATCTTTGCGACAGAATCCCCACAAGCATCAGCCTTTTCAGTTTTCAGCAGTCAGACTCCACAGTAGAACCCCGAACCTCGCAGATCTCACCTTCCCGCAACAGTTTCTCGCCGCATAGTCAGATTCCGCAAGGTTTACAGATTCAGCCCGGAAAACGCAGATTTTAGCATGTGCGTTTTCAGCGCGTCGTCATTGCATCGTCATCATCGACATAGAGTCAAAATTCAGCAGATAAAGATTTGCAGATTTCAGCCCTTAGCATTTTCAGAATTCAGCCGTCTCGTCGTCGTCTTCATCGTCGTCGACATTGTCGGCAAGTCCAAGCATTGTAGAGATTTGTGTAATCATAAGTAGACCGCTCTCGCTATCGAGAGTGGGGCCTTCGGAGGAGGGTTTGACAACATTCGGGTGTCGTATTCTCTTCTCTCTCTATCTCTCAGTCTCATGCACTTCCATTCACAGTGTCCATTCACTTTGTTTGTGTCCATTTTACTCTCTCACTAAAGGAACGGAAGGCTCTCCCTTCACTAAGTAAAAGGAACCTTGAGCACAGTTCGGAGCACTCATCTTGAGCAAAGTTCAACATTCATTCCGCTGCGCCTTACACTCTGCGTCGAGATGCTCTGCAGAGTGGGAGCCCTGCCCACACTTATAAAGGTTTACAAGAAGGGATGCTAAACACAAAGCTCCAAAAGCTGAAAATCAAAAGCTCCATGAAAATAAAGCAGTGTAACAGACTTGGACACTCTTAAGTTCAAGAATTATCATGCACTTGATGCGAAGTGGATGGAGGAGGAGGACCTAGCAGATACTCCTCAGATTGTGAAACTTTACCTAGATGCTTTTGGTTTAGCGTAGTCTACTCCAAATGGAACCTAGAATTCAGCTTGGCCGGAGATCTGGTGCAGTGGGATGCACAAGAGGGGAGTCACTCCACTCCTTTGTCAACAGATGCCTTGATTTGGATACTAGAGTCACTGATGTCTCTTTGAGCTTCAGGGATACTAAGAGCTGACAGTATTCTACGTCACTCCACTCCTTGCTTTTTGCTATGATTTGGGAGAAAGAGAGAGAAAAAGAGAACTTGCTTTTTACTGACTCTCATTGAGAGAGAGAGAGAATCTGCTTTTGCTTTCAAGCTTTTGGGGCTCTGCTTTTGGGCATCCCTTGTAATCTTTAAATTAGTGGTGAGGGCCTTATTTCTCAGAGCATTTGGACGCAGAGTCTGAGAGTGAAACCCTAGCCACTCTCTTGTACTTTGATCTGATTAATATAAAAAGAAATACCGAAAGGGGCGCCAGTCTTTGGGGCCAATATCTCTAGGGACAGAACTCCGCCGGGCCAGTGCAAATCTATTGTGATCTGTGAATTGTTTTGAAGTGGTTATTTGGTGCTATCGCGGTTGATTCTTGACTTGGAGTGTCCAAGTCTGTTACAAGCAGTACATCTCAAAAGGCTTGCTTGAATAAAGCAACTCCAAAATAAAGCACACTCTCTCTCTCTTATGCTTTGCATCGCCAAAAACTGCCAAAAAATCAACGTAGCCAAAAGCTACCAATTTTCGTACAGCCAGACACGTTGTCAGGTTCCGCTTTTTTGCTCCGTGAATCGCGGAGATCCGTACGGCAGTGCCACGTCAGCATTCAACGGATTTTCCGGGAATGTCTGCCAGTCGGGGAAGGTGTTTGTGTGCTCTGTTGCCCCAATGTCCAGGGCCATGACATGCCACGTCACCGATTTGTGACAAGAACCGTCTGGGGTCGTATTTCTCTCTCTCTCTCTCTCTCAGTCATAGCACCTTCATTCACAGTGTCATTCACTTTGTTTGTGATCATTGCACTCTCTCACTAAAGGAACGGAAGGCTCTTCCTTTCGTAAGTAAAAGGAACCCTTGAGCGCACTTCGGAGCTTCATCTTGAGCAAAGTTCAACATTCATTTCCGCTGCACCTTACATGACTTCAAGCTTTCTCTCTACCCAAGCTTCCTTGATGAGACATTTGAAGTGGATGTAATTGCAGCATGGTGTTGCTTCAGAATGTACCATCAAACACCTTTCAAATTACAACCAAAGATTTTGGAATGCCTACCTACCAATTTCCACCTTTTGAGACATTACTTTTGCGGAACAGATTGAAAAGTACATGGTGGGCCTACCTTTCCCAGTGCAAGATTATTGTATAGGAAAAGTGGTATCAAATATGCGGCAGCATATGTCACATGCAAGAGTAGGCTATCACATTATGAAGAAAGAATTGGTGTTCACAGACATTGCCGCTCCTTCCCACAAGAGAAACCCAAATCCTCGATTCTCTGTCCAAGATCCCTCACAACTGCGAATTAACACAGTAGTCGACACATCTACTCGACGGCTAACTCTTGAAGAGATGACACAGTATCGAACAAAAGAAAGGTGTTACAAATGTGGCTTTCACGATCATATTGCTCGGGACTGCCTAGACGATCCCAATAACAAAAGATCCTCCACGAATGAAAGCACAAGAAATAAGAGGTCCCGACCTTCAGTTGGATTGATTTTTGACTTGATAGGTGTTCCTAACATTGATGCATCCAATGAACCATGTAAAGCTATGGGAAAAGTCAAAGATCAAGATGCCCTTATCCTCTTCGACTTAGGCTCTATGCAAGATTTTATCTCCCCAGAATTAGTTGCAAGATTAGGTATTGAAGAATATGCCAAAGCGACACAAGTTGAAGCACAAATGGCTACTGGAACCTACACATCATGTCACGTGACACATCCAACCCTATGTGTCTGTGGACAAGCTACAACATGACAAGGGTTCAGTTCAGTCAAGTCTGTCTAGAATAGGAAGTGATCTGGCACTTTTGTGAGTCTGTTCGCAGACCGTGCATGTCCAGACACTTAGATTAGATGCGTATCCTCTGGTCGCACACAGCATGACCATCAGATTCCCATCAGATCCCATCAAGAGCATTTTTATAGTGCATAGACCTATTTTCCCTATTTATGGCATTTTCACTTATTATTTTTAAGTGACTTGAGTTGGAAACTGGGTAGGGCAAATTTACTACACTTAGATTAGATGCGTATCCTCTGGTTGCACACAGCATGACCATCAGATTCCCATCAGATCCCATCAAGAGCATTTTTATAGTGCATAGACCTATTTTTCCTATTTTTGACATTTTTCACTTATTATTTCTAAGTGACTTTTGTTGGAAATTGGGTAGGGCAAATTTACTAAGTTGTATATAAGCAAACCTAGCGCTAGCACTTTCTGGCAGAAGAGGCAGCTGGAGTACTCGCTTAACAGGCAACTTCTCGGCAGAACCCTCAACAAGCCCTAGCATTTTTGCATCACAGCAGAAGGCTAGCGTTTTTGGACCAGATCAGCCAGCGTTTTTGCATTGGCAACGGCTTGGCGACAGCAGCAAGAAGCAGAAGCAGAAGACTCCCAGCATTAGCAGATTCTCCACAACAAGACCATCTTCAGCCCTAGCGTTTTTGCATCTGCAAGACACGTCAGCGTTTTTGCAGACCTTCGCGACAGAACCTCCATTAGACCAACGTTTTCAATTTTCAGCAGTCAGACTCCGCAGTAGAACCTCCGAACCTCGTAGATCTTACCTTCCCGCAGCAGATCCTCGCCGTACTGTCAGATCCCGCGTAGTTTGCAGATTCAGCCCGGAAAACGCAGGTTTCAGCATCTACGTTTTCAGCGCGTCGTCGTCGCATTGTTGCCATCGACATCGTCACCGACATAGAGTCAGAATTCAGCAGATAGAAGATTTGCAGATTTCAGCCATTAGCAGTTTCGATTTCAGCCCGTCTCGTCGTCGTCCTCATTGTCGTCGCCATCGTCAGCAAATCCAAGCATTGTAGAGATTTGTGCAATCATAAGTAGACCGCTCTCGCCATAGGGAGTGGAGCCTTCGGAGGAGGGTTTGACAACATTCTGGTGTCGTATTCTCTTCTCTCTCTATCTCTCAGTCTCATGTACCTTCATTCATAGTGTCCATTCACTTTGTTTGTGTCCATTGCACTCTCTCACTAAAGGAAGGGAAGGCTCTCCCTTCCATAAGTAAAAGGAACCCTTGAGCACAGTTTGGAACACTCATCTTGAGCAAAGTTCAACATTCACTTCTGCTGCTCTTACATTGGTATCAGAACTTTGGCAGTGTTCTGTATCACTCAAGGAAAGAACCACATAATTTTTTTTGCTTGTTGCGGTCGCACGTAACCCAAGATTCCTTGCGCGTGTCGATTACTAATCGTGTTTTTGAAGAGTGACAGGAATCCCAAGAAAGAAGGGTTTGTCTAGCCTCCCCTTGTGCCTCTTTTCACTCATTGAGAGCGGACTGTGCACTTAGCGGCCGGTCAATCGACGTGAGGTGGGAAAAAGCAACCTTGGTGTGAGCGCAAGGTCGCCAAGGGGTGCGCCCGCGGAAAAGAGCAGAACTCGGGTGAAGAGAAGATCCTTCTCTAACACAGATTGCAAGCGAAAGAAGAACCTTAAGAACCCAAGAACCTCAAGACCCCCAAGAACCTCAAGACCCACAAGAACCCAAGTTCCTCGTGAACTCAAGAACCCAAGACCACAAGAACCCACAAGAACCCAAGACTTCAGTGAATGGTCATCACTCGAAGCAGAATGGATACTTTGCTTGGAGGTGATGAGCTGTAAGGTGCAGCGGAATGAATGTTGAACTTTGCTCAAGATGAGTGCTCCGAATTGTGCTCAAGGTTCCTTTTACTTATGGAAGGGAGAGCCTTTCGTTCTTAATGAGAGAGTGCAATGAACACAACAAAAGTGAATGGACACTATGCGTGAAGGTGTATGAGACTGAGAGATAGAGAGAGAAGAGAATACGACACCAAAGACGTTGTAAAACCCTCCTCCGAAGGCCCCACTCTAAAACCATTTCCAACACAAAACCATGAACATACTCATTCCATGTAAAGTGAGTGGAAAAAATCTTGTCTTCCTCAAAGAGTGTGCATGCAATGTAGATGAACAAAGAGACGGAATGCTAAACCGTTCACCACACACACACAAACAATGAGATCGAATCTTGTCATTCTGATCCAAATCAATCAACTCTGGCAATTCACAACAGAAATGCCCATGCTTGGTGCTCATACTTTCTTGTGCTCGTTCTACGAATGTGTCATGCCAAGGAAGAGACATGGAATGTGATTTCCTTGAATGCATACCTTTCAGCTTTTCATGAACAATCTGCATACATTCGTGCTCATTCATGAGTGAAACGTGCTCAACGTACAATATGTCCTGCCTAGGAAAAGGGATCACATAAAGACGCTGACTAAAATACAGGAATCGATCACGAATGAAACACTCGTACAATGCGTGCGTATCAATGATGCGAACACATAATACTTCCTATGTGGGTTCTTGAGACCTGGATTCGAGGACCAAGATCGGTTCTTCTTGAGGGGGTTCTTGGGACCTAGGCTCGAGAGCCAAGATCGGTTCTTCGTGATTGATCGAATCCGCAACAAGGTTAGCTTCGCTAGAAAAAGCATCCACTAACACATCATCCTTGTGAACAATCACATCATCCTCATGAAAATCCTCATGCTTGTGAGAAATCAAATCTTGATCATCATGGAAATCATCATGCTTGTGAGAAATCACATCTTGATCATGCAAATCATCATGCTTATCATTATCATTCAATTCATCATGCTTCTCATAATCATGCAAATCCTGTGTGTCATGCTTTGCAGAAGAAGAGACTGAGAGAGTCCCTTCTCCCGATTCTGTGCAAAGTACGCCTGCACTTGAGAAAAAAGTCGCCACAACTGTTGGTCGCCTTTCTCTTGTCTTGCTTTGTTCTCGCAATCATATTCTGCTTGTCTTTCATTGTTCTCGCAATCAAATTTTGCTTGTCTTTCTTTGGCTTCTGAGCATGCTTGCTCGTGCTCATGCTCTATGGCTGCCCTTCGTTCTTCGTAGGCCTTCCTTTCTGCTTTTCTTTCTTCGTGTTCTAACTGTCTTTCCATAAACAATTGCTCCAACTCCTCCATAGGAGTTAGTGCAATCCTTGGCGTAGATGGGGAAGGGGGAGGGTCGGAAAAGCCTCCTGGTGGGGAAAATTCTTCTTCGCCTCTCTCATGCTCATCACCTCCAAGCGAAGTATCCATTCCGCTTCGAGTGATGACCATTCTGAAGTCGTGGGTTCTTGTGGTCTTGGGTTCTTGAGTTCACGAGGAACTTGGGTTCTTAAGTTCACGAGGAACTTGGGTTCTTGAGGGTTTTGGGATCTTGGGTTCTTGAGGGTCTTGAGGTTCTTAAGGTTTTCTTTCGCTTGCAACCTGTGTTTGAGAAGGATCTTCTCTTCATCCGAGTTTTTTTCTTTTTCGCGGGCGCACCCCTTGGCGGCCTTGCGCTCACACCAAGGTTGCTTTTTCCCACCTCACGTCGATTGGCCGGCCGCTAAGTGCACGGTCCCCTCTCAATGAGTGAAAAGAGGCACAAGGGGAGGCTGGACAAGCCCTTCTTTCTTGGGATTCCTGTCGCTCTTCAAAAACACTCGACACGCCCAAGCTCGCGCGACTGCAACAAGCAAAAAAAGAAAAATTCTGTGGTTCTTTCCTTGAGTGATACAGAACACTGCCAAGGCTTTGATACCGATGTTAGGTGCAAGGAATGAATGTTTGAACTTTGCTCAAGATGAGTGCTCCGAACTGTGCTCAAGGTTCCTTTTTGTTCTTATGGAAGGTAGAGCCTTCCGTTCTTAATGAGAGAGTGAAATGATCATAACAAAGTGAATGGACACTTTGTGTGCAAGTGTATGAGACTGAGAGATAGAGAGAGAAGAGAAATACGACACTAGAGACGACGTAAAATCCTCCTCCGAAGGCCCCACTCTCGTCGGCGAGAGTGGTCTACTATTGATTGCACAAATTGGTACAAACTGCATGCATGTGACCTATGCAAGTCTAGGCTATGTCGGCAATGACGACGGGGATGGCGAAACCGACCTAAGGGCTGAAATTTGTAACCTTTTATCTGCTGTCCAAAAACGCTATGGGCTGAAATCTGCTGCGGCAGAAAAACGCTGATTTGCCTTGTTGAAAACGCTGATTTCTGCTGGTCTTTATGGCTGAAAACTGTACTTCTTGTAGGCTGAAAACTGATGGTCTTTATGGTTGAACTGAGGTTGCTTCATTGTTGAAAAACGCCAGCCAGAAGGGAGGGCGATCTAGGCTTTTTATTAAGGCTAGGGCTGAGGAGTCCTTGCGGTGAGGATCTGCTGAAAATGCCAAGGTCTGGAGTCTGTTGGGCGATGATGTCCAAAAACGTCAGGCTTGCTTGTTGGAGAAAACGCTAGGTTGATGCATCTTCTTGCTTGGAGGGGGGACCACCAAGGGGGTCTTGCTTGAGAAGTTGCCTGTTGAGCGGTGGAGCTCCTGCTGCCTCTTCTGCCATTTAGTGCTAGCCTTAGGTTTGCTTATATACAAACTTACTCAATTTGCCCTACCTACTTTCCAACAAAAGTCACTTAAAAATAATAAGTGAGAAATGTCAAAAATAGGTAAAATAGGCTAAATGCATTGGAAAATTCCCCTGAAGGATTTTGATGGATTCTGATGGGAATGCTTATGATCATGCTGTGTGCAACCAGAGGATATGCATCTACACTAAGTGTCTGGACATGCACGGTCTGCAAATAGACTCACAAAAGTGCCAGATCACTTCTAAATCTAGACTGACTAGACTGACTGAACCCTTGTCGTGCTGTAGCTTGTCCACGGACACATAGGGTTGGATGTGTCACGTGACATCGGAGGAGGGTTTGACAACATTTTGGTGTCGTATTCTCTTCTCTCTCTATCTCTCAGTCTCATGTACCTTCATTCACAGTGTCCATTCACTTTGTTTGTGTCCATTGCACTCTCTCACTAAAGGAACGGAAGGCTCTCCCTTCCGTAAGTAAAAGGAACCCTTGAGCACAGTTCGGAACACTCATCTTGAGCAAAGTTTAACATTCACTTCCGCTGCACCTACACATCATCGACACCGTTGATTGGATCACTTTGACTACAAGTTCAATCATTTACAGATCCGGTTGACATACATTGTGGATTTGAGAGGATGTGATGTTCTATTGGGCATGCCATGGTTTTACAAGTATCATGTCCGATTTGATGCCAGAAAAGGAACTATCCACAAGAACAAAGAGTTGGTGTTGAATTTCAGTAATCATGCTACTCAAGGAGCGACGGCTCAATAAGGAAAGAACTATGATTATAGATTAAGATGGACTTGGAATTACATTGTACGAATTTATGATTAATAACGATTATGATTATGGCTAAGATTACGATTTTGGGTGTGTGCACGCACCACAAACAGGATCCAATGACCTTTTATAGGCATTGGCTAAGATCTTGGGTGTGATCGACATATAAGCACAATCCAATGACCTTTTACAGGGTTTGTCTAAGATACCGGCCATCATGACACAACAATGCATGACTAAATGATCAATTGTTAAAAAGTAGCTTGAGCATTTGTTACCTGCAATCGAGGACGATTGCTTTGATTTTAGAAGGCAATATGTGACAGGTTTTAGGGTTAGGGTTTTTGTGCCAAGGTCATAGATGCATTGATCCAATGCATTCGTTTGGCTTGCTTTAGACTAAAAAGACCAATCTCTTAGTCAAAGCCAGAATCCTCTGCGTGTGAACAATTCTCTCTATGTGGCATTGCATCTGTGATCATTTGCATGGCTGTCACGTGACACATCTAACGCTATGTGTCCGTGGACAAGCTACAGCACGATCAAGGTTCAGTCAGTCAAATCAGTCTAGATTTAGGAGTGATCTGGCACTTTGTGAGTCTATTCGCAGACCGTGCATGCGCAGACACTTAGTATAGATGCATATTCTCTGGTTGCACACAACATGATCATCAGTATTCCCATCAGAATCCATCAGATTCCTTCAGGGAAATTTTCCAGTGCATTTAGCCTATTTTCCCTATTTTTGATATTTTTCACTTATTACTTTTAAGTGACTTTCCAACAAAAGTAGGTAGGGCAATTTGGGTAAGAAAATATATAAGCAAACCAAAGTTAGCACTAAATGGCAGAAGAGGCAACAGGAGCCATGCTCAGCAGGTAACTTCTCAGCAAGACCAAGCCTTGGTGGTTCCCTCCAAGCAGCAGATCCCTCCCCATTGCGTAGCGTTTTCAACAAGAACCATTGCCAGCCATCCTCAGCATTGGCGTTTTGCATCAACAAGGAATTGCCAGCAGAAAGCCAACTAACCTAGCGTTTTGCCATCAGCTTTCCTAGCGTTTTTGGACCTCAACACATGCAAAATTTCAGCGATTTTCAGCAATAGAAGAGTAGCAGATTCAGCCCATAAAGAAGCAACAGATTCAGCCGGAAGGACTCTCAGATTTCAGCCTTAAGAACCTCAGTTTTCAGCCCTTAAGAATCCCTGTTTTCAGCCCTAAACCTGCAGATTTTCAGCGTCAAAGACCTACCGAAAACAGCCCCAAATCAGCGTTTTTGGACTAGTCGAAGATTTCAGCCCATAGCGGTTTTGGACAGCAGTAGCAAGATTGCAGATTTCAGCCCTTAGGTCGACTTCGTCATCACCGTCGTCATTGTCGACATAGCCTAGACTTGCATCAGTCTCATGCATACCATTTGTACCAGATTGTGCAGTCATAAGTAGACCACTCTCGCCGACAAGAGTGGGGCCTTCGGAGGAGGGTTTTACAATGTCTCTGGTGTCGTATCTCTCTTCTCTCTCTATCTCTCAGTCTCATACACTTGCACGCAGAGTGTCCATTCATTTTGTTATGATCATTGCACTCTCATTAAGAACGGAAGGCTCTACCTTCCATAAGAACGAAAAAGGAACCTTGAGCACAATTCGGAGCACTCATCTTGAGCAAAGCGCAAACATTCATTCCGCTGCACCTAACATTGGTATCAGAGCTTTGGCAGTGTTTTGTATCACTCAAGGAAAGAACCACAATAATTTTTTTTTGCTTGTTGAGGTCGCACGAACCCAAGTTCGCTTGGGCGTGTCAATTCCTAGTCGTGTTTTTGAAGAGTGACAGGAATCCCAGGAAAAAAGGGCTTGTCCAGCCTCCCCTTGTGCCTCTTTTCACTCATTAAGAGTGGACCGTGCACTTTGCGGCCGGCCAATCGACGTGAGGTGGGAAAAAGCAACCTTGGTGTGAACGCAAGGCCGCCAAGGGGTGCGCCCGCGGAAAAGAGTAGAACTCGGGTGAAGAGAAGATCCTTCTCAAACGCGGTTTGCAAGAGAAAGAAAACCTCAAGAACCTCAAGACCCTCATGAACCTTAAGAACCCAAGACCCCCAAGACCCCAAGTTCCTCGTGAACTTAAGAACCCAAGACCACAAGAACCCACAAGAACCAACGACTTCAGGATGGTCATCACTCGAAGCGGAATGGATACTTCGCTTGGAAGTGATGAGCATGAGAGAGGCGAAGAAGAATTTTTCCCACTAGGAGGTTTTTCCGACCCTCCCCCTTCCCCATCTACATCAAGGATTACACTAACTCTTATGGAGGCTTTGAAGCTGATGTTTATGGAAAGGAGTTTAGAACGCGAAGCAAGAAATGCAGAAAGAATGACATAAATGAAACGTAGACACGCAGAAGACAAAGCAGAAAGAAAGGCAAGACAAGAACAGTGCGAGCGACACATGCAAGAGTTCTTGCGATTCTTTTCTGCATTGCCGGCACAGATGCAAGAGATGCAGGAGACGAAGACCCTCTCAGTCTCTTCTTCTCCCAAGCATGACACATAGGATTTGCATGACAATGATAAGTATGATGATTTGATTGACAATGATAAGCATGATGATTTGGATGTTAATGATGAGCATGATGAAGATGCGATTTCTCAGAGGCATGATGAGTTGCATGAAGATGATGTGATTGTTCACAAGGATGATGTGTTAGTGGATGCTTTTTCTAGCGAAGCTAATCTCGTTGTAGATTCGATCAATCACGAAGAACCGATCTTGCCTTTCGAGTCGAGGTCCAAAGAACCCCCACAGGACGATTCGATCATTCAGGAAGAACCGATCTTGGCTCTCGAGCCTAAGTCCAAAGACCCCTCACAGGAAGTATTATGTGTTCGCATGATTAGTACGCACGCATTGTACGAGTGTTTCATTCGTGATCATTTTCTGTATTTTAGTCATCGTGTTTATGTAATCCCTTTTCCTAGGCATGACATATTGTACGTTGAGCACGTTTCACTCATGGATGAGCACGAATGTATGCGGATTTTAATGAAGAGCTAAAAAGTATGCATACAAGGAAGTCACATTCCCTGTCTCTTCCTCGGCATGACACGTTTGAAGAAAGAGCACATAAAAGTATAAGCACCAAACATGGGCATTTCCGTTGTGAATTGCCACAGTTGCTTGCTCTGGATCATAAGAGAAAGATTCGATCTCATTGTTTGCGTGTATGTGGTGAACGGTTTAGCACTCCGTCTCTTTGTTCATCTACATTGCATGCACAGTCTTTGAGGAAGACAAGATTTTTTCCACTTACTTTACATGGAATAGGTATGTTCATGGTTTTGTGTTGGAAATGGATTCATGAATTTTTAGCCATGGAGATTCTTGAAGAAGAAAGAAGCATGACACTCGACGAAGTTGAAGCATCGAAGAAGCCACAGAAGACTTTGTGTCGCTTTCGGCGCAGCCCAAAGAAGCAAGTGTTGCAACATTTATGAAGTTCAAGTACTGTACGACCCACACATCAAGGTAGGCCGGCGAAGAGTCCCTTCCAAGATTCCGGATGCTATTGGCGATCTCCCTCGACGCCATATAGGTCGGTACTAGTACCTCACTTTGAAAAGGAGGGGATGTCACGTGACACATCCAACCCTATGTGTCCGTGGACAAGCTACAACATGATCAGGGTTCAGTCAGTCAAGTCACTCTAGGTTTAGAAGTGATCTGGCACTTTTGTGAGTCTATTCGTAGACTGTGCATGCCCAGACACTTAGTATAGATGCATATCCTCTGGTTGCACACAGCATGATCATCAGTATTCCCATCAGAATCCATCAGATTCCTTCAGGGGAATTTTCCAGTGCATTTACCCTGTTTTTCCTATTTTTGACATTTTTCACTTATTATTTTTAAGTGACTTTCCAACAAAAGTAGGTAGGGCAATTTGGGTAAGAAAATATATAAGCAAACCAAAGTTAGCACTTAATGGCAAAAGAGGCAACAGGAGCCAAGCTCAGCAGGCAACTTCTCAGCAAGACCAAGCCTTGGTGGTTCCCTCCAAGTAGCAGATCCCCCCCCATTGCCTAGCGTTTTCAACAAGAACCATTGCTAGCCATCCTCATTATTGGCGTTTTGCATCAACAAGGAATCGCCAGCAGAAAACCAACTGACCTAGCGTTTTGCCATCAGCTTCCCTAGCGTTTTTGGACCTCAGCACATGCAGAATTTCAGCAATTTTCAGCAATAGAAGAGTAGCAGATTCAGCCCATAAAGAAGCAACAGATTCAGCTGGAAGGACCCTCAGATTTCAGCCTTAAGAACCTCAGTTTTCAGACCTTAAGAATCCCTGTTTTCAGCCCTAAACCTGCAGATTTTCAGCGTCAAAGACCTACGAAAACAGCCCCAAATCAGCGTTTTTGGACTAGTCGCAGATTTCAGCCCATAGCGTTTTTGGACAGCAGTAGCAAGATTGCAGATTTCAGCCCTTAGGTTAACTTCGTCATCACCGTCGCATCGTTGACATAGCCTCGACTTACATCAGTCTCATGCATACCATTTGTACCAGGTTGTGCAATCATAAGTAGACCACTCTCGCCGACGAGAGTGGGTCCTTTGGAGGAGGGTTTTGTATCTCTCTTCTCTCTCTATCTCTCAGTCTCATACACTTGCACACACAGTGTCCATTCATTTTGTTATGATCATTGCACTCTCTCATTAAGAACGGAAGGCTCTACCTTCCATAGGAACCTTGAGCACAGTTCGGAGCACTCATCTTGAGCAAAGCGCAAACATGCATTCCGCTGTACCTAACAATGGCACTAGGACATCTGAGTACTAACTTGGTTGTGTTTTGCAGATTCTGGTTGAGGGGCCTAAGCCCTAGAGAAAAGATTTACCAACTTATGGTTTCCGCCGAGGCGCCTAAGTTATTAATAGACCATAATAGAAGAGGAAATTGAAGTTTATCAACTTATAAAGTTTGCTAACGGGGCCTAATTATTAGAAGGGCCCCCCTAGTAACCTAACAATGATGACGCAGCTGGCTGTACTGATTTCTCCGCGTTCTGCGCTGACACATGGCAGCTGAATGGATGTCCGCAAATTGCGCTGGCTGTTGACGTGGCACTGTTGTACGGATTTCCGCTTTTTACGCTGGCTGATTTCAGCAGCTCTGAGTGCTAGCTTTTTGAAGCAATCACTTTAGGATCAAGTGCTTTAAGGCCTGATGCGTTCGGGGCTCTGCTTTTAGTATCCCTTGTACTCTAATATAAGTGTCTTAGAGCCATTCTTTCAGGCATCCGGACGCGGAGCTGGAAGATCTAGATCCAACGGGGTAATAATAACAAAAAGTACCCAGATACGATATTAGTGTTAGGTGTAGCGGAATGAATGTTGTATTTTCTCAAGATTAGTGATCTTTATTGCTCAAGGTTCCTTTTAGTTCTTAGGGAAAGAGAGAGCTTTCTGTCTTGTAGAGTTCTGTGGTCACGAACAAAGTGAGTGGATGTTGTGCGTGCAAATGAATGAGACTGTGAGAAGGAGAGAGAAGAGATACGACACCGAGAGGTTTGTAAAACCCTCCTCTGAAGGCCCCACTCTCGTCGGCGAGAGTGGTCTACTTTGATTGCACAAAGGTGTACAATGCGTATGCAATGGATTGATGCAATGGGACTATGCCGATGACGACGACGGAGATGACGATGGCGACTTGGGCTGAAATCTGAGACCTTCTAGATGCTGAATTTCTTGGACTGTTTCAAGGCTGAAATGGACTGTTTTGGCTGCGTTTTCTTGGGCTAAACTTGGGGGATCATTTGCAACCGAATGGGGGAATCTGCTTATGTTCTGCTGCTGAAAACCTGCGCTTTTATCACTGCTGAAAACTGATGATCAAAACACTGATTGCTGGGACTAAAAACGCTGAGATCTATTGCAGGTTGCTGGCGTTTTTGGATGAAAAACGCTGGCTGAAGGGCTGAGTAAAAATGCTGATGTTCCAAGGTAAAAACGCTGGCCTTTTTCTGCTTGCTGGCGATTCTTGCAGGGGAGGAAACGCTAGGGCAGCCCAGGGGATGGAGAGGGCAGATCTTGGAAACGCCTGGGAGGGAGACGTCGTCTATGGCGATGGGGTCATGAGGGGGGGTACTGCTGAGAAGTTACCTGTTGAGCGGGAAGCTCCTGCTGCCTCTTCTGCCAGAAAGTGTGAACTTTGGTTTGCTTATATATTAACTTAGCAAAATTGCCCTACCTACTTTTGTAGGAAAGTCACTTAAAAATAATAAGTGAAAATCCCAATAAATAGGAAAATAGTCTAAATGCACTGGAAAATTCCCCTAACTGATGCGAATGGATTCTGATGGGAATTCCGATGATCATGCTGTGTGAAATCGGAGGATATGCATCTATGCTAAGTGACTGGGCATGCACGGTCTACGAATAGACTCACAAAAGTGCCAGATCACTGCTAAATCTAGACTTGAATGAACTGACTGAACCCTGCTGTGGTGTAGCTTGTCCACGGACACATAGGGTTGGGATGTGTCACGTGACATCCTCTCCTTTTCAAAGTGAGGTACTGGTACCGAACTATATGGCGTTGAGGGAGATCGCCAACAACATCCGGAATCCTAGAAGGGACTGTTCGCCGGCCCACTCTGATGTGTGGGTCGTGCGGTACTTGAACTTCATAAAGGTCTGCAACGCTTGCTTCTTTGGGCCGCGCCGAAAGCGACTCAAAGTCTTCTGTGGCTCCTTTGATGCTTCAACTTCGTCTAGAGTCCTGCTTCTTTCGTCTTCAAGAATCTCCATGGCTGAAAATTCGTGAAACCATCCCCAACACAAAACCATGAACATACCTATTCCATGTAAAGTGAAGGAAAAATATCTTGTCTTCTCTAAAGATTGTGTATGCAATGTCGATGAACATAGAGACGGAGTGGCAACCCGTTCATCAAACACATGCAAACAATGCGATCGAATCTTTTCTGCTTGATCAAAATCAATCAACTGTGGCAAATCCCAATGGAAATGCCCATGCTTGGTGCTCATACAATCATGTGCTCATTCGTAAACTGTGTCATGCCACGGAAGAGACATGGAATGTGACTTCCTGACATACAAACTTTTCAACTTTTCATGAACAATCCGCATACATCCGTGCTCATTCATGAGAGAAACGTGCTCAACATACAATATGTCATGCCTAGGAAAAGGGATCACATAACGATGCTGACTAAAGTACAGGAAACGTTCACGAATGAAACACTCGAACAATGCGCGCATATCAATCATGCGAAAACACAATACTTCCTGTGATGGTTCTTTGGACCAAGGCTCGAGAGCCAAGATCGCTTCTTTGGAATCTATCGAATCTTCTTGTGGGGGATCTGTGGACCTCGACTCGAAAGCCAAGATCGATTCTTGGTGATTGATCGAATCTACAATGAGGTTAGCTTCGCTAGAAAAAGCATCTACTAACACATTATCCTTGTGAACA